>NC_092126.1:110044751-110347781 GCF_043159975.1 Macaca nemestrina
AGTGGTTGTTTTATTCTGGGCCGCCCAGTGCCAACACCAACGCATACAGCAGCCTCTGCAGGGGGCCGTCTTTCAACCCTTCTCTCATCTGTTTCTCATTAAAATCCTTCTCTGTTGCCCCATCAGGGCTAGTAATACTAAGTGTCTCACCATTATTGCTAGCCGCAGGGTGATTCCTCTCCTTGTTACTCTAAACACAGCCCACACTTTTGGAAAGAGGCCCAATGGTTCCAACTGTCAAGAGGACCATCTGTCTCCTGCTGCAAACTTGACCAATGCAGAACAACATTAAAATCAGAAGAACAATATTAAAATCAGTTGGCATAGGTGAAAGCATTGAGGAGTGAATGGGCATGGAGAATTAGGGTAAATTCTGGAACAGGGGTCCCCAACCCCCTTCCCGGTAGCAGTCCATGTTCATAGTACTGGTCCACGGCCTGTTAGGAGCCGGGCCACAGAGCAGGAGGTGAGTGGTGGGCGAGTAAGCAAAGCTTCACCTGTGTTTACAGCCACTCCCCATCACCAGCATTACCACCTGAGCACCTCCTCCTGTCTGATCAGCAGGCATTCGATTCTCACAGGAGTGCAAACCCCATTGTGAACTGCGCATGCAAGGGATCTAGGTTGCAGGTTCCTTACGAGAACTTAATGCTTGATGATCTGTCACTGTCTCCCATCACCCCTGGATAGGACCATCTCTAGTTGGAGGAAAACAAGCTCAGGGCTCCCACTGACTCTACATTCTGGTGAGTTGTATAATCATTTCTTTACATATTACAATGTAATAGTAATAGAAATAAAGTGCACAATAAATGTAATGCACTTGAATCATCCCGAAATCACCACCCCCCACCCCACCCCACCCTTAGTCTGTGGAAAAATTGTCTTCCACAAAACTGGTCTCTGGTGCCAAAAAGGTTGCGGGCCACTGTCTTAGAAGATTCATATGGCAGAATGATAGATTACAAGATTTGATAAATGCCAGGATTGTGACTGGAAAGGAGGGTAGAAGTCAGTTCCAGAAGGTGCATTTCCTGTTGTGCAGTGGACTCAGAACTGGGATGCTAGAAAGTTGCTCTGTGATTCATGGAGGGAATCCACACTAACCACAGGAAATCACCCATGACATCATTTGTAAGACAGAAGGAAGGAGAAACTGAACTAAGGGATGGTAGCAGAACTGGACAGGAGGTAGTACAGAGAAGAATTATTTGCATGGTTGAACCAATGGAGTTAAGAGCTAAGTGTTGGACTTCTTTTTTTTTTTTTTTTTTTTTTTTTGGTGGAGACAGGGCTCACTATGTTGCCCCAGCTGGAGTGCAGTAATGCAAACAAGGCTCACTGCAGCCTCAACCTCTTGGGCTCCAGTAATCCTCCCACCTCAGCCTCCTGAGTAGCTGGGACTACAGGCACATGCCACCATGCCCAGCTAATTTTTAAAATGTTTATACAGATGAGGTCTCACTATGTTGCCGAGGCTCACAGAGCTCAAACTCCTGAGCTCAAGTGATCCTCCCTCCTTGGCCTCCCTAACTGTTGGGAGCCACTGCACCTGGCCTACTGGGCATTTTTTAATGCCCAGCCTTAGCAAGGCATCTGCCTCACAGCAGACACTCAATGACTAGCACCTGGTGAATTTAGTCCAGTCTCGCCTTGATCTCTGCCCAGCAGGTTATCAGTATTTGACTATACTAAGCATTTCATTTAAAGAATGCTTTGAGCCTGAGCATCGTGACTCACGCCTGTAACCCCAGAACTTTGGGAGGCCGAGGTGGGCGGATCACCTGAGGTCAGGGGTTCGAGACCAGGTTGGCCAACATGGTGAAATCCTGTCTTTACTAAAAATACAAAAATTAGCTGGACGTAATGGTGCATGCCTGTAATCCCCGCTACGTGGGAGTCTGAGGCAGGAGAATCACTTGAACCTGGGAGGCAGAGATTGCAATAAGCTGAGATTGCGCCACTGCACTCCAGCCTGGGTGACCGAGTGAGACTCTATCTCAAAAAAAAAAGGAAAAAAAATGCTCTGCATGCCCGCCTGTAGCCAAAAATAAATACTCATTGCTGAGTTACTTTTATTGTGGAAAAGCTACGCATCTGCTTGACATTGCTCTTTCACCAAGGGGCATTCTGTTGTTTCAGCTCTGCAATTTAAAATTTCTAGTGAAATTAAATTCTGTCACTTGTTGTGGCTATGTACCATCTTAAACTATCATTAATCACAAAGACAGATAATACCAAGGAATGATTTCAATGCCGCACCTGCAAGTAACGGAGAACTGCAAGCTGGAATCAGCCTCTGCCGAGGTGCAGACTCCAAGAGACAGCAGGACCTATGTAGAAACCAAACACATGCCTTTGTTTCCTCTGTGTTTATAGAATTGTCTTCCGTTTATGGTCATTGATGCTGGATTTCCACGTACACGGGTATATGAAGTTTCCCATTTTAATAAATTCCCATTTTTAAGTAGAAGTATAGAAAAACTCTAAAAGTTAAAAGATGAATACTAGGTTTGGCAAGGACTGTTCTGTTTACCTAGTACTGCACTAAAAAGCCATCCCAAAACAATGGCTTGAAACAATAGCCAGGGTTTATTTTGCTCAGGAATCTGGGGCTGACTGGGCTGCTAGGCAGCTGTTGCCTGAGGGCATCTCTAAGGTTCCAGTCCAGGGAGGCTGCAGTCACACACAAGCGTCCTCACTCATGCACCCAGTGTCTGGGCTGGTAAGACTCTAGGCACTGGATGCTGGATAGGCTGGGTCTACTGGGTCTCTGTCTCTGAGGTGTCCCCACATGGCAGCTCAGGGCTGCCAGACTCCTAGCACGATGGTTAAAGGATCCCAGAACAAGCATCCCAGGAGAACTGGCAGGACCTGTGTGGCTTTCTATAAGCAGCCTCAGAAGGTGCTCGGCTCCCTCTTGCTGCAATTATTAAGAGCCATGGTTTAAGGTGAAGTTTGTGGCCTTTGCATGTTGTTGGGGAGAGTGTGGAAGAATTGGTGGATATGTTTGAAAGCCACCACCAGAGCAGAAAAAAAAAAACTACTGAGAGGCTGAACGTTATGGGATACAGGGAAATGCCCCTGCAGGTTTTGAAAGTCTTTCTCACTAGGGGTTTGCCTGAACTCCCCGCAACTCATCTCCCAGCTCTCTGCATTCTGGAAAGCCAGGCCCTTCTACTTCTGGACCTTTATCTCTGCCTTCCCCTCTGCCAGGCAAGCCATTCCTCCCTCTTGCAAGTCCATTCTTCAAGATCCAGTTTCATGGTGCTGTCTGCCAAGACAGAGCCCCCACCTCTGTCCTTTCCTCCTGTGACTACACAGAGTAGGCATGTTTTCCAGGCTCTTTCTCCAGCAGGACCAGGCACACAGGAAACCAGTGACCACTTACTTCACCAAGGTCACCTTTCCTCGGAGGCACTGGCAAGACTCACTGTGTAAGCACAGGTTGATTTCAGCTCACCTGCTGTCACCCATGCTTGTCCCTGGGGATGCCTTGGCCAAACCTGGACGAAATGCAGGAACTAGTGATGAATAGTCCTGTGCTAGTGCCTGAGACAGGCCGGGGGCCTCTGCAGCCACTTGTCCACACTGCTCAGAGGATGTACAGATGCGTGGATGCACCTGCTTGCTCGTATGTCCGCTTTGTTTCTCATAGTGAGCCTGGTTTGGCTGCATGACAGCAGGGCATAAAAGATCCCTTCTGGTTTGAAACGGTGGTTCCCTGAGGTTAAAGTATCTCCCATGTGCCTGCTGGCCCCTTTCTCTCTCCTCCAGTGCTCTCTGCCGCCCCTTAGAAGGGTCCACCACATTTCCCACGAGGATCACAGCAATCGTGTGGGAGAGAAGAGCTTGCCTCTGAAAGTAGGCCTTGGAGATGGCCCCTTATTGATGGTCCTCACCCGTTCCTCATGGTCCTGTGCTAACGAAGCCACACAGACCCAGAGCCCTCACTGCACCAGGCACCGCTGTCCTAGCTCCAGGTTGCCACCCTCTGGGCTCCAGCAGCTGGGGTGCAGAGAGCACCTGGCTCCTCAGGACACAGAGGAAGCACCTCAATGCTCCCCTGGGCAGCTCGGCCATGCAGGTCCTTTCAAGCCATCAGAGCAGGGAAAGATGTCACTTTCCCCAGAGGAGACAGTGGGCAGGACTCATCTGTCCCAGCCGCCAGCAACCTCCACCCAAAGGCACCCCAGGGCACTCCGGTTAGCTCTGTCTTCACACTCCCTGGCATGGGCTCCAGCACTGCTCTGAGCCCTAGGAGCTGAGGAAGACAGCCACATCCCATGGGGCACAGGGTCACGCGGCCCTGCAGCTCGGTCCCCCGTTGCCCAAGCTGTGACTTCCCACTCCTGTTCCCTGCCTTCCAGGAAAAGACACATGTTCTACTCACCCTCACCTGCACCTCCCTTCACCCCTGGGTCTTGGAATTGCTGGCGGGTCAGGGCTGAGGGGTTTCCCACTGAGCAGACCTCGGGTGTGGACTTGATGCTTCAAATCCTCCTTGCTCACTTCTCGGCTTGGTGCTGGGGCAAACAACCCGAAAACCGATCTGAGTCTCCAGGAGTGCTGCCCTCCCCGACTCCACCCCCAGCACCAAGGGGTCCAGCGGGTCTCATTTCCACTGGAAATTTCACTCCAGGTGGTTTAGAGTCCTTGTCATTCTCTTCCCTGTCCTAGCTCATGGATGCGTGTTACTGTTTCCATTTGGAGCAGGGTTCTTAAGGGGGCAGGGTCATGGCTCCCCAGCCTCAGGGGTGTCATCAATAATGATCTGGGCCAGGTGTGGTAGCTCACGCCTGTAATCCCAGCACTTTGGGAGGCTGAGGTGGGTGGATCACTTGAGGTCAGGAGTTCAAGACCAGCCTGGCCAACATGATGAAACACTGTCTTTACTGAAAATACAAAAATTAGCCAGGTGTGGTGGTGCATACCTGTAATCCCAGCTACTCGGGAGGCTGAGACAGGAGAATCGCTCGAACCTGGAAGGCAGAGGTTGCAGTGAGTGGAGATCACGCCATTACACTTTAGCCTGGGTGACAGAGTGAGACTCCGTGGCAAAAGAAAAAAATAGTGTTCTGAATTATTCACACCCTGTCCTGGAGTCGAACTGAACCCTTCCCTCTAGCTCCCCAACTAGCGCCACACTGAGGAGCATCAGCTGCCTTGAATTCCCGGCTGTGCCATTCACTAAACTAGATTAGATGGGGAAGGGGAGGGCATAGAAGGTGCTGCGGAGCTGCAGCCTCATTGTTGTCATTCACTCATTTAATGGACCTTGTGCAGAGCACAGTTCAAGGTCCTGGGGATGAAGTAGTGACCAAAATAGAGGAGGCCTCTCCCTGCCCTCCCCAGGCACCCAGTCCGGCAAGGAGCGGGGAATTTAGCCAGGAGAGGGTGTCAGTGAGGACAAAACATGCACAATGACAGGATGCAGGGAGAGGGCAGAGGCGGCAAACCACGGGTCAGGGAAGCCTCTTGTGGGAAGCACTGTTTAGCCTGGAACCTGAAGGACAAGAATGAGCCTGCTTCGGGGAGAGTGAGGGACAGGCAGGGGACACCAGTGCAGGGCCATGAGGAGGGAGAGGCTCAGGGGTCTCCGGGAACATCAAGACAGGTGACAAGAGTGACGAGAGCACAGAGAGGAAAGGGGGTAGGAGTCACGAAGGGCTGGCAGAGGGATTCCAGAGTGACCCCAGGGACTGGGCCTGTGAGTCAAGAGAAAGAGGCTGGATTGATTCTAGGCACTGGGAAGCCACGGAGGGGTGTGAGCAGGGCTGATTTCATGAGGCTGCCTCTGGCTGCTGGCACTTGGCTGGGATGGGGGCGGGAGAGGCAGCAGGAAGACTGGAGAGGAGGCTCAGGCAGGAGGTGTCCAGCTGGGAGGGGACCAGAGCCTGGAGAAGGGCGTGCATGGGCACAGAGAGAAGCAGATGTGCCCAAGACCCATGTTGCCTTCGGGCTAACAGAGGTGCTGATGGAACAGAGGTGGGGACGAGGAGGGAGGAATCCCACATGAGAGTGCTCGGCACTAAGGGGTGCACTCTCGATCAGGGCCTGACCAGGGATGAAGGGAAGCTCTGAAGGTGGGTGAGGGAGGGGTGTCAGATCTCTGTTAGGAAACGGAGTGGAGAATGGGCTGTGACTCCGCACAGCTCCCTGGAAATCTTGCACGTATCCATGCAGGCCACATAAGCAAGGCTCAACTGCAGTCCAACCTGTGTCTCGGCTGAATGCCCTACAATTCCTCCTGGAGCCAGGGAAGCTAAGACTTGGGAGAAGCCTCTGAGAGGTCTTTCTCAGCTGCAGGCTACAATATTGCTTGGCTGTAATATGGAGGCAGCTCCTAAACGGCTGAGTGACCCTCTGCTCACACTGTCATCCGACCCCTCCAGGTCAGAGTCAGGCTGTGGGATGAGGGACAAGGGAGCTGACCTCTTGCCCATCTTGCTTCTGCTGTTCTTGTAAACAATAAACTGTCTAAATCCACGTGGGCTCATTGTCTTGTCCCTGGCTGGATGCATGGAAGTGCACCAAGTCCACCAGCAGCTGCAGTCACATAACCACCCATGCTGTCGATGGAAATTGCTTCACAGTTTGATAAATTGGTCCCAAACCTGGGGCCTTTCTGGAGAGAAGACAGAAAAGGCCCACATGGCTGACCAAATGAAGAGATGTGGAAGACCCCAGGATCGCCCAGGCATGCTGTCGCCCAGGGAGGGTGAGAGGAAGGGAACAGGGTCTTACCTGCTGAGGAATGTTTGCAGGCTGAGTAGCAAGAGGCAGGATTGAAACCAGCCACCCAAATGCTGCCCCTCCTGATGTCCAGCGAGTTCCTGGGCTCAGGGAGTTTTAAAAACAAAAACAAAAACAAAACCAGACAGAATGAAATAAGGAGGAGGCTGGGTCAGGGGGGCTGGAAGGAGAGAGCAGCCCTGCACATCAGCCGATGCTGTGACTCCTGACTGCAAGGTCTGCTCCCAGCGGGGAAGAGCCACAGTTAGGACAGTGGCCGGTGGGACAAGCACACACCTGGGAGCCCACCAGGCTTCGCCTGCCCAGCCACTTGATGGCGGCAAAGCAGCATAGAACAGAAGAGGGCAGGGGCCACAGCACTAAAGAGCTAGAGAGGAAGAGGTGCGTAAGGAAAGCATGCAGCAGCTGTGCGGACTCTGCCCTCCCCAGCCAGTTAGTCCTGAAGAGCCTTGAAAATTACGAGTGTGCGTGGCGGACAATTACTCAGCCTGGAGCCAGTTGCAGCAGGATGCTGGTAGTCAGCAAAGGTGACCCCTGGTGTTCTGAGTACAGCAGTCACTTGACGGCCCAGCACACTCCCTTGAGCGGCAATTACTGGCTTGCAGCTGGGTGTAGGTAGACACTGAGGGTAGAGCTCCCCACGCATGGTTCCTCCCAGGCAGCCCCTTACACCGTGGGTCTGGAGGAAAGACACCAACACAGTGGACACCGCCCAGCAAACATCTGTCATCCAATGACAGGGGGACAGCCACGAAAGGCGGAAGCCAGGTGTCAATGGAATCTCCCACCTGCCTGAAAAAGTGGCCAGTCACCCGCCAGGCGCAGCTACCCCAGGCCTGGGGTCTGCACCAGCACCTCAGGCTCCTTGAGGACTTCACCATAGCGCAGTCCCTGAGGAGGGCCGAGCCTGATTCGCAGACTGATCAGCCAAGCTACAGGACCCACAGAAAAACTGAGAAAAGCTGCATATGAAGAGAGAAGTCTGCCAGGGGCACTGGTGCAGGCTGTGGTGCCCTGGAAACTGCCCCCTCCAAAGTTCACAGCCAGTGGGCTGACTGTGTGGTCTGACACTTGACAATGGAACAAGTGGATGTCAAGTCCCAACCCTAGTTGGGACAAACATTAGGCTACAGATTGCACAGGGCCTAGGGCCTCTGAAAACCCGTGGAAAAGGATCCTTTGGCAGTGAACGTCAGTGAAACCAACAAGCTGACCGATTCTGCATAGCCCAGATAAGGATCAGAGCCACCTGGATACACCATCACACGAGGCCTGGCCATCTGTCTATGGCTCAGGACTGGGGCCCACGTCAAAGCCTAGTGAGGCCAGCACACGAGGCTAAGCAAGCCTGCAAGTGTACCAGCTCCACAGTCAAGGTGACTGCCACAGTGAACTGTGCACTCCAGTACACTGACCTGGCCAGTTCTGGAAAACAGACTCCACGGACCCCCTCCCCTCCTGCCAGCAGTACCCACTGGGTGCTGATGACAGTAGATGCCTTTCTTGGGTATGACACAGCAATTCCCATTTGCATGGAATGTGGGCCGTGCTGCTTGACAACTCCTAAACATACTGCTGCATATCTGAACTCCTGGAGCACATCCAGTCGGACAATGGTACCGCCCTCATAGCCAAGAGAACCAGCCATAGGCAGCTATCTGGGGGTTGCTGTGTGGAACGTTTCATGTCCTCTACCACCCACAGACAGCAGGTGCCTTAAAAGATGAACTAAAAAAAAAAAAAAAAAAACCTGAACTGATAAGTGGAGTCTAATTGTGGCAATTCTCCGGGAAGGTACCACTCATTTAAATAAAATATTTAGTTATGAGGCAGGGAGGGGGAATGAGAAAAGACCCACACTAGCTGTGAGAGACCCTGCCGTGTAATTCACCCTCCTCACTCTTCTCTGCCCACCTCCATCCCTGCATGGAGGAACCCGGGCTACTGACCAAGGCGGGGGTTGGTGTGGGAGATGCCAATCCGGTCACTCTTAGCTCCTGGCTCTGTGTGCGAGCACTGGGCAGTTGTGGATATTGATGATAATGATCATGATCATTATCTCAGGAGGGATCACTCCTAAGATGGTGCTGCTGGCGCAGTCCGCACGTCTAGGATGATACATGGCAATCACCTCCAGAAGAACCCAGCTGGACAGTGTGGGTTAGGAATAGTGAGGATTTCGAAAAGGGGAGTAGCTCCACTGCAGGAGAAGGAACACCTTAGGCTCCTGGAGGCCAAGAGAGGCCAGACCATTAGCGTCTTTTGGCTCTTGCCTGCAGGACACCTGGCCCACCTGTCATCTCAGAATGCTGTGGTCACCTTGTCCCAGACCATTACCGTTGCCTTCAGTCTAACTCCTGGATACCCATTCTCTCAAGAGAGCCTCAGCTGAGGACTGTTGACTTTGGAGGCAAGACAGCCCCTGCCAAAGCAATGAAACATGATTAGTTTTCCAGACACTGATGAGGCCTCCCTTAGCCTCATCTCATTATTGCTGGTATCCTACTGCCAAAACAAATAATCGAACAAACAAACCAAACATTCTATTGTGTGCTTTTCACAGATCAGAGCTACTGCTCTGAATTTAATGGGCCGCTGGACCTATCACCCTCCACCTGACTCTGACGACTGGACCGCACCCCCTCACTTCCACCTCTTTCCAAATACTTTTGGATGTGAGGGGCCAGGCCTCAGCCAGGGGGCATATGTGAAGATCACTTTGGGAGAGACTTGCCTGTCTTGAAGCAGTTTCTTCCAGGGCAGGGAACAGGGACAGGTGGCCAAACACCTGGGCTCCAGCTCTGCACCTGGGAGTGCCGGAGTCGAGCAGTCACCCGGCTGGCACCTGGGCTCTGACATGAGGCCGTGCGGGTCCAGTCCCCCATAGCTACTCAGCCCCTGTTTACCGGGGACAGAGTGTGTGCTTCTGCTTGCCCCTGAGGGCCTAGGTTTCCTGGGTTGTGATTCCTGAGGCTTTGGTCACCAGAGAGTTGAGATAAAGTCCGTAAAGTGCTTAGCCCGCACGTGGGCCCTCTTCAACGCATCCAGAGCCCAAGCTGCATCTCTTACCTGCCCTTCGAAGCAGAGGGGACTCCTGATGGCAGAACAGGGGTGTCTGGACAGCTCCTTCATTTACAGACAACAAACAGGACCCAGTTACGAAAAGGACTTGGCCAAGGTCCCAGAGAGACCAAGACCTGACAGCCAGGACCCCATCCCAGGTTCTCGCCCACAGCAAGAGTAAATGCCAGAGTACGTGTCTGTACAACCCTTGACAAAGCCAACCAGAAAAGCCCTGACCCGATCTGAGCTTGACCTTGACGCTCACTCTCACTCCAGTCCGTAAATCTAACTTGACACTGACCTGACTTCAACCCTAATCCCTAATTCTATCCCTCACACTGACTTTAACCCAGACCCTCACCTTACCCTTTCCCAGGTGCCCATAAGAGGGCAGCCCCTATCCCTTGCTGGGCCTCAGTGGTCAGCCATCCCTCTGAGAGAGTGGCAGCTGAGGTCCTGGGGCCCTCCTTAGGGCCCTACTAGTGAGCACCTGCTTCACTCACACAGTGACACTAAGTGCCTCTCCAGCAGCCCCTGGTCACCCCTCTGGCCTCAGCATCCCTCCAGCCTTCTCTGGTGCTACAGCAGGCAAGGGGCATTCACAGTGAGCACCCTGATCACGCACTGGCTCCAGCATCCTTTGGGGGTGGTGTGAATGAACAGAGGTTTGGTCAGCACTTGGGTCCCTCGGATGCCTGCCAGCTCCCACTGTGGGGTAGCTGTTCCAGACCATACTCCAGACAGGGAACAGGGCTGCTACGCAGGAGGCCCCTGGGGAGGCTCGCTGACAAAGAAGTCGGCAGTCCCTTCAGAGGACTTCATGGGGCCATGCCGTGCTCTGGTCCCTTTCAGGACACCCTCTCCATCAACCACCACATCTGGGTCACTGGCTATGACCTGGCCACTCCGTGGCCTTCCTTCAGCTGGAGCTCCACACCAAGCAGCAGAGCAGTGCCTGGAAGTGTCCTGCCACACTGGCGTCATAGCTGCCTGGTGTGGGCACATGGCCCCAGGAGGGCCAGGCCTGAGCCTCTGGTGCCCTGTGTGACTATGGAGTGAGGCACAGGGGGTGTCCATCTTTTCTTCCCCTTCTCCTGAGGCATCGGCATCAACTTGCTGTCTTGCTGTCTACTCCTGGCCTGAGTTTGCCTGGGGCTCCATTTCCCTGGGGCCCATCCATCCTGGACACACCAGAGGGGTTGTTTGCACAGATGCTTCTCCAGCCAGTTTGAGATGCTGACCTGCTCTGGGAGTCAGGCCCTTCAGAGTCCAACCCCTGCCGTGTCAACCTGTGTTCTGTCCTCGTCCCCAGTTGCTGTGGAGCACGGGCCCCTGGCAAGGCGGCCTGCACTGTGCCCGGGGAATGGATGAGAAGCAGACACCACTGAGGACTGTTGACTTTGGAGGCAAGACAGCCCCTGCCAAAGCAATGAAACATGGGCCTGTGTCTGGAAAGGGGCTGTGAAGAGAGGAGGCTTCTTTCTAGGGGAACGGGGGCTTCATATGAGCTAGGCCTGCAAGGATGGATCCGCCTGGGACCTAGTGGGACTGGAGAAGGGCATTTCTGCAGGAAGAAAGATGAGTGAGAGGGGCAAGAGCAGGAGGGCAGGGCAGGACGGGGCAGCAGATGGGGTTGACGGGTGAATGGAGTAGTGGGCCTGGGAGAAGCAGGGCTAGAGGTTGCATGATTGACTGCATGAGGGCCCCGGATGCAGGTGGGGGTGGGGCGGGTGTCCAGGGCCAGTGCTGCTATCTAGGATAAGTGGGTGGTTTGGCTGTGCAACCTGGACGCATCTGCTCACTGAAAGGCCCTTGGCCCCTTGGGTATCTGTCATTCTCAGCCCCACATCCTGGCCCCCGAGGGCAGGGCCAGTGTGTTTGAGTTCCACTGTAGCCTGGGACTCAGCCCTTACAGGGGAGGAAACTGCCTGAGTCCGTGAATGGGCCGTGTCTCCCCGGGCGTCTCCCCACCCTGTCCCTGGTGATTGTGAAGTGTCGTGTCTCCCTGGGCCTCGCTCCACCCTGTCCCAGGTGACTGTGAAGTGCCATTTGGGACTGATTAGGAAGAATCTTACACTTCCTCAAGATCATGACTGAAGAGAGACTCCTCATCCTGGGAAGGAGGTGGGAACTGGAATGGTGGAGGGACCAGAGCTGGGCCCTGCCAGGCTGCTCTGAACATCAGTGAGATCACTGAGGTGCTAGGGTCCTTGCTGGCCAACCCTACCATCCAGAGACTGGGCACCAACGTGCTCTCTGGGCAGCCAGGTGCTCTTGCAGCAGCTGGGAGAGGTCACCCCTGGAGTATGGACTGGGCGGGTCTTCTGTACATGAAGCACTCACTGCAGTAGTCAGGCTCACCTACAGGAAGGACTCCTGCCTGCCTGCTCTGTGAGTTTTGTTGTAAGGGTCTGATAGAGCCCTGTCTGCCCTTGGACTCTTCCAGGACCCTTTTAAAACACTGCAGCCCCCAAGGCTGTGTCCAGAGGCTCTTATTTATTTATTTATTTATTTATTTATTTATTTTTATTTTTATTTTTGAGGCAGGGTCTCATTTTGTCACCCAGGATTGAGTGCAGTGATGCGATCTCGGCTCACTGCAACTTCGACCTTCCAGGCTCTGGGATCTTCCCACCTCAGCCTACTGAGTAGCTGGGACCACAAGCACACACCAACACACCCAGCTAATTATTTTATTTTTGTAGAGACAGGGTCTCACTATATTGCCCAGGCTGGTCTTGAACTCTCAGGTTCCAGCAATCTTCCTGCCTCAGCCGCCCAAAGTGAGCCACTGTGCCCAGCCAGAGGCTCCAGTTCCACCGGTGTTGGGTGAGGCCTAGTGAGAGGGTGGCCAGAGGGCCTTGTTGAATCTGAACTGCAGCAAGGGCTCGCAAATCTCAAAGGAGGCAGGGAAGTATGGTGGGGTTCCATCAGCATCCCATGAACTCAGGGCGGGCTGCATTTGAGGGCAGGGTCGGGCTGTCCTCACTTGTCAGGGGACAAGAGCTGGCTGATGCCGGTTGGAAAGGATAGAATCCTAGTGAGCTGCCCAGTCCCAGTAAGCATGAGTGCCTGTGCACCCTGCACGTCCTCGCTCTTCCGCAGTTCCATCCCCTTCCTGGGGGTGTCGCAGGCTCCTGGCAGAACCAGAGCCCGTGCCCTGCATTTGGGCTGGCACATTTAGTGGAATCAGCCAGAGAAAGGCTCTCCCTCCTTCCTGGGGAGGTGGTGGCAGAGGCACCAGGCTCTCTCTGCCCACTTCTGACATCATCTCTGGGATTCTGTGGGTGCCCTCTGCCCCAAGGCTACTGCTGGGGACTCAGGTGTGGCTGGACTTTCCAGAGCCTCCCTCAACCCTCCCCTCATAGGCTGAGGTCAGTACTTCATTTGGGGGAGCCACAACCAGAGCCAGGAGCCTGACTTGCTCAGGGCCTAGGGAGTGGGACCGGGAATGATCCAGCTTCTCCAGAGCTGCACCCTACACAAATCCACCCTCTCCCTGTGCTTTGCCCTGGACCCTTTCAGAACACATCACACTGCCTGTCATCATGCATATCCTGTTAGGGCAGAGGGAGACCCTGCATGTCACCCGGCACAAGTCCCTCAATGTGGGGAAGAGAAACTGAGGCCCAACAGAAATGAAGCTGCCCCAAGACCCAGCTGCTGCC
This sequence comes from Macaca nemestrina, assembly GCF_043159975.1. Lineage (NCBI taxonomy): Eukaryota > Metazoa > Chordata > Mammalia > Primates > Cercopithecidae > Macaca > Macaca nemestrina. The sequence continues at coordinate 110,058,239 of NC_092126.1, forward strand.
TCTCTTGGTCCCACACTAGAACCGCTGTTTAAATAAAGTCCTCACCTCCCAAAGGTACCCCTGCTCCCCATCCACAGCAGGGTCTGAGGATTTATTGGTCAGGGCCCAGGCAGATGTCATGTGCCCCTGCTGTCCCCCCGCAGGCCCACAGAGGTCACAGGTGAATGATTCACAGGCCACTTGGGGCGTGCTGGCAGTGAGAGTTTGCCCACCCCCTGCCCCAGCTTGCTCCGGTGCCGCCGTTTATGTCATGGGTACACAGCCTGCAGTTCACGGACCTCCAGGCCCACCCTGTTGACTGCATACCCAGCGAGGCTTAGAGCCTGCCAGAGGTCAGGACAGCCCAGCAGACTGAAGTCAGTCTTCCGAAAGGACTCTGGAATTCAGCAAAATGGATAGAAGGTCCTTTACAGCGTACTCACTCCACCATTTACAGATGGCAGCACTGAGGCCCAGAGAGGCTCTGCAACTTGGGATAAAGGCTCAAGCTAAGAGAAGCCAGGGGCTCCTCACCCCTGCAGCACCATGCTGCAGATTTAGGGGTCATTGGAGATGGGCTAGTGGCCAAGGGAAAACCACCACGTCCAGGGCCACACCCATCACCCCTCACCCTCATCCCAGTCAGGGCAGCAGCAGCATCTTCCTGTGCAAAACAAAATACTCATCTCCTCCAAGAGCTACTTCCAAGGGCCTGTCCTGCCCTTTGCCTTGGGTAACGAGGGATGGGCCAGCAATGCCCTGCTCAGCTCTGCAGTCTGTCCAGGAAAGGCCAAGCTACCAGAGCTCCCTGGAGTGCCAGTGGCCAGGTAAGCGGTGCAGCCTCATGTCTTCTTTCTGGATGTGCTCATAACAGGACTGGCGGGAGAGAGGCAAGGCTGGGGCCAGCTGACCTGCCTGATCCCAACCACATGCACAGGATCTAGGGCCCAATAGCTATGTGCACCCACCTCCCAACCCAGAGGAGGCGTGTCTCCAACTCATTCCTCAGCCACGGTCTGCGAGGAAAATGGGGCCCTTCCTCTCCCACTGTACTTGGGAACGCAGCCTGGAGCAATCATGGCCACAGGGTCCCCAGGGCTGGGATGCACTGTGGGACCCCTCCCTGGCTCCTTTAATAAGAGCAGGATCAGGGACACTGTGAGGACCCTTCCCAGAGTCGCACATGAGCTGTGAATTTGAGCTCCCTCCCACGATGGTGCCATGATGTCTGGGAAGGGAAAAGGGTCTGCCCCAGGGCCAGGGCATTTCCACCTCGGCCCACAGCCCCTGTGCCTCACCTCCAAGGCCGTGAGCAGGAAGTCATACAGGCCTCCTGTGTGGTTGGGGTCCATCATGTCACGGATCAGGTGGATCTCGGCTCCCAGGTGCTGAATTCTGGAGAATACCGTCCCACCAAGAGATCGAAGGAGAAAAGAAGAGGGCTGTCATGGACAGGCAGCTGGGGAAGGAGCCCTGGCCAGGATGGCTGGACACCTGGGGCGTGGTTCTCACTCCGCCTCTAGCACCCCAGCACCCTGGCTGGGACCCTCCCTTTTCTGGGCCTTAGCTTCCCCATCTGTACTGAGAGAAGCTGCATCCATAAACAACCCTGGGGTTCAGAGGTGTCAGAGGATATCATGGTGGGGGTAGGACCCTGCCCCTGCCCTGCACCCCCAGTTCCCAGCCTGTCTGCTTCACCGGGCGCGCGACACCACATAGATGAGAAGCGGCAGCAGGTCGTCCATGGGCAGCTTGTACTCCCGGCCCAGCACCCGCGACACCGTGCCCTCAATTTCCCCGTATGTCCTCTCCAGCACCTCCAGCTTCTCCCGTGGGTCCACCGTGGTCCTGCAGCAGGGTAGCTGGCTCCAGGTCAAGGACCTTGGTTCAGTCCCAACCAGGAGCACCCCACACTCTGCCTCCAGATCCCCAAGCCACTACGGCTCACACTCACATGATCTTCTGCAGGCACTCGGTGGCTGACAGGAAACACTTGTCCCTGACCAGGGAGTACCTCTGCATGGTGGAGGGAGTGGGCTGGATGAGGCCATGGCCCCCCAGCTCTGACATCCCCTCCTTCCCAGGGCCGGGCCTGAGTCCCCTGCCACCCTCCCCTTCACTGCCAGCTTTAGCCCCACCCTGAGGCCTGAGTGACCCAGGCCAGATCACAGCTCCACTATGGGCTTCAGTTTGTGCAACCATAAAACGGGGGGGAATAGTCTCCAGGAGGTTGGGAGGATCCAAACGGAGAAGAAGATAATAATCATAACAGGCACTGGCCGCTGGGTGCCGCCCAGTTCTGAGTGCCTATGTTGATGGTTCTCAAACCCAAGGGCTTGGTGAAACACAGGTTCCTGGACCCACTCCCTGCGCTTCTGACTCGGTAGGTCTGAGGCAGGTCCAAGAATCTGCTTTCCTAACAGGTTCCCAGATGATCCTGATGCTGCCAGCCTGGCAGACAAATTTTGAAAACAGCTGCCTCATGTGCCCACTTCACCCTCACAACAATTTTGAGGTGGTTCTGGCCAAGTGCCGTGGCTCACGCCTGTAATCCCACCACTTTGGGAGGCCGAGGCGGGCGGATCACCTGAGGTCAGGAGTTTGAGACAAGCCTGGCCAACATGGTGAAATCCTGTCTCTACCAAAAATATAAAAATTAGCCAGGCGTGGTGGCACGTGTCTGTAATCCCAGCTACTCGGGGGGCTGAGGCAGGAGAATTACTTCCACCTGGGAAGCAGAGGTTGCAGTGAGCCGAGATTATGCCACTGCACTCCAGCCTGGATGACAGAGCAAGACTCCATCTCAAAAGATAAATAAATAAAGGCCAGGTGCTGTGGCTCACGCTTGTAATCCCAGCACTTTGGGAGGCCGAGGCAGGCAGATCACTTGAGGTCAGGAGTTTGAGACCAGCCTGGCCAACATGATGAAACCCTGTCTCTACTAAAAATATAAAAATTAGCTGGGCATGGTAGTGGGCACCTGGCAGACACCTATAATTCCAGCTACTCAGGAGGCTGAGGCAGGATAATCACTTAAACCCAGGAGGCGGAGGTTGCAGTGAGCCGAGATCACACCACTGCATTCTAACCTGGGCGACAAAGTGAGACTTTTTCTCGAAACATAAATAAAGTAATTAAGAATTTGGAAGTTGTTCTAGTGTTGGCTCCCTTTTACTGATGAGGCAACTGAGGCACAGTGCACGAGCCTCTTGCACACGGTCACACAGCCAGGTAAAAACCTATGTTTGAGCCCGGTGGTTATAAGCCAACAGCTTACCTCCACCACACTGGGAAGTCAGAATGACGGTGTCTCCTCCCAACCCACCCTGCCCCTCCCCAGCTCCTCTGCAGCCTCCGCCCAGCAATCATGAGGCAAAGGGCTCCTCAAAGCCTGCAGGACCTCTGGGGGCCCCTGGCTTGGGATTCTGGCCTCCCTCTCACCTGATTGCTCGTCAGCGTGAGGTCCTTGAGGGGCCACAGGTGCCTGAAATCGAAAAAGTGAGACAGGAAGCTTTGCCTGGACAAGGGGCAGAATGTGAGGTCAGAGGGCAAATTCCCTGTGCCACTGTGTCCCCCAGCAGAGCTGGGTCCTAGAAAGGGGAAGGAGGTCAGTTCAGGTCATGGGAAGGATGGAAGGATTCCTGGAGAAGGCAGCACTCCAGAAGCTCCGGGGAGGTAAGGGTAGCCCAGGGGCTTGTATGAGCCAGGTCATGGTGACCAGCAGAGAGGGAGGGCTGAAGAGACTGCACTCCATCCAGGAGGCTCTGCCAAGCCAGCACAGGGCCGTGAGCAGGGGGATGCAGCCCTCACACGGCAGAGCTGGAGGCTGGTGTGGGGAAGCGACACTGAGGCGGTGAGGGAGGTGGGGCACGCTTGGGAAGCACTGGCAGCCAGGTCTCTAGGCTGGTGGCTGGTCAGATGCAGGACACAGTCACTAAGATAGAGGAAGAAACAGGGATTTGCAGGGTGGGTGGGAAGCACCATCCCTGTGTAACAAAGGAGACCTGGATGTGGGAGCAGAGAGAGTGCCCATGCCCTCTAATGGGGACAGTGGGGTCACTTGTGGCATCAATGGATAGATGGGACACTGAAGAGAAAGGACGTTTTGGAGACTGAGGGTGGAAGGGAGGCCCTGGGGTGTGGTAAACACCTCCCGACTTGCACCCAGAGCAGTCTTCGGTTTCCCCTGAGGGACCTCCTCTCCCCTACTCTCAGCAAAGTGCTCAGAGCAGGTGATCTTGCCCCAGCCTCAGCAGTGGATATTCAGGCAGGCCTGGTCAATCACGGCTGGCATTCAGGGGTGGGCTCAAGACCCAAGCTGAGCCAGCAAGGGACCTCAGGGGCTCTGTGGAAGCTGTTGGAAGGCAATGCCAGCTCCTCTGTGGGGACTCTGGGAGTGGAGCTGGGAGGGTATAAACCTTGAGAGGTTGGTGCTTATGGTGTTTGTCACCACAAGGGGCAGCCTGAGAAGGACCAACAGAGAGAAATGGAAAGTGCTTCCCTCTGTCGTTCAGTTGAACACCTAGATCCAGCCACAGCTGAATGCATAAGCTTAGAACTTGGTGGGTACATGAACCTATCAACCCCAGCCCTACCTTTAGGTTGAAGACAATCTGAGTCGAGTCTGTGTCATCTGCTATGCCAGAGTCCTGGCTAACACGGCACAGGGGGAGGGAAGGCTTACTTCTGCACATCCAGGAACTCCAGCAGTTGGGTATCGGGAAAGAGGCTCAGGTTGGCGATGCCCTGGCTGTAGAAGCTGTCCTCCCGCTCATGAAGCAGCAGGTAGAGCGTGAAGAGCTCTGAGTAGAAGCTGGGCAGCATGAGGGGCAGCACCAATCCATGTACCTGGAGGTCTCTGATGGGGAGACCGGAACAGGTTGGGATGAGCAAGGTGGGGTCTAGGATTACTACTAGGAGTCACCTCTCAAAGAGCTCCTAGCTCCACAACAAACAGTGTCCCGGCCTCTAGCCTCCTCTCCAGCCTCCAGCCTCCTCCTCCCCAGAAAACCTTTTCCAAGCCTGTTCTCAGCCATGATTTGCCCAATTCAATTCATAACTTCATTCCCTCCTTTGACTTTGACAACCAAGACGGCAGGTGGGACAGGAGTTTGATCCCCATTTGACTGAAAGAAAACCAGGGCCCCAGATGGGCCAGCAACTTGCAGCGAAGCTCTCAGCAGCCATTCCAGGCTGATTCAGTTCCACCTCCTGGTTTGCTGTGCTAGGACTCCAGGCGGGGAGTTCTCCCTAATGTCTAACCCCATCTCCCCTCTCCTGCAATGCAGTGACAGGAAGGCCTCTCTGATCAGGAACATCTTCAGGTCTGGAACCTAAAGGCAAATTGTAAGGTTTGCTCCAGGGATAGGGGGAGACAGATTTAATGACCCACCTAACTCCTATATAACCTCAGACTCATCCCTACCAGCCCTTGGTTTCCCCATCTGTGTGCAGGGAGAAGAGGGTGCCTCGGGGAGCTACTCACCCTCTGCATGGGAAAGATGAGATTGGGATCATACATTTAGAATAAAGATGCATTCAGTGTATTGTAGCAGTGCCCCCTCCCTCTGGTTCCTCACAGAACAGAGGTCATGGGTCATTCTAATCCACAAACGATCAATGCAGAGTGCTTGGTCAATAGAGTGAATGCCCAGCACTTCCCCAGAAGCACCTCTTTCCCCAAGGGAGGTCCTAGGAGCAGACGCATGAGGCCTCCCTGGACTCGGCAGGCCTCAAGGAGGCCTGGGCCAGTCACCTTGTCTCTGTGTCTTCATCTTCCTCCAGGGCCTGGCCCTTGCGCTGTAAGGCAACTCGAAGCAGACCCCTGTGAGCCAAGGAGAGAGAAATGGTGTGGCTGCCACCTCCCACAGAACTGGAGCTCCACTGCCAGTCAACAAAGGCAAGAGCAGGCAGCGTCTCAGAACTGTGGACACGGCCTGTAGGGTTCATCCTCTCAAACCACAGAAGTTAGAAGGTTGGAGCTCCAGGATGGTAGCCTGAGAAGCCTGGAACCCCAGCAGCAGAAGGAACTATAGCATCTAAGGCTTCTATTTGCAGTGTTTCATGGGGTCACAGCCCAGCCTGGGACTGCAGGTGTGTTCCGAGTCTAGGGTCAAGCTCAGCCTACAATGGGGTGAGAGTGCCCGGGGTCAGAGTCAGCCCAGGGCCTGGTTGGGACTTGGACTCTAGCTGAGGGCTGCAGCTAGGCCTTTGCTGCACCCTCTAACCCCTTTGCCCAGCAGCTGCACACTGACCAAGGGTCTGGTTTGTTGTTGAATCAGACACCTGGCATTCCTCCCAGATTCAAGGCAGAACTGATGCCTGGAAAGGGCGGACTGGTGTCACAGGGCAGTGGCTGTCCCATGTGCCACCGAGCTCACCTGTAGGCAGCCCAGAGTTCGCGGGCATGCTGCTTCACCTCCTCCTGGGCCAGCTCCTGCAGGTGCTTATTGGCCCCGACACCCGCGTAGGTAGCCTGGAAGGTTAGCATCAGTGTCCGGAGCAGCTTTCCCAGAGGGTGCAGTGAGTTGCTCAGAGCCTGGGCCAGTGCGTAGACAATGGAGAGAGACTAAGTGCCAGGGTCTGGAGCACGGCATGCCCACACCAGCCTCCCGACACTTCTCCTATCTCATAGATGGGAACATCGAGGCCCTCTGAGGACAAGGGACCCACAGGCCTGTCCCCTTCAGTCAGCACCCTGCTATGAAAAATCGGAGCCCTTCCCCACCAGGGGCAGTGAGAATGTCACCCCCTTGGCCACCCTGGCAGGGTTCTCACCTTCCTGAGGTACGGCTGCAGGGCCTTGGGTTCCCGGTGCTGTAGCAGCTCCTCCAGGATGTCTTCCATACTGCCCACACTGTCCTCGGGGTGGGTCCTGGGCACCACACACAGCGTCCCTTACCCACACTTGTGCCCAGCTCCCTCCCCGCAGGAAGCCCTCCCCAGCCCACCCTGACCTGTGCATGTGCACGCAGCTCGGCCTCACCTCTCGCAGCACAGGTAATCCTGAGACCTGCGCAGCTCCCTGGAGCTCTGCACGTCGAAGCCCAGCAGGGCCTCCTGCAGGTCCCTGGGGCAGCCAGCACACACAAAGTCCCGGAAGGGCCTGTAGACTCCCTGCCAGCGGCTTTCCACAGGGAAGGCACCCACGCCCAGCTGCCTGTGATGGGGATGGAGGGTGGGTGATGGGGCAGGGAGAGATGGAGCTGAGGTAGGCAGGACTCTGCCCAGGCCCTTGGAGGGGTGGGGTACCAGCCTGGCCCAGGATCAAGCCCCAGGAAGGGTGGATGGATTGAACCATGCAGAGGGGGCTGACCTCCACAGCTGCAGGAGGAAGAGCAGCAGAGAAAGGGACAGAGAGAATCTACCCTGCGACCAGAAGAGACACAGAAGCATATGGAATCCTGGAAAGATGGAGACAGAAAGGTGTGCAGATCTGAAGGCCAAGCCAGAGAGTGGGTCTTGGCCCAAGAGAGACCAGTGCCCGAAGTCTGGGATTCCCCTCCAAGACATCCCTCTCTGCCCTCCCTTACAGCCAGTTCCTTCCTACCGTGGCCAACAGGCTGGGGCCTGGCTGCATGTGTCTAATGGAGCCCTGCACTCCAGTGTCATGCTTGTAGGCTACACGCAGCCCACACCCACACCTGGGCTGGGGCCTGCCCCTAGGGACTGCTGTCCACTCTCAGCTCCTGCTGTCAGGGAGAAGCAGCATGCAGGGACAGCGGGCCAAGTAGTCAACTATACTCCCTCCCTACACCTGAAATGCTGCCTGGGACCACTTCTCATTAGAACTGCCACCCACACAGATTCCTTCCTCTGTGCAATACTGAGTCTTCCTCAATAGATGCAACAACAGCAACCGTTTTCCAAGAAGGAACTCTGTCCCTAGAGGAAAAGAAATCTATCCTCCTCTCAAATACTCCTTGATAATGCCTGTGATTCCACTTAGCAAGTTTCCTTCTTTACCTTGGCTGCCAGGAAACTCAGAGCCAGGCTTAATGATCAGTTGTAAATGCTGTAGGACATGTTTGCCTATCCCTTTCTTTTAAGGTTAACACATGCTCTTATTTTCTATATTTTTTTTCCTGTATGTTTGGTTTGTAAACCGTATTGTATTCTTTCGAGACAAAAAAAAAAAAAAAAAAAGCAGTACCTAAGCAAAGCCTACAAATAATATTTTTCCTACAGTTTTGTGGTGTACAGCATTATATCCACACAGCCCCTGATTCCAAGTCTCTGACTGGAGTTGTACACCCTGCGGTCTCTGGACTCTCTAGAGTGCTAAGAGGGGGGTGCAAAAAGGCCCCTCTGATGAGATGTGAGTCCTTGGGGTAGAAACACAGACATATCCCCAGATAGGCCCAGAGCCACAGGGGCCAGGCACTCACCTCTTGCAGGTGCTGCTCGGGTCCGGTGGGAGGGCAGCTGTGTCCAGCACACCCTGTGTGTGCAGTCCTCTCCCTGCCCCACTGCCAAACGAGCCCTCCAAGGTGAAGCCATTGGGGAAGGTGACCTTGCCCTGGGAGTCAGGAGAAGGAGCAGGGATGTCTGTCTGCCCAGTTACCCTTCCAGTCAATCGTGACAGGCCACATGCCTGTCCATCAGTGTCAGAGAGGCTAAAGACTGAGGAGCAGGCTTCCCGCCATCCATTCAAGCTGCCCCACACTGAGGGGTTCATAATCCTCTACACCTGCCAGAGCCCCCATACCAACAGCTGTGCCCACGTCTCAGGGGCTAGCTCGCCTCTGAGGTAGGAAGAGGAGAGGGATGGAGAAGGGATTCACAGGCAAGAGTGGGGAGACCACCACTGAGGGGCTGGGGTGGGAGTAAGCCCAGGGACAGGCAACGCCTGAGGAGGGAGGTGTCTCGCCGCATGGGGCTGTGCCATTCATAGCAACCCAATCTCCACCCCTTTGCTCCAGTCATTATGAAACCAAAACGACCCCTACATTTCCAAAGGCCCCAGCGGGGACACATTGCCCTCTCCTGGGTCAGCTCAGGGAGGCACACAATGAAGGCCAGTGCCTCCAGGGACAGTTGCTCCAGTCACTGGTGCTGGTGGAGGGCATGTATTCTGAACTAGGAGGGTACAGGGGGACACAGCCAGTACCCTCTGGATAGCAGGCAAGGCCACTGGTCCCCTCTCACCTCACTCCAGAATCAATCGCAACTCTGTGGCAGGGTGCAGTCACTGTGCTCACACCTTGGCTCTCAGGGAGGTGTGACAGGCCTTCCCCTGCCTGCTCCCCCATCTGCCTGTACCCCCAGCCCTGAGTCCGAGTGGGGAGATTACAGACCCCAGCCAAGGCCTCAGCAGGGTGTGGAGCGGGGCCTCGGTGGTCCTCACCTTCCCCATGAGGGTCAGGTCCCTGGTGAAGGTGCCCTCATACAGGGAGTCGTCTTCAGAGAGGAGGATGCCTGGACCCTTGGGAAGAGGAAGCCAGGGAGGGTAGAAACAGTGGGTGAGGAAGGGCCAGGAAACTCAGGGTGGAGACAGATGGCAAAAGAAGGGAGGTGTGCCCTGACACATGGGGAAAGGGGCCCTGAGCCTCATCATGCCCCACAGGACTGTACCTAATTAGGACTCTAGCCTTTGGCCTGCTGAGCACCAGCCCCATGGACCCCATCCGTGGATTTCCCCAAATGACACCCTCTACCCTGGTTCCTCACCCCAGTGGCTTCTTCAGGAAGCCCTTGGGAGCTCAAGAAATGTGGGGCTTTCTCTGAAACATTCCTGCTTCCCTGCTTGTCACTGGCCCTGGGAATGGCAGAGCTGACCAGGCTCCCTTGCCCCATGGGCTGCTAGGAAGCTCAGAGCCGAAAGGGATACAATTAGTATTCAGCTTATTTCCAAATCTATTTTGCGTACTTATTCTTCCCTTTTCTTCCTCTTTCCTTGAAGGCCTCCTTCAATCCTTTCGAGAATGAAGTAGAGCATAAACAAACCAACAGACAGTAATAACAAGAGCAGCCATCAGCCAGAGCCCCACATTCCCCAAGCACCTGGAAGGGTATGGGTGAGGCAAACGTGGGAGTCCCAGGCTCAGCGGCGAGGCTCAGCAGACCAGGGTGTGAGTGTCAGCTCTGCCACTCAGTGAAGGTGACATGGAGCAGGTCCTCTGATCCCTCTGAGCCTCTCATTTGTCATTCACTAGGGACACACTGGGGATAATAATGACATCAACCTGCAGGGCTCTTGGGAGGATCCCACAGGATCAGGGTGGGAGCTTAGCCCAGAGCCAGGTGTCAAGTTAGGACTCTATGAATGTCAGCTAATGCATCATCACGAGTAAGCACTCGATTCTTGCTAGTTCATTGAGTCTATGGTAAGTATTCTTAACCTGAGTCGCTGATGGGGAAACCAAGGTCATGCAGAGCAGGGACTGGCCAGGGCCAGGGGAGGGGCGTGGCAGAGCTGGCTTCCTGCCCAGGTTCTGGCTCCCTCCAGCACCCAGGAACACAGCCCCCTTTCCCATCCCTCCCTGAAAAGCCTCAGCTCAGCCTCAGGGCCCCCAGCGGGAGTGGGGTGCAAAGAGAGGGGTAGCCCAGGACACACTCTGCTCACCACCGTCTTGTCTGCCTGGAAGGTGCCCTGGTAGCAGACACCTGCCTGGGTGACCACGACCCCCGGGCCATGGCGCTGACCAGCCTGCCACATGCCGATGTAGCGCTCGCCTCTGCAGGGAGAGGAATGTGGCCAGAGTTGGATCAGACTCATTCCCATGCACCTCCTGGGCACTCTGCTGGCACGGGGCGGCAGGGAGTGCAGATAAGGGGCAGTGACATCACCTGAATCCACTCAACAGACACAAGGTCAGAGGGGTCAGGACCCCTAAGAGGAACAGAGGGTGGAGGAGGGAGGCAGGCAGCCTGGGAAGGGCATCTGGGAGGCTTCTCTGTGGAGGCGGCAGGAAGGACAGGTGGAATAGGAGTGTATGCAAAGCCATGGAGGCAGGAGCATGTGATGGATACGTGGGGACTTCAGTGGTCCAGAAAGGCTGGAGGGGTGCATAGGAAACGCAGCTGGGGTGAGGTTAGAGAAGCAGGCAAGGCCGTGATTGCCAGGCCAAGGATCCAGGGCTTTATCACACAGACCAGAGAGCCAGCAAGGGCTGCAGTTTTTAGACGTGACAGAGTAGGGGGTCAGAAATGCCTGTCCAACACCATGAGGAGGGGTGAGGGGCGGGGGTGACCCTGCAGTCAGCGTGACCAGGATTCCCTCAGCCTGAGCCTCCGTGGCAACCGAGGGACTGGAGGGGAAGTGAGGGGCTTAAGAGAGACACAGCGGAGGACAAACGGGAGCCTGTGTCCTGCAACAATCTGGTCTGTGAGGGCCCTGTCCATCCCTCCGCCCTGGGAGTGGGGGCTGCAGGGCGCTCACCTGTCACTATCCTCCTCGATGCCATAGCCGCTCCTCTGGCCCCTCTCCCAGTGGCCCGTGTACCTGAAGGGCTGGGGGGCCTGTGGACCACTCTCAAGGACCCCAAATCCGTGCCGCAGGCCCTCCTGGAAGTAGCCCTTGTACACCTCATCGGTGCTGTACCTGGGGAGGGCCATCAACAGCGAACTCTGCCTCATGGAGCTCGGCCCAGAGGATGGGCCCATCCCGCGAGCCCCCAGCCAGGGTCACTTACTCACAGATGCCGTAGCCGCACATGCTGCCTTCTCGCCAGTGGCACTTGTAACAGTCGAACCTGTCCTCAGAGGCCTGCGGCAGCAGGCGGATGCCGAATCTGACAGCATGGTTGTGGGGATGGGGATCAGCCCTGACCTGAGACGCCCATCACACCTACTCCATGCCACCCAGGAGCATCCCGGCCCCCAAGGAGCCTTCCGGACAATAGGGAGACTCTCAGAGGCCCTCAGTCTTCCTGTTCTTCAAAGGTCCCCTGTCAGGACCCCTCCCTTCAGCCTGTCCCCGGGCACCATAGAGCACCTTTTGGCCTGTACCACTCCCTCATGACCTCGAGCTCAGACCGGCCCCCTATTCAGGGCCTCGGTTCCCCTTTTGTACAGTGAGGCGGGCCGGACCAGATTGTCTCTAAGTTCCTGCTTGAGGTTTGGGAATTCAGGATGGGGCCGGGCTGGCGACCACAGCAGGGGAGGAAAGCACTCACCCCCCACCACAAGCCTCCCAGCAGCAGCCCCAGCCAGCCTTACCCATGCTCCAGGCCCTGGCAGAAATTCCCCACGTGATTCCGCCCATCCGGCCATTTCAGGGTTCCCCTGGAACACAGTGGAACCCATCCCTCAGCAACCTCAGCCACCTACTTTCTCAGACACCCTCCCTTTCTCTTCCCTTGGACTGGGCTCTCTGCACCAGCCCAGCCCTCTTGTCTGAGCTCCAAACATCCCCTGCAGAAAGCCCCTTTAGCCCTTTTCTACTCCTGGCCTAACTGTACCAGCAGCCTCATGGGGCACACTCACCACACATCCCATAGGGAAAGCCCTGGAGACATCTAGGTTCCCTTTTTCCCTTGACCAACAGGAAGCTCAGAGCTAAGCATCAAGCTCAAGTTGAATGCTAGTCAGTGGGGTTTCCACCATCCTTCTCCCCATTTCTGTGTTTTTTCTGTCCCTCTGTTCATAAGTCGTCTCAAGCCCTTTCTGAAAGGAGGCAGGGTATTAGAAACTAGCAGAGGTGCTTGAGAGTGTAGCCTTGTGAGTCCCTTCTGCTCTCTGGGTCTGTTTTTCCAACTGTGGCATGGGGTGGGGCCACATGCTCTGTAAAGGCTTGCCTGTCTATGGGGTCACACAGACCTGTGATTGAGGCCGACTGACCCCATCATTTGCCCTGAGACCTTGGGCAGGTCATGCCCATCACTGGGCCTCAGTGTCTGTACCTATGAAATGGGTAAAAGCACTCCATACAGAGCGTCTTTATGAGGACCGACGGCGATAGAATGTGTGCAAGCCATTTCACCACCACCAGACAATCCGGTACGGATGTGAGAATTATTCTCCCACCCTCCTAAGAATGGAATGGCACCTGCAGGCTCTAAGGCCAGGGCATGGTTGCTGCCCCTTGTCCTCTAGTGTCACCATCAAGACTTTATTTGGCACAGACCGTCTCTGGGCCAGGCCTAGTCTGAGGCGACTTACAAGGCAGTCTGAGAATTGACTGTCCACAGAGAGTAACTGCTCCTGGTGCATGTCCTGAGACAGGTTTGTGTGCTGCTCTCTGCCCCCGCCCCCACAGAGCCCCACCTTGCCACCCAGAGCTCCAGCCACTCACTTGCCGTGGGGCCGGGCCCTGCACCACTCGCCCTCATAGGTGGCCTGGCAAAGCCGGCCCTCTGCGCGGAAGGTATATTCTGCACAGCGGCAGGCAGGAGGCTGGGAGGGCTCCAGGCCAGCCCCCAGCACAGGGAAGTCCTTCTTCCCACGCAGGACCTGGCGAACGGCCTGGGTCACCTTCCACTGCCAGACTGCCTGGTGGGAGGGGGAACACGGGGAAGGGATCACTGCTGCTGGAGGCTTTCCCTCCAAGAAGCCTTCTGGGGTAGCTCCAGGTACCACCCCTCCACCCTCCACCCCCACTCCGTTTTGTCACCTGGGGGGCCCTTCAACTGCTCCCTGCTGCCCTCTGGGGCCCCCACCCAGCCTGAGATCCTCCTCTGCAGTTGCAGGGCCTGCCCAGAGGACAAACAAGACCTCAGGGTAGGGATCAACACAGGACCAAATTCTGTCTTTAGAAAGAAAAATACCCTGTTCTTTTTGGCATTCTAATGCCTGACCCCAATTTCCTCTCACCAGGTCCCCAGAGGCCTGCCAGACACTCGCCAGCACTCCTGTGGGGCCCTGCAGGGTTGCACACTTCTGCCCTCTTCCTACCCTGTCCTGTGACCCCACTCCCGCAGTTCGCAGCTCACCCACACTCACCTGGCCCTGGGAGTCCTTGGCACAAAAGGAGAACTGTTCTTCAGGCGTGAGGAGGTGAAATGTGCACCTAGACAGATGGAGGTGACGAGTAGGCCCCAGCTCTGTCCAGAAAGGTGGAGGGGCCCAAGCCAGAGTACCAGGGTGTGGGCAGGTGTCATGGGGGTAAAGGGAAGGTCTGGGGTGTCAGCCAAGGGGGTCGCTCACCCGTCCTGCTCAGGATCCACCCACACCAGCTTCAGATCAAAGGTGTGGACGTTGTGGCCCTGGAAGAGGACGGACACAGGCGTCATTCGGAGCCCAGGCCAGATGCTTACCTATCCTCTGGCCCAGGCTTGCCCCAAGCTCAACCCTGCATGGCCACCGAGGCTATTCTGCCCAGCACGTCCAGCACTGAGTCCCTCTCCCCCCTGGCTTGCTCCCCACCTCAGGGACAGCTGCTCCATGTCCCTTCCACCCCAGGGCTTGACCAGTAACTCAGAAACAGCCTCTAGCCCCCTGTGGCCACCAGAGTGGTCTGGAAATGAAGCTGGGAACTGGTCAACCCCTGCTGGAAACCTCTCTACGGCTCCTACTACCTGGGGGTTGAGACACTGCTGAGCCTAACATTTGAGACCTCACAGACCACCACGCCGTCACCGCCACTCCGCAATCACACCTTCACGAGCTTGCCCCGACCTCTCCTCACTGTGAACCTTTGCTCCTGCTGTTCCTTCTACCTGGAATGCCATCCTGATCTGAGAGCCAGAAAAAAAGCCCCTTCCTATGGGAAGATTTTGTGTAGCAACTTCCTGCCCGGCCCAGTCAGGCCAATCACTGCTCCATACCAGGACAGGGACGAGGTGGGAGGCCCAGGCCTGAGGGGTGAGGAGGAGCTTGCCAGCAGCAGGCCATGGACAAGAGATGGCCCACCAGACACAACAGCATGTTCAAAGGTCCAGCGGTCGGAGAGGGCTAGCACAGGGAAGGGACAGTAGCTCATCAGTGTACTGGAGCAGAGTGTGAAGTTGGGAGTGGAGGGGAATTCAAACTAAATCAGAACCAACCCCAAAATCAGGCTTCAGGGGACACAGGTCTAAGCTGGGCAGCAGCTTCCTGCCGGGCCCCCGCCACCTGTCTGCAAGTGGGCTCCAGGCCAACCTTCTAAGGGGCAGAGAAGACAGTGCTGTGGACCTCACCAGGACAACATGATTTCAGGGGGATGAGCCAGAGTTGGTGACTGGCCATGTAACAATTCCCAGCCCCAGGCCTGGCTCCCTCCTGACTTCCACAATGCTGAAAGCCCAGGCACTGCTCCTGTGGGGTACTTTTCTCTAGAAGCCTTCTCATCCAGCCCTCCTTAGTCACCCCTCAGTCACCCATGACTTCCTGTCTGGGGTTCCTCTCTTATTTGAGTACAAAGGGAACTAAGAGTTGTCTGGTGTCTACTGTAGAACAAACTCACTAATAATGACCCCCACATTCCAGATGGGAAAACGAAGGTGAAGACATGTAACCAAGGACACCAGATGGGAAGGGTTGAAGCCGGGACAAATCTTGGACCGAATTTCCATTCAGCCCATGCTCCTCTGGGGACAGCTCCAGTGGACTGCCCCTCCCCAACACAATGCCTTTCTGTCCCTGACTATCCCTCCAAGCCCACGTTCTCAGTCCCAGTAGCGTGCCCCTCTCCTGCTCCTTTTCCGACCAGACCCCAGAACCCTACTGTGGCCCTAAGACCTCGGGTCAGCCCCACCCCAACCTGCAGCAGGACGAGGGCATCATCAAAGAGCAGCACACGCTCAGCCCGCAGCGGTGCGACCGTCACGGGTATGTCCTGGCTGTCCTGAAGGAGTCTGTGAGCAGGGGTGCAGAGCACATCCTGGTGGGGCAAAGAGGACAGTACAAGGCTTAGGCACCTCTTCCTGCAAACTGGCAGCCACTCTGCCACCTCCCCCTGTACCCCAGGCACCCCCGACAGACCCCCTCCAGGAGACCTGGAGTGATGGACAGAAATGCACTGGGTCAGTGATGGACAGAAATGCACTGATTATACATTCCTGGCTCTCATGAAGCTTCAGTGTCCCCCTCCCACACCTCTGTGCCATGGTCCCAGCCATTCCCCTATCAGTCCTCTCCCAGTACTCGGCCACCCCTGCCTCCCTTCCGCAATTCTCATTCCTCCACCTAGTCTCCTAATTCTCCACACCAGGTCCAAGTCTCAGGGCCCAGGGGACTCTCCTCCCTGCAGGGGCAATTCATGCTGTGGTGGGCAGCGACGCAAGGGTGTGATCGGTGACATCCCCAGGCAAGAGGCAATCTGCTGATTGCCTGTTCCCTAGGCCAGGTCAGGGCCTGGCCCAGGACATGCTCAGCAGACAGATAAGAATGGCTGGACAGAGGGACCTTACGGCCTCCTGCTTCAGCCATCACTCCCCCTTCCATATGGGGAAACTGAGACCCGGAGAATACAGCAAGCAGCTCAAGGCCCCCAACAGCTCCATGCCCAAAAAGGACCCCCCTCCCTAACTGCCCCTCAGGCCCCCAACTCACCCTCGGCCGGCCTCTCAGGGTGTGCCAGAGAGCCTGTGTGGCTGCAGCCTGGTCCAACGCCTGCTTCATGAAGGACTGCAGGTTCCCAAAGAGGGTGACTGCGTTCACCACCAGCTCCTGGGTTGGGTGATGCTGAAGGGGGACAGGGCAGCCAGTGAGCGGGGAGCTTATTGGAATCTTCCCTAGCCCAGTCCTGGTCCCGGCTGGTTGAGAGGCCTGAATCTAGGCCAGACTTTGCCCTTTTCTCCCTGACAGCTCCTCTTCTGCTGGTGGGGCAGTGGGTAGAATACGAAGGTGCTTCCCCAGCTCAGCCCTGGGCCCACGTGTCCTCACTCCCAGGACATGATTCTACCCCTGCTCTCTGGGTCTCTGCTGGCTCTACCAGGGCAGGGCCACGTGCCTCAGACACCGCAGGGAAGGGCAGTGCTGTCACCCACTAAGATTCCCTCGGGCAGAACCATGTCTTCGGACCCCCTCCTCAGGGCTGGACCATGTCCCCCATGTCCCCTGGAAACCCCAGGACAGGACTGTAACTCCCTCAACTCTCTCCCATCCCCCAGCATGGCTGAGTCCTTCTTGTACTAGGGTTCCTGAGTACAGGCTGAGTCCCCTGAGTCTGGGCTCTATCCCTCCCTTCCCTCGGCTTCCCCACATGCTGCTGCCCTTGGTACCTACCTCCCCAATGGTGTCCCCGAGGCTCAGCAGGAGGAGCACGTACTGTTGCACGTGATGGGTGAGTGGCTGGTGGAGGGCCTGGCCCGGCGACGCACCCACCGAGCCCTCTGAGCTCACACCTGACAACAGCTGCCGCAGCGCCTTCCGCTGGCCCCGCCAATACTCGCTGTGTGTAGAGAGGGCCACACACCACCTTCACCCCTTCCTCCATTCCTGCATCCACACCACCACCTCCCTGCCCCAGCTAATCCCCCCAGACCCCAAGGCCAGCCCCAGGCTCAAAAACCTCTACCCTGTCAGATGAACACAGTACCCGAGTTACCCTCACAGGTTTAGGAGCAATATCTCAGAGTATGAAGGGATTGCTGATCACAACCATCCACCCTGAAGGGACGCCCCTCCTTCCCCGCCCCAAGGCCAGCCCAGCTGGAGTGGGTCTGGATTCTGTTCCTGGCCTCACTGGGCCTTCCCTCTTTCTCTTCCAGTGTGGATCTGTGCAGACTTGTAGAGCCAGGAGTCCTCCAGGATGAGTCGTGGACTGTGACACCCACTGCTCTGGGGAGGGGGCTTCCCTGACCCCACCCTCACTCAGGCACTCCCGCCCCATCAGGGGCCACTGCACCAGCCCTGTGCTCACCTTCTCCTCTTTGCTGCCTTCTGGAAGGCCTGCACCACCATGCAGCTTGTGTAGGATTCGATGTACCTGCAGGCAGCACAGGGAACACCCTGCAAACCCAGTCCTCAGCCCCAGACCTAAGCCCCTGGTCCCTGGGATCCCCAGATCCCACCCACTAATCAGTTGCAGCCCTGAGGGCCCAGACAGTGGCCTGGCTCTGGGCACTGGAGACCTTGACTCCTGGGCCAACAAGACCTAACATACAGTCTTTCTTCCCTGGGAGGCCCCAAGCCTCAGGTCTGGAGTGTCTGAGCCTGCTGTCAGGTGAACACCCAAGCCCAGGTGAGGCTGACCCCAGGTGAGCACCAACAATGGACCGAGCCCAAACCTTTGCCTGAACCCTGATCCATGTGAGCCCCACCCCCAGGTGAACCTTAATGCCAGGTGGCACTCTGACACCAGGGCTGAGCCCCAGCCCCACCTCCAGTGGTCTTACTCTATGTGGGCCTGCAGTACACGGTCAGCATCTCGCAGCAGCAGCAGGGACTCCAGACCGGTGGAGTCGGGGTGGCGCAGCCTCTCCTGCAGTGAGTGCAGACTTTCCTCCGTCACCTCCCAGAGTTGCTGGGAGCTCTTGTGCAGCTGTTGCAAGAGCCGCAGGCACTCTCTGCCCCAGGGATCTGAGGGCTCTGGAGCTGGGGCAGGAGCAAAGGCACACTGTGAGTGGAGGACGTGGGCTCTATCTCCCGGGGAACATGCAGAAGCCCCAGGTGTTCACATGAGGGCCACCAGCCCCGGCCAGCCCTGTAGCTGTGGCCGGGTCTGCATCCCTGGGATCCGCAGGACAGAATTGGTGAAGCCTAAAGCTGAGCAGGGGAAGGGCAGGCTGGAGCAGTGGGCAGCACCCTCGAGGAGGAAATAGGGGTGCATACCCACCTCCTCACTCAACAGGGACACCCCTGACCTGACATCCTCAGGGAACTAAGTACATACACAAATTCCTCCCCAGCTCTGGGCTTCCTCATCCTGGACTCCTCAGATCCAGAATGTGGAGTCCACAGGGTCACACAGTCCTCTGCCATTTCACAGATGCACAGAGGCACCTGACCAAGGCCTCACAAGTGAGACCTAAGCTGGAAGTAAAACCTAGGCATCCTGGGTTCCAGTCAGTCTTGTTCCCCTCCCAGCACCACCAGGTGCCCTAGGTGGGAGCAAGATGAAAATTCAAGCAAACGGCAGTCTCCAGTCTTTTACCCTGGGAGAGGAGGAATTCCATCTCTTTGCACAGCCTGGTCTGGGCTACAGGTAGGTTCATGGCCTGGCCCCTCAGGGTTCCTTTAAGAAAGGAGCAGTCTGACCTGGTGCAGTGGTTCATGCCTATAATCCCAGCACTTTGAAAGGCTGAAGCGGGCAGATCACTTGAGGTCAGGAGTTCGAGACCAGCCTGGCCAATATGGTAAAACCCCCGTCTCTACTAAAAATATGAAAATTAGCCAGATATGGTGGCAGGCATCTGTAATCCTAGCTACTCAGAAGGCTGAGGCACAAGAATCGCTTGAACCTGGGAGGCAGAGGTTGCAGTGAGCCGAGATCGCACCACCTCCATCAGAAGATGCTGATACCAGGTGTCACCACTCCTATTTGAGGCTGAGAAAGCTGTGGCTCAGCGAGTCCAACAAGGTAGGACTCTTGTCCCTGGGATCATTCCTCAGTGCCCTTCCCTCCCCACTACAGAGCCTAGACTCACCGGCTGGGAGGAGGGGCTGGAGGACATAGCTGTTGACACGGGCGAGGGTGGCTGAGAAGACCTCCTCCAGCCTCAGCAGGGCTGCCTCCTCAGGGTTGCACATGGCCGGGTGTCAGACTCAGGGCCTCCTGTGTAGGGCACAGGTTACAGCTAGATAGCACGGGCAGGAGCAAGGCCAGTGCCCATCCTCTCAGGCAGGGTGCCCAGAAGCAAGGTCCATGACCACCCATATCAGAACTCAGCAGTGAGCCCATATCACCACAAAGGGGAGCTCCCAGACTGGCCACTGACCCCTGCCTTGCTCCCTGCCTGGGCCCAGCTGATGAAAGATGAGGGGTCCGTAAAGGAGAGACAGAGCTCAGAGCTGCCAAGGGAAGCAACCCTTTCTTCCCCAAAGGGTAGATGTTCTTTAAGCCCAGTTTGGCCTGCTCCTTCCTCTGCTCAAATACCCACCATGGATCCCAAGTGCCCAGGGTAGTGTTAGTGGTGCCCTGTTCTTGGCCCCTTTCCATCAAGTCTCCCCTCAGGGATTCTGCAGTCTCTATAAACAGGGCCAGGCTGTCAGAGGAGCCCAGCCTTGTCCTCTAGCCCGTGGTTCAGGACTCCTTGTCACCCAACAGGGCTGTGTACGCAAGGAAAGTTTTGGAGGTATGGGGGAGTCTGGAGGCCTCCTGCTAGAGCCACAAAGGATGGTCAAGAAATGAAAAGGAAGGGAGGACCCAGCAGGCAAGTGGGGGAACCCTGAGAGTAAAGGCTCATGGGTGTGAGGGACCAGCCTCTGAGGGTGGCCCACCAAGCAGCACCCCAAAGGACCACAGCTTCGCTGTGCCTCAGTCGCCCATGGACAGCCATGGAAGACTTTAGAGCAAGGTAATGATGGGATCCAAAGTAACATTTGGGGGAATAAACATATGACAGTTGCAGAGGAGATGGTGCCAGGCAGTGAGACAGAGTTCAATGTGGATAGGAGCCTGGACCCTCCATGGTCCCCCAACCAGACAGAGGGATCACTGATCACAACCATCCACCCGGAAGGGGTGCCTGCTGGATGGATGGGGGCCCTTGGGGTGGGCAGGTGGGCTTGAGCCTTGAGATTTTCTGCCCTGGAGTGAGAGGGACCTTCCAATTAGGCAGGAATCACCTGGGAATGTGGTGTCCTGCCTAAAAGAAGGGGCGAAGAGAAGCCTGGGCTCAAACCCACCCCCACAGCCAGGCTATAGCCTCTACTCCACAAAGCCCTCCCCCACCAGACCCTGGTACCCTCACTTGGCAAAGTTCATCTGCCCAAATGACCTGATCAGGTATCTGGGGCAGAGAGTTACAGGGTCTTTTAGCCCAAGACCCACAGACTGTCTCTCTCCTTGTCTCTGACATGCTGGGCTTTGGAGTTAGCCAATCTGTGTGGGGCAGGGGACATAATCAGGGCAGTCAATGATGGGCAGGTGACACAGGCAGACCTAAAAGGGTGAATGGGAAGGGGTCTCAGCCCTCCCCTCGCCAGCCCGCCCCGAGAGTGCCATGGGGGCATCCCAGGCCCCTGGCAGAGCCTACAACTCCCAGTGAATTGGCTCTGGAATGGAGTGGGGCGGGTCCCTCAGAGCTCTGGCCAAGGGCCCAGGCCAGGCATTCCTGCCCCACCTTTCCTGCTACTGCTGCTTCGGAGGGTGAGGCTGCAGAGGGAGAGGCAGGAAGTGGAAGCCACCAGACACCCAGCTGCAACTTCTGTGCTGCAGCTTCTTCTCCCTCTGTGGGCCCCTGAGGCAGACCCAGGCCCCCAGGACACAGGGGGCTCCAGGTCAGTTCAGGCAGACCATGAAAGCCCAACCAAGGGAACAGGGGTGCAGCCAGGCCCACCTAACTCTCACCCATGTCTCCCGAAAGTGCTGGAATGGAAAGGCCCTTTGGGGATGACTTTTCCACTCTTAGCTGGCAGTCAGCTGGGGTCTAAGCTAAGAGGTGAGGATATCCAAGGCTGGTTGGGGAGGTGGAAGAAAGGGTGAGGCTAGGACGGGAGATGCAGACCAGGAACCAGATCAGTGCAAGTTGAAAAGATACTGCAGTAAATAACTCGCTGTTAGGAAGACTTGAACACCAACATCCCTACACTCTCTGGGAGGCCAGCACCACGACCCCAGCTGACACCATACCTTGGCAAGGAGCTCTCTGACCCTGGAGACAGCCCCTCCTCCTCAGGCTTCCTGTCCCTTGTCCCCACTGCTCAGTCTCAGCTGCTCCCCCAGGAGCAGCCCTCACCTGGCTGCTCAGCCCTGGTCATGCCTCAACTTATCCACAGCCTTACTCCTCTCCGTACCTCAGCCACCCCTCTATGAAATGGGAGTTCAACAAGATCACAGCATTTTTTTCTTATTATTTGTATTTCTTTCTATTTTGTCTTGTTTTGTTTTTTTAGAGATGGGATCTCACTATGTTGACCAGGCTGGTCTTGAACTCCTGGCCTCAAGTGATCATCCCATCTTGGCCTCCCAAAGCTCTGGGATTACAGGCGTGAGCCCCTGCACCCAGCCAAAGCAGATCACAGCTTTTCAAACTACTTAAGTCTCCCCTCAAAAGGACAAACAGGTGGAAGGGGGCTTCTCTGGGTGTGGGGATCTGGTCCTTAGACTCCGCACCCCACAAAGCAGCCTACGACTACTGGGGTGAGTCCTCCAGACTCAAGTTGGCAACTGTTAATCTGGGAGTCTTCCACATCTGTGGCCCCAAAGGGATCTCTAACCCTGGGAAACTGAGTCACACCACCCAGAGGAATGGGCAGAAGTTAAGCCTGGCTGGTAAGGCAGTGGGTGGGGGGAAGGCTGTGGTGGAAGCTGGGATTCTAGTTAGGTGACCCTGAGGGGCCCAGCTCCCAGGCTAGGGAGTCTGGGGCTTCATCCTGAAAGTGATGAGGAGAGCGTAAGTGCAGGGGTGAGGCAGCGTGAATGTGCATGAGTGTGCACATTTGCAGGGCAGGAGGAGGAGGTGCTGAACCTTAATATGAGGAGGGTCCTGCAGGAGTACCCCCTCCCCAACCCATGTCCCATCCCTAAGCTTCCCCCTTCCAGTCAAGGGCATGACTTCCTCACCCTCTCCCTCTCTCCAGTTCAAAAGTTCCTTAGTGGCAGGCTGTGCCCAATGTACAGACAGGGAAACAGAGGCCCAGGAACAATGGGAGGGCCCAGAGACGGTATCTGTAGAACTTGTGCAGGGCTCAGACCCAGACCTCTGGCTCCAGCCCACCAGGTTCAGCTAGCTAGATGGCTCAGAGAGGTTGGGCAACTCACCTGAGGCACAGAGCAAGATCCTGGCAGGGCCCTGCCTCATAGCTATCTTCAGGCAGCCCTGATGCTCCCCACGGAGTGGGGTGGGGTTGGGCGGGGTGAGGACAGAACTGGCCAGTCACGGCGTGCCCAGGTGAGTCAGCGGCTGCCCCTGTGGCACTCTAACCAGTAGCCAGACCTGGTCTCTCCTCTGCATTCCTGGCCTCTGTCCACGCTAGGTCCCTCCGGGGCAGGGTCACTGGGGCCTCCCCTGTCCTCTCCCAGGCCTGGCTCCTCAGGTCCCTGACACACCTTGTCATGACACTCACTCACTCTGGTATTTCCTGGTCTGAACAGGCAGGGAAGTTCTGCCTTCTGTGGAGGCTTTTTCATGGGCTGCTGTGGAAGCCCCTTCGTTATCTGGTGCCCAGTGGGGGACAGTAGAGAGACGCACTGCCCAAGGGAGGGGGCACTGAACTGTCACACCTGATCCCTCAGTCTCATGCTCGCCTCTCCTCGCTGCACCCTTCCCCGGCCCCTCGGTGGCTCCAAGCCTCTTGTCCTAGGCAAGCACCCCTCCCTGCTGTCGCATATGTCCCAGCTTCCCTTCCTCTCCCTGCCCAGGCACACACTCAGTCGCTGGAGTTTCCCAGACCCGAGCTCCTGTTCCAGCCGCCAGGCATTTGCCATGCCACTCCCATGCGAAAAGGCCACCTCCTGGAATCCCGGGTCGGGCCCTTCCGCCCTAACCAGCCGGCGTCACCTCCTCCTGGCAGTCTCTCCTGCTGGCTGGGGCCCCGTGGCCCTGGCACCATGGCTCAGGTCAGGCCTGGGGCGCTGCCCCAAACCCGAGCCGGCTAGCAGCCAGGTAAGGAGGACGACGCTGTGAGCCCCGCGGGGACCGAGGGGGGTCTTACGAGGGATTCGGACGGCCGGGGGATGACTGCCGCTGGGACCAAGGAGCTGGGCGGGGACCGCGGCAGCCAAGAGGCGGGAGCCCCCACCTGGACTGGCTAAGCGTGGAGCACAGACACCGGTCCGCAGACGCGCGCCCTCCGTCGCGCCCTTACCTGAGCGCTGTGGTCGCCCCGCGCCTGGAGTGCTCGCGCGGCTCCTAGCTCGCACCCCCACCCTGCCCCCTGCCAGCCCCGCCCCCTTCGCCCAGCCCAGCCCAGCCCCGCCCCTCCCCGCCCCGCCCCGCCTCCGGGTGCTGTTCTGGAGTTGCGGAGGCCACCGGCGGGCCACGGAGGAGGTGGCGCGCGGCATTGATCCGTCCCCCGCCCCAAGTCTCTCCTGAGGTCTCCCTCTGGTGTCCCCCGGGATGCGGAGGCCCCTGGGATCCGGCGCGGGGAGGAAAAGTGGGAGACTTGACCCCTCCGCCCCCTAGGCACCCACGCGCATACTCAGGCTCGCCTCTCGCGCCCCGCTTCCCCTGCAAGGCTCTGAGGCCGCCGCCGCGCCACCACCTCGCCCCGCCAGTCAGTCGCTCTGCGAGCCTGTGGTGCAGCCCCGTGACCTCCCCGGTCTGCCCTGAGTCACAGAAGCCGGCACACGCGGAGCGCTGTGTGGGTTCGTGGAACTTGGAGCCGATAGAGGCCTGGGTGCCGCCCCTCTTGTGCGACCTTGGGGAAGTCCCCTTTCCTCCCCACTCCTGAGTCTGAACAGGCCTAGCAGAGCATGAAGCCGGCCGGGTGTGTTTTGTGCGAAGGGCTGAGACCTTGGAAAGGGTGACTGAAGACGTCTGGGACAGACTCCCCGGGAGCGGGAGGGAGCATAGTTGAAACCTGTAACAAAGAAGGACCCCGTCAGCGGCCTGGTCCCCCTCTGGCCACCAGGCTAGTCACCCACTGCTGTCAGTGGCACCCAGGTTCCAATGAGGAGAAGGCTCAGGGTCCAAGACGGCTGTGGAAAAGCAGAAAGGGTGGCCCACCAGCCCCCTACTGAGCCCCCTACTGGGGAGGTGGGAGGCATCCCCCATCCTGCCAGGCTGAAGACCCCCCCAGTGGAGGTAAATGGGGGCCTGGGGCCTGCCAACCTCATCCCCTGGCTCCCTTGGGTTATTGCCAGGTGGGAGTTTACCATCTGCCAAGCTGCCCATCACCCTAGGTTTGGAGGGTTTCCGGCCTGGGACCCTTGCCTGAGTGACTGCAGGCCGCACGACCTCACCCTCTTACCCCACATTGCTCTCTTCCTGGGTCCCCGTCACGCAGAGCCCCCCCTTCCTGCTTCTCCATCCCTCCGCACACAGCCAAGGCCCGCCCTAGCTCTGGCCTCCCCCTTTTCAGCCTTGTTTTCTTGCCCCCTCCTGCACCCCCTGCTGCCTGAGGGGCTCCACTCCCAAAGGCCCTGCTCCTCTGGTAGAGGTGTTGCTGTGTTGGTGGGTGGGGGCTGCCACAAAGGAGGCCTCTGGTGAGTGAGGTGTCCCCTCTGGCCCTCTGGGAAAGCCTCCCCTCCCCATGCCCTCCACCCCCAGGCTCCGGACCTTGGCCCCCACCCCCCTTCACAGCCCTGATGGCCTGCAGGACTGTCTGCTGAGGCACTTGGCTCCCTGAGTCTACAGCACAGCCTGGCAGAGCCACCACCCCAGCAGGTGGAATGAACTGAGGCTTCAGGTTCTAAACAGGCCTCGGAGACTCTGTGTGCCTGTGGGGCAGTGGGAGGTAGCAGAACATTCTGGAAAGAGACCTGGTATGGGGCCTTGTGCTGCCTTCCTCTTACTGTGTGATCACAGGCAGTGTGCGGCCTCTCTGTGGCTCAGTGCCCCTGCTGGTGAAATATCTTACCTGCACCTCCTTCTCAGGTTATGTGGGACTCAGAGGAGGGGTATGGTGGGTTCAAGGGGCTCCTTCAGGGATGAGCACGGTTTAGAGGATCTATGGGTCCCCTAGAGCATGGGTATGGGCCACCAGGCATCCCTGGGGCTTGGGAGGGAGGCAAGGGCTGGAGAGAGGCCATGGCCTCAGGAGGAGCATATGGCCTCACTGCTTGTGACAGATAGGGGCAGGTGGGGCAGGGCCCTGAGCAGGACAGATCTGATCTTACGCTAGGTGTCTCTGGGCCTCACTCTCATCATCTGCACGTGCAGCTGAGGGAAGGCAGTGCTGCCTGGGCTCAAGCAGGAAGGGAAGGGCTCCCACGGCTTCCTCCCTAGAGTCCAGACTTCCTGTTCAGCCACATCTA
The DNA here is from genome assembly GCF_043159975.1 of Macaca nemestrina. Taxonomy (NCBI): domain Eukaryota; kingdom Metazoa; phylum Chordata; class Mammalia; order Primates; family Cercopithecidae; genus Macaca; species Macaca nemestrina. The sequence goes on from NC_092126.1 coordinate 110,084,100, forward strand.
GGGGTATGGGAAGGCTGACTGAGCTCTGGGCAGCAGGCCAGTCCTTCCCCCATTCCCTGTGTGACCTCATGGACACTGCAAGCCCAGTTTTCCTATCTGCTAAATGGGGCAAGACCTGCCCAGCCTCTCTTCCAGCTCATTCTTGGCTTGGGGTCAGGTAAGGCCTCTGGTAGTGCCCAAAGGACAGCCTCTGCTGAGTCCACCTGCCTTCAGTCCCCTGCAACACAGCCAAGGGCCCCTGGCCAATCCTACCACAGATGTGTATACATCGACCCACACTCACTGCACACAGATACAATTCCACAGTCCACATGAACCCATCTACCACTGAACCCACTGGTAAGGACTCCAAGTTGCACAACTCTAGTGGCGGCCCTAGGCACGTGTGTGCAGATCGTGTGCCCATCCGCAGGGACACAGACCTGCACACTGCTCCAGGGAACACACACGTATGTGAATGGCACCTGTGATTCTGGAGCCATCGAGATTCACACCCAGTCACACACAAAGCTGCATGCATAATGCACACGCACTCCCGTGTGCACCAGTGCCTTAGTACACAAGGCACATGCTCAAGCACACGCAGGTCTGGTGCAGGCCTGGCCAAGCCCCACAGCTATTCTGAGCTGAGCCTGGGGCCAGTGAGGTCAGGGATAGCCAACTCCCAGCAGGCCCGAGCTGCTGTGGCACAGGCCTAGGCTGCCCAGCTCCCGCCCCCACCCTAGGCTGAGTCCCTGGATCCTAGCCTAGCTTTGTGACTAGGGGGTCCCCATTTCCTACCCCCAGCTTCCCCAGAGCTAAACCTTAAGCCCTGGAGTTTCAGGCTCCAGGAGACAACATTCCACAGGGTCCTCTGGGCACTACCCCCTGCCTTGCTCACAGCTTCCAATCCAGAGGCCCTGGAGGCTGGACTGGGTCCCTACAGGAAACTCACAGGAGCTAAAAATAGTACAGGAGGGAGAAGCAGGGTTCTGCAGGCCAGCATTCACAGCACCATGTATGGAGGGGACACTGTCTTCCAGGGATCAAGGCTGGAGGACTTGGAGTCCAGAGCTCCCCAACTCCAGATATGATGGGCCCAACTGATTTTGGGGTGCAGAGGGATGTGGGGGCCTCCTAAGATGAGGTCCTCCTAAGAGCAGAAACAGCACTGGACACTGGGCAGTGCCCTGGGTTGGAGGCAAAGGCTGAGTTGGAGGCCATAGTTCCTGTGTGACCATAGGCAGGGCATAAACCCTCTATGAACTTAAATTCCTTACTGAAAAGCCCTCAGAGATGTAAAGTCCCTCAAAGATGGGGGGAAAAAAACCCATGTGGTGTTAGGTACTGATTTTCATCCTCAGCTCCTGGCTCATAGCTCCCATTGCCCTTGTTACAGTCTTTGGCTATAATGTGTTGGGCCTCAGGGCAGGCCCCAGGAAACGGAATCTCTCTGACCTTCTCCTGCCCTGCTTTCGCCTGCCCCAAGCCAGGACCCTTATCTTCCTGCACCTTTCTGATTGTGAATCTTAAGATTCTCCGCAGAGAGTGTCCTGTCCTGTACTCTGGGAGGAAGGAATGCAGATGTCATGAAGCCTCCCTAAACCCCAGGAGGACAGGGTTCAGAGGGCTTCCAAATGGCTGAACATGCGGAGGCTGGGTGGCATGCCCAGGAGGGTGTGGAAGCTCCACATCCCTTCCTCCATATCTCACCCTATGCATCTCTTCACCTGTATCCTTTGTAATACCCTTTACAGTAAACCAGTAAAAGTAAGTCAGTGCTTCCCTGAGTTCTGTGACCTACTCCAGCAAATGAAGCCCAAAGAGGAGGTTGTAGGAACCCCAACGTGAAGCCGCTTGGTCAGAAGTTCCAGAGGCCAGACTGGACTAGTGTCTTGGGGCTGGGTGGGTAGTCTTGGGAACTGAGGCCTCAATCTGTGGGATCTGACACTATCTCCAGGTAGATCCTATCAGAATTGAATTGGAAGGCACTCAGTTGGTGTCTGCTGCTTGGCGTTTAGGGGAAAAACCCACACATTTGATCACAGAAGACTTCTGTGTGGATGATTGTTGTGTTGGTGTACGTGCAGAGGAAAAGATACAGTTTGAGAGAGTTTTCAACTTTCAGGATGTTCGCCTTAACGTGGTGTTTAATACTAGAGAATTGGAAGCAATGGAAATGTCCAACAATAGGACAGAGATCCAACAAGGTTTTTTTCTTTTCTTTTCTTTTCTTTTTTTTTTTTCTTTTGAGATGGAGTCTTGCTCTGTCACCCAGGCTGGAGTGCAGTGGCGCGATCTCAGCTCACTGCAACCACCTCCTCCTGGGTTCAAGCAATTCTCCTGCCTCAGCCTCCCGAGTAGCTGAGACTACAGGCACGTGCTACCGGCTAATGTTTTGTATTTTTAGTACAGATGGAGTTTCACTGTGTTAGCCAGGATGGTCTCGATCTCCTGACCTCGTGATCCACCCACCTCAGCCTCCCAAAGTGCTGTGATTACAGGCGTGAGCCACCACACCTGGTCCTTGTTGAGTTTTTATACAGTGTAGTATCACACAGACTTTAACAAGAGTGATAATAATCATAATGACTAGCATTTAATGAAGGCTTGTGATATGCTGGTGCATGATACTGAATTTTTAAAAAAATAGAGATGGCATTTTGCTATGTTGCCCAGGCTGGTCTCGAACTCCTGGGCTCAAATGATCCTCCTACCTTGGCCTCCCAAAGGTGTGAGCCACTGCACCTGGCCCATGATCCTGAATTTTATCTGTTTTACAGATGAGGGACTAAAGCTCAGAGAGGTTAAGTAGCCCACCTGAGGGTTCACAGCTGTCAGTATGCTCATGTTCCAGAAACCTTAGTGCAGTTTTAAGCTTTAATAACTTCAGAAGTTAGGACATATAAAGCTACAAATTTCCCAAAAAAATGTTTTGAAAGTTTGTTTAAATTCTCTTTATGCTACTTTAGTTTTGTGAATTTTGAATGACCTGTTTCTTTTTCTTTTCTTTTCTTTTTTTGTTTTTATTTATGTATTTATTTTTAGAGAGACAGGGGTCTCACTATATTGCTTAGGCTGGTCTCAAACTCCTGATCTCAAGCATTCCTCCCACCTCAACTTCCCAGTGTTAGGATTACAGGCATGAGCCACCACACTCAGCCGACTTAAATTTCTTTCAGTCAACTTTGACTATCTTCAGAGGCACAAAAGGAAACTTAAACTTTCAAATGGTGCTTTTTTTTTGTTTTTTGAGACAGAGTTTCACTCTTGTTGCTGCCCAGGCTGGAGTGCAATGGCACGATCTCAGCTCACCGCAACCTCTGCCTCCCAGGTTCAAGCGATTCTCCTGCCTCAGCCTCATGAGTAGCTGGGGTTACAGGCATGCGCCACCATGCCCAGCTAATTTTGTATATTTAGTAGAGATGGGGTTTCTCCATGTTGGTCAGGCTGGTCTCGAACTCCTGACCTCAGGTGATCTGCCTACCTTGGCCTCCCAAGGTGCTGGGATGACAGGCATGAGCCACAGCACCTGGCTAAATGGTGTCTCTTATACATTTGTATTTTATACTTCTGAGGTTATTAAAGCTTAAAACTGCACTGAGACCCTTGGGGCACCCTGCTATTTAAGTTCAATCAGTTTGACTTTGAAGCCCGTGTGATAGTATTTGGCTGTGGTGGGGTCAAGGAGGATCTAGAGTAATTGAGTTGGTTAAAAAAAGTTCTGGGTACAAAAGTGTACCCAGTGTACAGTACACAGAAATAGTGTACAGTGAGATCTCAGCTGTGTTCAGGAGTCTGCAGAGAAGTGGAACCCACGCAGAGCAGGGGCCATCTCAGGGGACACCGGAAGATGCATGTGATTGTATTTTCTTTCAGATTTATTCACTGGGCTTGCCCTACTTCTTGATGGATGGATGAACTTTACAGAAAACAGAAATAGCTCTCCCCTTGGCTGAGCTGTGATTGGGAGCCTGTAAGCAGCAGAGTGCTACCTGTCCTGCTAAGGAGAGCCAGCACTCCCATATTCATTAATTCATATCATCCTCACATCAGTCCTGGGAGCCTCACCCTCCCCACTCCATGGATAAGAAACAGAAACAGAGGAGTAACGCTTTGCTCAATGCATCACTGACAGGCTCACTTAGTCCTCACCCTGTCCAGCTTCCCTGACCCCATGTCCCGAGGGTGACCTCCCTGACTGGTCAGTGTGGCTTTCCCTAGCCTGGCCTGTGAGCAGCAGCATGAGGAAGTGGGGATTGGAGTGATGTAACAAGTGATCTGGATTTTAGCAGAGTTCCTGTTTGCCTGGCCAGGGCATGCCTGGGGAGGACTGGCTGGCCCAGCCCACTCAATCCCCAGATTTTGCCTCCTGCTGTTGAGTGTTTCCTCGATGGGTCTCCTGGGCCACAGTCCTTCTCCAGCAGCTCTCGTTTTCCTGCCTGGCTGTCATCTCCAGGCCCTGACACTGGCAGGTGCCTGCAGGTGGCCCTCTGCTCCCTGCTGCAGCCTGCTGTGGTCCTTGCCCATTCATGGCATGTCCAGGCCAGAACCTCACGGGGCTCTGGAGCCACAAGGTCTCCCCGGTTCTCAGGGCAGGCCTTGCTGGGCCATCCCCAGCCTGCACAGACCTTCACCGGTGTCCCTGGTGATAAGGGTTCCAGGGGCCCAACACCTGGACTGCTTCTTCCAACACTCAGCAGCAGGACAAGAATGGAAGGAAGGAAGGAAGGAAGGAAAGAAGGAAGGAAGGAAGGAAGGAAGGAAGGAAGGAAGGAAGGAAGGAAGGAAGGAAGGAAGGAAGGAAGGAAGGAAGGAAGGAAAGGAGGGAGGAGGAGTCTACCAACTCCAGGCCTCCCCACTCCTCTTCTTAAGTCTTCAGCCCCTCCCCCAGGTCTGTACATTTCCTCAGAACCTCCTTCTGTCCCTCAGTTGTCAAGGCTCAACATGGGGTCAGGGCCAGAGTGCAGTGTGGGTCAACTTCAGCATGAGGTCGGGGTCCTTGCGCTTAGACTGAAGTCAGAGTCAGCGTTCGGGCTGGGGCAGAGATTGAGGGCAGTCAGAGTCAGAAAATAGTCTTCCAGCCCTTCCAGGGGCGGCCCACTTCTGTCCTGTGGGGCTGAAGATGCTGGCTTCTTCTGGAACTCTCCATAACACTGCCGGCTGGCAGCTCTGACCATACCATCTCCTGCTCTCCGGCTCTGGTGTCCAGGGTGACCAGAGCCGCCTCTGGGCAGGAAGCCAGGCCAGAAAGACCAGGACATCCCTGAGTGCCTGTCACCATGGCAACCTGCCCGCTCTGCCCCCTCCAAACTCAAATCCAGTATATTTTTCAAATCTAGCATGACAGAATGGGAAGGGCCTCCTAGATCAGCAGATTCCAGCCCCACCCCCTTGTCCCAGATGGAGAAACTGAGGCCCATTTGCAGAAGGGAGGGGGACCTGTTGATTAGGGACCTGGCCCCAGCCTGTCCTCCCTGCCGCCCACCCCCACCTCAGTGTCCCTGGGGGCGCGGAAGGTGGGGGCAGGGATGGGGAGCCTGCAGCCCGATCTCCCGGGAGGGAGGGGGCGGGCCCTCCACCGGAGCGATGGCGGGGGCGGGAGGCGCGGGAACCTGACACCGACGATGAATAAATGATGCTCGCTCACTACCCGTGGCCAAAGCTCGCGGCGACTGGCAGGGGCAGTGACCGGCGGCCGGCCCGTTCGTCCCTGGGCTCCGCAAGCGGCGCGGTGGCGCGAAGATGGCGGGGCAGCCGGGCGCGGGGACCCTCTGGGTGCTGGGCGGCGCCGCACTCGGGGTGTGCCTCGCGGGGGTTGCCGGGCAGCTGGTGGAGGTGAGGCCGCCGCGCGGAGGGGCTGGGGAGGCTGTCACCCTCCAGGCAGGGCGCTGGGGGAGAGGGGGCGCCTTTCTGATCCGGAGCTTGTTTGATCCCTTCCTCTTGCCCTGAGAGATCCAGTCTCCTGGGCGATGCAGCCCTGCCCCAAACCCTGCCAGGCTGTGAGAGAGACTCAGCCCCACTCTTGGGGTTCCTGGTCTGATGGAAGGGCACAGTCCCCGATTTCTGGAGCATTAGTCTGAACGAGGGAGACTCACTTTGACTTTAGGGATTCCCAGTCTGACTGGGGACACAGCCCTGCCCAGACTGATGGGGGATACTGGGTCCCCATCCTCCAGCCTTTGGTCTCACTAGCACGGAGGTGCACAGCCCTGGGTTTTCTGGACCTCTAGTCTGATGGAGCAGATCTAGACCCTGAATTTAGGGTCTTCTGGAGGCAACAGCCTCTATCTCCAGAGATGCTCCAGGGACCCCTGTCTAATGGAGGGGGAGATATAGCCTTAAGATAGAGATGAGGGCATTCCAAGTTGGAGAGTGGGGGCAGCAGGATGAGGAGACCCTTTACAGAGAAGCCATGTGGAGCACTAGGTCCAGAGGGGCAGGCAGGGCAGGACCCAGGGACTGGGGAGTCTGACTTGGTCCTGGTGATAACCGGGAGCTTTAGAAAGTTTCTGCTCAGGGATGAGTCAGGATGAGTTCTGGGTTGAAAGGAGGGTAAATTGGAAGCAGGCACACAGTGGGAGAGGTGGGAGGAGCTGCTGAGATAGCACAGCAGCAGGTGGAGAGGATGGCTGGGTGGTTGGACAGAGCCTGGCTGGAGCCAGGAAGGGTGGGGCCATCTGTAGCCTCTCTAACCCCCTTGTACCCCACTCCTGCTGAGCCTGAAAGGGGAGCCAACGAGGGAGCTGGCAGACCAGACCTAGAGTTCTGGATTGTGAGACCCGAAGGAGAAGGCCCAAGAGCCCGGGCAAGGGAGGAGTAGGGGATGCAGGCTGTGCAGGCAGGGGCGGACCAGAGGAGCAGGAAAACAGAAATGTAGAGGCAGTTAGAGGTGCCCAGGGAAGTCCTGAGTGGCAGGGGCTTGGGAACAGTGTGGGATGGGGAGGACAGAGCCATGAGGAGGTCGTTATTGGGGGGACACAGCCCTGAACTGGAGGGTTTGATGGGGACATAGGGACAGAGCCCTGAATTCAGATGTAGCCTGTCCCTGCTGTTGCCCAGAGGGCGTGACCATGAAGCTGGGCTAGAGTCAGGTGTCAGCTCCAGTGTCCCTGTAAGGAGAGCCATGCTGGCTTTAGCCCCATGGGGCATACTTAGGCCCCTCACAGGCTGTCCTGAGGCCTGGGTACAGAAACTGAGCTGGCCTAGGTGCAGACAGAAAGCTGGGGGCGGGGTTAAGTCAGTTCTGAGCCAAGGACCCTTCTCCCTCACCCCCAGGAACTCATCTTCTCCCAGTTCATCACAGGAAATTGCATTTGGAGGCCATCTGCCTGACATCTGCCTACAGCCTGAGCAAAGCCCTAGCTCTTCCCTCACGGAAGCAGCAGAGACATGGGCAGGGCTGGGGGCCATGTCACCACCCACCTCAGCCCTGCATGGCTCACCATCACCCTCCATCAGCCCATGAGGCCCTGAAGGAGGTGGGGGCCTCCATGCTCCAGAAATCAGACCCCAGCAGGGCCCACCATGAGGAGAAGACCGGCTGTTACCTGCTGTCGTCCACCCAAGACCCCTATCAGTGAGAGTAGGCCCAGCTCCACCCACATCAGGGCTGGGGCAAGAATGTGTAGGAAGTGAGCTGCCTTGGCTCAGAACCTGAGAACTTTGCCATGGCCCTCAGAGTCTTCCAGTCATACAACCAATCGGGCCAACACATTGGGCCTTAGAATTAGGGCAGCTGCCACCACCAAGCCCCTAACCCTAATGGCACAGACATGTCCCTGACCACACCCACATGCACGCCAACCACACGTGTGCCCAACCTCACACATGTTCCCCAACTTTATATACATGTCTGACCCCTCACATATATCCAGGGGACAGTACTGAGGAATGGTGTCATCTTGTCAATAGCTCACCCTGGCAAGGAGAAAAGAGCCTGAGAATCAGGTACCAATCCCAGACCACAGATCCTCTGGGTTACCTGGGACAGGTTGCTGATCCTCTCTTGAGTTCTGCAACCTCTGAAGGGTGGCATGCACTAGATGAAGAAGCACCTGGCTCATGACAGATGCCTAATCCATGTTTATGGACCTGGGGAAGAAGGACTGGATGGTCGAACTGCAGGTTGCCTTTCTTCTCAGAAAACCAGAAGGGACTACTCGTGTCTGTCCTTATTTGGTAATCAGGGGACAACATCTCGTTCATATGCCCCAGGGCTCTCTCTCCCTCAGAGGACAGACCCCTCTCCCTACCCCTCAGACACACTAAATGACAGACATGGGGTCATATCCATCTCTGGTCAGGGACAGATCTACTCAAATTCCACTCTGTGGGTCTATGTCCCTTCAGACCTAGGGAGGACCGTGTCCCCTAGACACTCAGGGCAGGACCATGTCCCTGAGACACCCAGGGCAGGGCCATGTCCCCTAGATACCCAGGGCAGGACCATGTCCCTAGATACCCAGGGTGAACCATGTCCCCTAGACACCCAGGGCCAGGGCCATGTCCCCTAGACACCCAGGGCAGAATCATGTCCCCTAGACACCCAGGGCAGAATCATGTCCCCTAGACACCCAGGGCAGAATCATGTCCCCTAGACACCCAGGGCAGAATCATGTCCCCTAGACACCCAGGGCAGAACCATGTCCCCTAGACACCCAGGGCAGGACTATGTCCCCTAGACACCCAGGGCAGGACCATGTCCCCTAGACACCTAGGTCAGGACTATGTCCCCTAGACACCCAGGGCAGGACCATGTCCCCTAGACACCCAGGGTGAAGCATGTACCTAGACACCCAGGGCCAGGATCATTTCCCCTAGACACCCAGGGCAGGACCATGTCCCCTAGACACCCAGGGTGAAGCATGTACCTAGACACCCAGGGCCAGGATCATTTCCCCTAGACACCCAGGGCAGGGCCATGTCCCCTAGACACCCAGGGCAGGGCCATGTCCCCTAGATACCCAGGGTGAAGCATGTACCTAGACACCCAGGGCGAACCATGTCCCCTAGACACCCAGGGCAGGGCCATGTCCCCTAGATACCCAGGGTGAAGCATGTACCTAGACACCCAGGGCCAGGATCATGTCCCCTAGACACCCAGGGCAGGGCCATGTCCCCTAGACACCCAGGGTGAACCATGCCCCCTAGACACCCAGGGCAGGGCCATGTCCCCTAGACACCCAGGGTGAAGCATGTACCTAGACACCCAGGGCCAGGATCATGTCCCCTAGACAGCCAGGAGCAGGGTTGTCTCCCCTCAGACCTGGGCAGAACTCTGTCCCCTAGACACCCAGGAGCAGGGCTGTGTCCTCTCAGACCTGGGGCAAGACTGTGTCCTCTAGACCCTGGGGCAGTGTCCTATCCCTTCAGTCCCCCAGGGCAGGGTCACATCCCCCTGGAAAGTGGGAGTGTCTGGCTGTGCTCTATTCAGGCTTGCTACAGCCACGATTCTGCCTTTTGGCCTCCAGGTGTCGCCGCAGCACTGCAGGCCTTTTATTTATTCAGTGCCTGTCCTGTGGACACTCTGGCAGCCTTCTATTCAGAGAGTGACTCCTAGTAGGGTAGGCGACCAAAGGAGGCCGCCTGGCAGGGGTCCAGGCCAGCTGGCAGAACGATGAGGCCCTGACTCCTAGCTCCACACCTCACCCTCGCTGGGGAGATGTGAGAGCAAAGCCAGTCAACCAGCACCCCCCAGGCCTTACCTTGTCTCTGGCCTTGGTCCTGAGACCCCATCTGCTTGGGTGGAGCCCAGGACTGGAGTAGGAGGGTGTGTTCGTAGGGGTCTTGAACCTGGCCAGGACAAGCCATCCATGTTTGCTCCTCCAGGCCTTGGTTTCCCCAAGCATCAACCACCCTCCCACTTCAAATCCCTGGCTCTGCTCAGTTCTCTTGCTCTAAATCTGAAACTTTCCTAGGTCTAGGGTGTTGGTAGTGCATGCTTAAGAGAGTTGATTCTAGGAGATTCTGATATGCTTGGGCTGAGTGTTTGCAGAGACCTGGGCCCTTCTCAGCAGGTTCCAGCCAGCTGGCCTCTGCCTAACTCACTCCCCTCTCTCCTGACCCACAGCCCAGCACGGCCCCGCCCAAGCCCAAGCCGCCCCCGCTGACCAAGGAGACAGTGGTGTTCTGGGACATGCGCCTGTGGCACGTGGTGGGCATCTTTTCACTGTTCGTGTTGTCCATCAGTGAGTAGCTGTTCCCTTCCCTCTCCGCCACACTGCAGTGGGAACGCAGCACCGCCTGCCCCCCAGAGGGCTCGGAGCAGCAATTCCGGGCAGTGCAAGTAGGCCAGGCACCCACAGGAGACCCACAGTGGTTTCTGGCACCTCCTGTTCCTCACAAACTCCCTGTGGAGGGCTGACAGGCCGGTGGTGACCTGAAGTGTTCTGCCGGACCCAGGGAGGTAGCCACATGGCAATTACGGTAATTACAGGGAACTCCACTGAACTGAGGACTAGGACGAGGACGTGTCATTTTTCCCTATGGCTGGCCTCCTGATGCTTTTCCTGCAGTTTGGCCAGCTTAAAGGCCCACACCCAGGGGCCCCAACAAAGCCATCCTCCACTAGAGGCTCCCCAGACGCCCAGCAGATGTGGCTCCCAGGCTTCGATCCCTGCCTTGTCAAATACCATTTTCCGGGAATGACTCACACCCGCCTCAATTAAAAGCAGGAAACCCATTCCTCTCCTGGGCTCTGGGAGCTTCTTGATGCAAAGTCACAGCAGAAATGGGCTTGGCCTGCTCCCCTTAGCCCTCCCTTCAGGGTGGAGGTCTGGAGGTGGGGAAGGGGACAGAAAGGCACAGGAGACAGAGGCCGAGTGGGGAGGCTGCCATGGCACAAAACAGTCTGACAGAGGTTCCCACGAGGCAAAAGCAGAGCGTGGGGGAATGCAGGCAGTAAAGGGAGAAGCAGCCTGCACCCCTGCAAAGGCGTCACAGAGGAGGGTCCTCTGCGCTGCAGACCGGTGGGCGGGTGGATGGGGTTTTGCAGGAGGGGAGGCTGGAAAGGCATTCTGGGCAGAGGGAATACTGTAAGCAGAGACTGGAGGAGATGCAGCCTTGCGCAGGGTCTCAAATGACCCCAACTGGACATTTGCTGAGTGCAACCTGGGTGGGGAGTCGAAAGCTGCACTTAGTCCCAGCCGAAGCTGTCCCGGGATGGGGAGCCCCAGAGAGCTGGGTGGTCGACAGAGAGCCCACCCAGATGTGAGGGGCTCCAAGGAACACATGACATCTGATTTGCATGTGCTTCTCCTGGCACCAGAAGTGCCATCCCAAGAGAAAATATCTGCCCTGCAGAAAATTCCTGCCCCCCATCTGAGCAAGAGCCTGTGCTTTGTTCCCAGCCGAGGCTGAAAACCAGTTAGGCATCTTCGTGGAGGCCCCACAGACAGACAGGTGTGCCTGCAACCTCAGCCAGGTGTCCAGAGAGGGAAACAGCCCGCTGCAGGGCTGGGAGGTCATCTGCCCTACAGGAGCCACAGGCACAGCCTAGGACACAGGTCTAGGGAGCAGCGGGGAGAGCGCTGTGGGCCTCAAGACACAACAAAGGTGCCTGGGGCCACATGAGAAAATTGCAGTGTCAGACCCCAGGTAGCACTCGGACATCAACCACACAGACCATCTCTAACCCCATTTCCTAGAAAGGGTAAGGGATAGTCCCAAGACGCCTGAGCAGCAGGCAGCACTTGTTACCTTCCATTGCCGGATCTAGGCAGTGGGGATAACACAGCTCCCTCTCCTGGGGGAAAACATTTTTCCTGCTTCCCAGTCTGCTTGGGCCTACGTGGTGAGGCTGTTATTGGAGCATCGCCCTCAAAGCCCTGCAGGAAAAGGGGATGGGGCTAGATGGGGTGCCCCTGGAGGTCTCCTCCAGACCCAGGGACTTATATCCCAAGCCTCTGCCTGGGCCCTGGAACTTGACCCAAAGCTCTTTGTGTCTCGCTTCTTTGAAAAGAAGCGACCAGGCCAGGCTGTGTGGGGCAGGCCTGAAGTAAGAGGCGGTGTTTGAGCCCTGCTCTGGCTGCCATCAGCTGCCCACTGAGTGCCTTTGGAAGCCCCAGCCTCCCAGGGCCTAGGATCAGCTTGCATGGAGCCTGAGTGGGCATGGTCCCAAGGAGGTTCCTGGTGGGTGGCTAGAAGAGGTGGCCTAAGCCAAAAGGGTTAGGATTGGGTACCAGCTTTGGGACTTAGGCATGGACACAGGTTCTGGAGAAATCCAGGACCCAGCTTCTTGGATAAGATCTGCTGTCTACTCGGGTCCACCCCCGGACAGTCAGATCTACAGCTGGGGTCCTTGTGCAGCACCCTCCTCCAAGTGTATGCCTGGATGCTGTTGGCTCCCCAGTTCATTCACTCTAGAGTCCAGTCCTGTTCCCAGAAGCAAAGGCTTTGAGATCATCCCATTCATTCATTCATTGATTTTTTTTTTCTTTTATTCTGAGCCTGGGTGAGACCTAGTGGGACCACAGTATTTGTCTGAAGGGGTTCTGCCTTGGTTGCATAAAATGACCCCAGAAGGTACTCCAGTCCGGACTACATAGATCTGATCCATATTCCCCAAAATAGACCTGGCTTATCCTCCTTGGGCCTTTCTGCCCCCAGGAGTCTGCCAGGAACTTATGTCTGGTCATCTGATTTATAATAGGAACCAGCTCCATCCCCTCCCCTAGGACTGGGGCCAAGGTGGTCAGGCTGTGGGGGCCTTAGAAAAATAAACTCAGTGCAGCCAGGTCCTGGCAACCCTGACCTGCCCTGCCCATCACTAGACAGGCCAGCTCCATGCCCTGGACCAACTGGCGTGGGTGCAGCTGCCCTCAGCCGGAAAACCACTCCTGAAATAACTCTGTCTGAGGTGAACGCCCCAGGGCAGGGTCTGTGCCCTCTCATGGGCTCCCGCCCTAGCCAGGGAGAGCCCAGGGATGTCCTAGGAGGCTGAGGAGGACACGCAGAGCCACGTCCTCTCATGACTGAAGCAGCTTTGGCCCAGCTCTCAGTGGCATGGGGAGGAGAAGCTAAGTTGCACACCCAGAGGCCTGGATTGGAAGTGCTGGATGGCCCCCAGGAAGCTATGGCTTAAGTCATGGTGCAGACCTCTGCCTTACCCTCCAGTGACTCTCAGTCTAGTCAGAAAGACCCTCAAGACCAGGACTGGTGACATAATTTAGCCAGGGGCCCTTCCAAGCATGGGGGCCTGTGCGGCTCCATGAAGTCAGCCCTGCTTAGGAAAGCCACCTTGGTCATCACAGGGGTCTTGTCAAGATGCTGAGCCTCCTGCCAGAGTTTGGTGGGTGAGACACATGTGGGTGGATGGGGGCGGGCCTGAAGGCAGGTGGGTGCCATTCCTGGGGTGTCTGAACCCCAGCCCCAGCCAAGCCTGCTCTGTCCTCCCTACAGTCATCACCCTGTGCTGTGTCTTCAACTGTCGTGTGCCACGGACCCGGAAGGAGATTGAAGCCCGGTACCTGCAGCGAAAGGCAGCCAAGATGTACACAGACAAGCTGGAGACTGTGCCACCCCTCAATGAGCTCACAGAAGTCCCAGGAGGTGAGCTGGCCCTGGCTCGAACCCTGCTATGCCAGCCAGTTCCTCAGTCCTGCTGCCTGGAGTCACCCTGTTCCTCCGCTCCAACCACAGCAGGTTCAGGGAGGGGCCCCAACCTTGCCCCTGGAGACCAGAGCACAGAAATTGGTTGGCATGAGGCAAATAGAACGATGAGCCTATTCCCCAGTAGGAAGAAGGAAGGAAAAGGCAGGGTGTAGGAGGTTCTGGGGCCCTTCCCCTCGGGACAGTCAGACCCCAGGACCTTGTCTCACCACCATCACATGGCCTCTTTCCCCTGCCCCACAGAGGATAAGAAGAAGAAGAAGAAGAAGGACAGTGTGGACACAGTGGCCATCAAGGTAGAGGAGGATGAGAAGAATGAGGCCAAGAAGAAGAAAGGAGAGAAATGAAGACATCCTGGACAGCTTGGGCAGCAGGCCCTGGAGCTCAAGCCGTGGCCAGGGTCCAGGAATGGTGGACTCCGAGCTCATTTGGGGACCACAGAGGCTGTGGTCATAGAGGGAAGCTGAGGCCCATGGCTACATCTTCATGGCCCCTCAGGGGCAGGAACCAGACAATCTAGTAGGTGTCCTGTCCCCCAGCCCAGACTTGGCTCCTTTCGCCCCATCCACATGGGTACTGCCTCGGCAGAGGTGGTATGGTGCCACTGTCCCTCTGGAGATACACTGCTCTCCCCACCCAGACCTGCCTCTCTCCCACCCTTTCTGCCAGGGATGGCGGTGGCTGTGAAGGAGTAACAGGATAAGGGGTTACTTTAGCTACCCTTTCTGGTGCGAAATGGCTGAAGTGCATGGGTCAGGGTGTGAGGCCACACCCAGACTGGCCATGAGGAGGCAGAGAGAGTCACTGGGGGACATTGTGGCAGCAGGAGGGACTCTGTCTGGCCAGGACAGCTCAAGGGAGTGAGTAGAGGTGGCTTGAGAAATGGAACCCCCAGCCCAGCAGACACCAAGCTCAAGGCAATGGGAGACCGTCATTTCACACGTTGTGATGAAGCTGAGGCTGCTGCCAGGCCCGGTATGAGGCCCAGAGGCTCCAGCTCGGGGCTGTGGGCTGCAGGGCTGGGTCAGGGGTACACAGAGCTAAGGTCGGTGGGCTAGAGGGTGCAGGAAAGAAAGCTGGGGTCTGGGCCCCTCCTGGGAATCAGAGTATATTTAAGAAGCCAAGGGGGACCTCGGGCTGTTCTGGCAGCCCCTATGCCCAGCTGTTCTGGGAGGTCCCAGGGCCCTGGGAGATCACAGCAGCGCCTTCCACCTGCTGACCATAACAGTGCCAGCTTCTTTGCAGCTTCCTCTTCTACTATTTCCCACTACGGGCACCTAAAAGAAGCATCTCTGACCAGAAGACAAAGGCCCAAATAGCACCTGGGGGAGGGAAGATGCACAGAGGTGCTTCCAGATGGCATCGAACAGACTAAGGCTCTGAAACCTAGGCCTGAACACTAAGGTCTCGAGACACCAGAGGTTCCTGAGCCAGGGAAGCCTGCTGGAAAAGCAGCCTGCAGAGATCTGTGAATAAAGCTGAGTGCCTTCTCAGAGCCAGGCCTAGAAAACGGCCTCCTGAGATGACCCCTCAGGATGCGCTATTCCTGGGGCATTTATGTGGAGGGTGATGAGCAGTCAATGATAGATGGCTCAGACCAGGCTAAAGCCCCCTCCCTGACCCTTCTCCCAGCCTGAATTAGGATGAGATAGAGGGAGAAATGGGAGCCAAGAGGCTGAGGGGCAGCTGCAGTCACCTGGGCCCACCCCGGAGGCAGGCACAGGACTCGGGAGGGACGCCGCCAGCTCTCTGGGTGCTGAGTTCACAAGGCTGCGTTCATGACTTTCAATAGACCTGTGATGGTCTGTGCCCAGTGCTGGGGACACAGAAGAGTCAAACCTGGCTTCTGACCTGGACCTGGATCATCATTGTACAGGGAGGACAGTGATCCAGGCTGATGAGGAAAGCATATATATAACATGGGGTCTTAGGAGCAGTGAGGGGCAGAGTGATGGCAAAAGGCCCCGCTATGGAAGCTGAGGACTCTGACACCAGATGGAGGCAGTTGACTGACCTCTGCCCTTGGAGTCCAACCCATGGGCTTCTCATACCTAGGGGTGACAAAGGCCATTCTATTTATGCAGAATTTTCCTGTGTGACCAGGCAGCAGAAGTCCAGAGGGGTAGGGGCCACTCAGGGTCACACAAAGCAGCAGTTGCTGAAGACTGGGGGAAGTCCAGGCCTGGGCTCCGCCTGCCCTCCCCCTGACATGGAGCCACCACGAGCCTTTTATGGGCAGGCCTGGCTGCTGAGGGTTGGAATAACGTCTGACTCCACTGTCTCCAGACAGGGGACGGGGATAAAGGGTCAAAGTTTCACTATGGCTCTTTGGGGCAATGAAAGGCTATATTCTAGCCTCCTGTCAGAAATCAGCCAAAGTTAAGGAAAGCCTGACTCCCACAGTTATCCTAGAAAGAGCACCCACTTTCCAGCCCAGACAGCTGCACCCCAGCTGGGTCCTGGCAGCCCCAGCTTCAGCCTGGGCGGTATGTTCCAGGGCCCTCGATCATCTGACCCTAATATCACCCCTTCACACCCCCTCCACCTTCTGTGGGAGCCACCCCAAACCTTTGAATGGGGGCAGATCCTGGAGGCTCTGCAATTTTCAGTGTAAACTGCCTGGAGTTCCCCACCTCATCCTCATCTGGTTCACCTGTGGACTCCCATGACAGCAGGTCCAGGAAAGGCGGGGCCTCCGAGGCCGAGGAATAAGGAGGCATGGAAAAGAGTAATGTTTAATTGAGTACCTGATCTCCACCCTGACTCTCAGGGCTGTGAGAGCTGCACCCGCAGCAACCTGGGCACGGAGGCAAAGGGGGCCCACAAGTGAGGGAGGGCACACGGAGTCAGAGGGCAGCAAGGAGGCTGAGGGGCAGTGGGAGTGCCAGGAGCAGGGCCCTCGATGGGGCTGGCAGGGCCAGGGCCTGCCCGCTGAGGCAGTCCCAGATCCAGTTTTGGTAGGAGGCGATGTGTAGGTAGATGGGCGGGGCCTCGCTCTTCTGGCAGCCTGCGCCCCAGCTCACCAATCCCACCAGGTACCATGTGCCCTCCATGGAGCAGACCAAGGGCTCTCCAGTTAGCTCCTGCGAGAAGGGTTGGGGGAGTAAGGGTCAGGGAGGCCAGGTGAGGCCAGAGACATGACCCAGCTCCAGGACAGGCAGGATGTCCTCACACCACACCTCCACAGTCCCCCAGTGCCAACATAGGTGAGAAGTGCTCCAGACCCAGGAGACCTTCCTCAAAGAGTTTCATCCTACCTCTTAACACCCACCTTCCAGCTCCCCACGGACCCCCTACTCCTCCCACCTCTAACCGCCATCCCCGTTCCCAGCCCCCATCTGTTTCCTCCCAGTCTCCCCCCACATCCTCCATCCCCACACCCCTGAGTTCTGCCCATCCCTTTCCCTTCCCTTACCCATCCTCCACCCCTCCCTTCTCCCTCCCCAGATGCCTCTCCCCCAGGTGCCCCTGAAGGCGAGTGAGCAAGGAGAGGCCGCTCACATAGCAGAACTGCTCCCTGCGGGTGTCCTCCGCACATATCATCTGAGACTTGATGATCCGAACCAGACTGGGGATTTTGGTGAAGTTGTGGTAGAAGTTGTCACAATCCTTGTTGTTCAGGATGATAACTTCCTTCTCCTGAATTGTCCGGAACTGAGGCCACATACCTGTGGGACAGGGCCCCGTTTAGGCGCGGCCACTCACTGCTGCCCGCTGCCGCCAGCCTCGCCTCGTCCTCTCTCCACTCTTCCCCAGTCCCACCTTTTCTGCTTTAGCCATGCACCCCCACCCTCGTTCTAGCCCGTACCCATCTAGGGCCCTCAACACAGAGTCCCTGGAGCAGGCTGCCTCCAGCTCAGCCTTGCTGGGCCTGCTCTGGCTTCCTGCAGAGCCCAGGCCACTGGGACCCTTCACACTCCCTCCACCACACTCGGCCGCTTGGTTTTTGCCCCTCCTTCCGTCCTGAGGGCCTGCCAAGTCTCTCAGGGACCAAACCTTCCTTCTCTTCAAGCATCCCTTCCTCCACAGGCCTCTTCCCTGCTGAGCCATCCCAGACCCCTCCATGGAGCCCAGGCACTGCTTCCTCCTGCCTCTCTGACTAGTGTGTCCCTGTCCCTGGCTTAAGCTCCTGGGAGACAGGAGACAGGCCACAGCAGGATGACAAAGTCACCCCCAGGTCCTCCCACATGGGCTGAAGCCCCCGTGGGCTGTTTTGAGAGTAAGTTGGTTCCTTGAGGCCACAGGGAAGGACATCTCTCTTATGGGTTGGGGACCCCCTGAAGGAAGTGGACAGTTCTAGGGTCCCCTGGATGTCCCTGAGAGGACACACCTGCTCTCTGGGCCTTGCTCCTGAATTGGGACGACAAGGAGTTGAGGCCCACTGAGGGGAGTGGAAACTATGAGCTCCAGGTGCAGACCGCCCCGAGCCGGCCATGTGAGCCTTCTGGGCAGCATTTTACAGCACGGAAGACTGCTCCCCCCACCTCAGGTACTCTGCTGCAAGCTGCCGATGCCTGGGCAGCGGGTGTGGACTGTGAGGTATTACTTTGTGCCTCTCTGCCTTCAAGAAGTTCTGTTTACGTGCCCTGGCCTGGCTCAGGATTCAAAGGCAATCACGGTCCCCTGAGGCTAGAGCAGCAGTGAGGTGTTCCCTGTGAGATCCTCAAGGGAAGGGAGACCTCAGAGATGAGAGCCTGGCAGGAAGGTCCCGGGAGTGGCGGGCTCCCTGGGGAAGGCACCTCAGAAACTTCCATCTGTGGTGGCACCCTGGCCTGCAACCACGTCCTTTCTCACAGCACCCGCCCTGGTCTGGGGCTGCTTTGACTCACCATCAGCCTTGGAAAGTCCCCAGCCCGTCACAGTGCAGAGGGAATGGTCCTTCACCACATAGTCCGTGCCAGGCAGGCAGATGGGCCGCACGTACTTGCTGTACTTGAGTGCCTGCTTGAGCTTGAGGAGGCCGATGTCGTTGGCGTGGCCCACCCAGGACCAGAACCTCTGGGCCCGGTACTTGCTGTGCACGATGACCTGGAGCACCAGGACGTCGGAGGCGGTCTGCGTCATCTGGTCAATCCACGGACTGCCCACCCTCACTGAGTAGATAACATCACGCCTGGGGGGCCATGAAGGGAGGCCACGATCAGCTCCAGGCCCCCTGCCCCAGCCTCCGGCCCTAGGCCTTCCCCCACTCTGCTGCCCCCCGAGAAGATCCAGGCAGGGCCACCCACCCACTTCAAGCCCCCTGAGCCTACTCCTCACCACAGACGTGAACAGGGCCCTGCACACTCACTGTGTGATCCAGTCCTCACGACCCTTCACTTTATGGAGGGGGAAACTGAGGCTCAGAGAAGCCCAATGAAGCACTCAGGACTGCATAGCTAGGAGGCAGTGGAAGGGATGTGGACCCAGTTTTCTCTGGTTCCAAACTGTACTCTCAGTCTATAGCACGGACTCTTTCACCCCATGCTGTGCCCTGGAGGGGGCAATTCCACTCTTTCCAGCTCCATGGAATGCACCATGGCCTGGCTTTCTAGCTGCGCACCCTTGGGGTACCCCTTGGAGTCTGTATGTTGGCCCTTAGGCCTGGAACACACTTCACTGGTCAGTTCTCACAGCCAGCACTCCTGGCCCCAAAACATGAGAACACGTCCTCTTTTGTCCCCACACCAACCAGGCACGCTTGTGAGTATCTGTCTTCCTTTCTGTCTCCCCCACCAAGCTGGGAGGAATGATCTATCCCTCCTCTGCCCCCAGTGCCCAGGTCAGGGCCTTGCTCAAAGAAGTGTCAGAGACGGTTGATTGAAGGGAAGAAAGAGGATGTGTGTGCAAAGAGGGTGAAATGAAATAACTAGGAGCTTCTTCTCATGGAGAGAAGGCATGAGGCTAGACAAATGGCTTCTGAGCTTCCATTTCCCATCTGCGGAATGACTGCATGAGACTGAGAGGCCAGGCGAGGCGAGCAAAGGGTGGGACACTCAAAAGACTGGAGCCCTGAAGGAATTTTCAGGACTTAGCCTCCACCTGTTTGGAGCCCAGGTAAGGCAGGGGCTGGGATTGTGGGGCTCTGCAGAGTGCAGAGCTGCCACTACTGCCACTGCCACCAGAACAGCTGGCAGGGAGGAGGTGACTGGGCCCGCAGCAGCTCCAAATGCCTCTCCACCCACCCCGATTCGACCTCGACTTACCGGGTCAGGCAGTGGGCCACAGTCACCACCCACTGGGAGGCAATGATGGTGCCCGCACAGATGTGTGTGCCATTGGCCTGCACGCTGACCATCCAGGGCCACCGTCGAGCCATGGCTTCTGGGTCCCTGAGGGTGAGGTCCTGCTCGTAGGAAAAGCCACAGGCTGAGGAGGAAGGTGAGAGCTTGATGAGGGATGGATCTTTCCCTGTCCCTCCCCTTCCCCAGCCTGACCCCCTGCCTCTCCAACCACTGGCCTGCACCCATCCAGGGGTGCTCCCTTTTCACCTGTCACCATGGAATGATGCTGTCCACATGTGGACTAGGGTCTCATGCCTCAGAAGGGCCCAAGCACTGCCCAGATATCTCTCTCCCTGTTCCCGCAGCCCGGGCCCTAGAGCATCCCCAGCTGACCAGCCTAGTGCACCACTGGCCCTTCTGCCGTCCCCAACACACTCTTAGCTCTAATCAGATCCTTCACTAACCTGTTCCTATTTCCACCTGGTTCCACCCTCACCATGTCCCTTACTTTAGCCAAAGCAGAGCTCTCTCCCTCCTCTGGGAACCCCTTTCTGTGGTTCAGTGAGAGGAAAGTGGATGCCCCAACAGAAAAATGGGCATAGCCCAAGGAGGAAATCCCAGCAGCCAATGACCACAGAAGCTGCTCCGCCCTTAGTCTGCAAGGAAATGCAGACTGCTTCTCCTTCTTCTTCTTCTTTCCTCTTCTCTCTTCTTTCCTCTTCCTCCTCCTCTGATGAGGTCTTGTTCTGTCACCCAGGCTGGAGTGCAGTGGTATGATCATTGTTCGCTGTAACCTCAAACTCCTAGGCTCAAATGATCTTCCTACCTCAGCCTCCTGAACAGGTGGGACTACAGGCACACACCACCACACCCAGCTAATTTTTTTATTTTTTAATTTTTTGGAGAGATAGAGTCCCACTATGTTGCCCAGGCTGGTCTCAAACTCCTGACCTCAAGTGATCTTACTGCCTCAGCCTCCAAAAGCACTGGGATTACAGGCATGGCCCACTACCTCCAGTCTGGAAATGCAGATTTCAATCACAATGAGATTCTGCTCTGTACCACCTGCCTGGCAAAAACGCAACATCGGTGACAGCGAGTGTCAGTGAGGATTATCACCCAGAACGCCTACCCACGGCAGCGGGAGCGCTCATTGCTGCAGCCGCTTTGGAAAACAGTTTTTCTAGATTGAAGATGCACATATCCAACATCCCAGGAGTCCCACTCCTAGTGTTTTCCAAATGGATTCGTGGATTGTAAACGTAAGTGGGCCGTGACCAGCCTTTTTAAAGGATACCATAGGCAAGAAAATGTCAGCATGCACAGCACAGGGTACCGTAAGTCCTGTTTGGGCGACTTTCTGTGGCAGTTAAATGCTATGTGCTGAGTCCCAAAATAATAAGCCTTTCTTACGTGGGTCTCTGAAAGCCACTGGGCAAGAGAACATCTTACGTGTGCGCCTTGGAGACACCACAAGAAGGCTCACACAGCCTGGCCCTGAAAGCTGTGCTGGAGATCCTGGAAATCCCTGGCTGGGAGCCTGGGTCAGAGGCATGATGGGTCAGGGCCTGGAGCAGGGTGAGAGGCCACCTGCCCCACAGCCAGCTCAGACGGGGCGGGAACACACAGCGGGCCCCAGGCCCCTCTGAATTTCCAGCCCCCTACCTCAGCAGGAGGGGAGGCCCGTGAGGACAAGACACCCAGAGCTCTGGGCCTCCAGACAGGACCAGGCCTGGCCCACAGGTGTTTAGTGCTCAGCGAACACCTGTAGAAGGAGGCGCTCCTCTATCCTGCTCCCCCCGTCCCCCGTCCCTTCTGCTCCCCTAGCCCCAGTCAAGGTCCTTAAGACTCCTCTGTCACCCTCCTTGCCCCACGGAGTCTAGGGTACTCACAGTGGTATGGGTCGACTTTGCCTTCAGAAACTGGGGATTGGGTCGCTATGGTGGTCGAGGGCAGTGTCTGGGTGGTCGAGGGCAGGGTCTGGGTGGTCGAGGGCAGTGTCTGGGTGGTCGGGGCCTGCTGGGGAAGGCGAGGCCAGCCGGAAGGGCAGGTGGCCTTGGGGGCACAGCGGGTGCTCTGGTTGGCGGGATCGGCAGTGGACAGCGCCCCCGGGGCTTCCCCTGCGCCCCAGCAACCTGCGGAGGACGCCGAGAGGATTAGAGGTGGAAGGCGAGGGCCACGTTGGGCGGGTGGGGTAGGCATCGGGAAGGACTCACCCGCAGGCTTCAGCAGCAGCAGCAGCAGGAGGGAACCAGCGCGGGAGGGGGCAGACCTCCGGGGGCGCTGCCCGCAGGCCGGGCTCTGGAACCAGGGACCCATCCCAGGGTAGCAGCCGACTGCGTCTCTCCGGAAGGCACTCCCAGTGCCGCCCCCACGACGGCGCCCCCTGTTGACCGCATGCCGCGGCCTCTGGTGAGCTGGGTAGGGATGCTCCTAGTGCCCCGCCTGCGTGGCGCCCCCCAGGGGCCACCCGCCACGGCGCTCCTGGTGTCTGACCCGCAAGGGCGCCCCTAGTGACAGCCTTCCCTTATGCTTCCCGGGCTGGGTACGCCCCAGCTGACCTCCCTCCTTGGCCCCTCCCTCTCCTCACTCCGGGGGTCCAAGCAGTCTCCTGGAGTCCCTCAACTTAATCTCCGCAGATTCTCAGACCTCCTCACCCCTGCAGCCCATTGCCCTGGACTGGCTCATGGCGTTACCCCTCCCGCAGTGAGATGAAGACCAAACCTCAGGGGCTGGCATCCAGGATCTCCAAGTGACCCTACTTTCCCTCCAGCCCCTCCAGTGGGGCTTTGCCCAATGAACTGAAATCAAGCAGATAGATGTGTTTTAAATAACGATTCTGAAAAAGTGCTTCATTCTAAGTAACTACACCCCACCCCCACACCATTCAGCAGACGCCCTTGCCCCACAGATCCATCTGCTTAGGAAAGAGCGTAGGCGAAGGGTCCCTCTACAGAGGAACACTGGTGCTTACCATTGCGACACTGTGGGATGAGGAGGTCACTTTGCACGTTACAATTTGGGGAACACACTGATGGTTCAGTGACGCAGGAGGGTAATACATTTAAAAAGTCACGTGGGGGACTCAGAGCTGTTGGAAAATTCTAGCCTTATAGAAGATAAGGTGATCCAGCATTGTAGCATACCCCGGTCCCAGCTATTCTCAGCTACTCAGGAAGCTGAGGCAGGAGGATTACTTGAGCCCAGGAGTTCGAGTCCAGCCTGGGCAATATAGCACCCCCATCTCTACAAGAAAATAATTTTTTCTAAGATAAGGTGAAAGTTAAATCAGGCCAGGATATTCTAACATGTGTCAGGGCTTATGGTCTTGGGATACACCCTTGAGCTGGACACTCCATGCTCCAATATCTGAAAAGACAGTAAATCACACCCTTCAGGTGCCCTGAGAGATAGGGGAGGCTGATTGCTCTGCACCTGAGGACCACCAGGTCTGAACAGCCCCCCATTCCTCACACAGGGGCAGGGCTCTGTCCTCAGCCTGGCCACCTCCAGCCAGCCTTGCTCGCACTGCAGAGTCTAATGGAAGTCATCAAGGCAGCTCGGGAGCTCAAGGCGCAGTCACCTCACACATTCATCACCCAGGCAGGCACTCTGCCCTGTCCCCATATCACCTACCTCTGTCAGAGAGGGAGGAAGAATTGGTCAGGCTCTGTAGACCCATAGAAGGATATGAGGGGTTAGGAGAGGCTAGTGGGTTCTAGAACATGGTCCATGATTCTGGGTCTGGGTCTATGATCTGACCATGGTGAGTTACTTGGGAAGAGGCCAGGCCTTGCAGGAAGGCCTGAGGGAAAGTGTCTGTCACATACCCAGGGGAGGGTCATGGGGACCTGGGGATTGCTGGAGTGCTGGGATGACTAAGAAGGGGCTGCAGTCCCACATTTGGAAGAAGAGGGAGGGGAACAGTCTCCCAGGGTCACACAACAAGCACAAGACAGACATGGCATAAAGCTATCAGAGAAGGCTGAGCTTGAGAGAACAGCCAGGACTGCTTGGGGGTTAGGAAGGTTGTGAAGGGCTCTGACTGAAGTCAGGAAGAAAGATAATCACTTGAGTAGCTCAAAGTTCAAAAGCATCTTCATTGAACAACAGAAAGTAACAGTGGCTCTTAGACCCTCCCCCTCACTCTGCCCTGCCATCCTATGCAACCTCTCATTTCCACTTCTGAGGGTAGAACAGAGGGGAGGGAGAAGCAGCCTCCAGGAGGGACTGTCCTTGAAACACTGCTCACAGGAGCCACAGGGAGCCCAAGGAGCCCAGCAGAATGTAGCCAGTGAGGAAAACTGGGCACGGGAAGGCAGGGCCAGCCCTACTGATGAACCTCATGTCAGCGACCTCAGTACTGATCCATTGGGTGAAGTGGGCGGTGCTGGTGTAGATACCTGGGAAGTGGCGCCGGCCACAGCTAAAGCTCCAGCTCACCACTCCTATCTGAATCCAGGTCTTGTTCATTTGGCAGACAAGGGAGCTGCCAGAGTCAACCTGTAGAGAAAAGGAGGAAGGGCATAAGGATGGCAGCAGGAGGGCATCCCTGACCTGAGCCCGCCCTTCAGGATGAGCTCTGTGACACATAAGCTCTGCACCGGACCACACCAGCATCTGTCTTCATTTTCCTGCTAACTCTGACCCTAACTCCCCATCCCCTCCTCTGCCTTCCCCTTAAATCCTGGTGCGCCTCCAAGGCGTTGCCTTTGGTCTTTTTCTTTCCTGAAATCCTGCTTGCAAGTGAGCTGTTTGAAATGCAAACCCATTCTCCTCTTTTTGTGCAGACATGGGTTTACAGATAAGAATACTGTTTACAATGACATATATCAAAAGGTCATAGCTGTTATTTCTGCTGATGGTGGGTTTCTTATGGTTTTTTAAATCTTTCTTTACACTCTTCTGTAATGTTGGAAAATTTTATAAATCAGAAAAACCACTCAATTGTATTTATTTTTAAAACGTAATGAACACCAAGATTTACAGGACATAATCTAATGAAGAATGCAAAAGACACTTAAGGGAAAAAGTAACAAACTGGGCCTAAGAACATAAAAAAACCTACATCAGTGTACACATGTACTGTTGTTCAAAGCTGAGACAACTTAAAACAATGTGAAAATGTCAATTCTAAGCATTTGGCTTCCTGCAGTATGGAAGACAAGATACCCTAACCAACTTTATTGCTAAAGATACCTACAAATGTGAGGGGTTTTTTTAAATTATGATTTTAAATGCATGGGTAAGCTAGCAAGAAAATAAAGACTCTTCAGAGTCCAAAACCGAAATGAGGGTTAGAATATAGAGATGTCAGTAGAGCCCAGAAGACAGCTTTTGTCCCAAGGCCCTTTGTCAAATCCAGCAAAACTGAGCTTCAGTTTTCATAGCCTTGTTCATGGGTTCAGGAGACAAAGGACAAAAACCCAGGGCCTAACTAAGGGGAGGAGCCTCAGAGTAGATACCCTACGAAAAGTTATACCTTCAAAAAATGACCACACCCTCAGAGTGAGGGTGAACTGGAAACACTCTCGTATGAACTCACAACATGACTTCACACTGGGTGGTTCAAAAAATCTGAGCCAAGGATGGATGTGGTTTAAAGTGGTGCTAGGATATTCACAATAGCAAAGACATGGAATTAGCCTAAATACCCATCAATGATAGACTGGATAAAGAACATGTGGTACATATACACCATGGAATACTATGCAGCCATAAAAAAAAAAGAACACAATCATGTCCTTTGCAGGGACGTGGTTGGAGCTGGAGGCCATTATCCTTGGCAACCTAACGCAGGAACAGAAAACCAAACACCGCATATTCTCACTTATAAGTGGAGCTAAATGATAACTCATAAACACAAAGAAGGGAACAGACACTGGAGCCTACTTGACGGGGGAGGGTAATAGGAGGGAGAAGATCAAGAAAAACAACTAATAGGTACTAGACTCAAAACTTGGGTGATGAAATAATCTGCACACAAACCCTATGACACAAGTTTACCTGTGTAACAAACCTGCACTTGTACCCCTGAACTTAAAAGTTAAAAATAAGTAAATAAATAAAGTGATGCTGGGTTGGTCATACCTGCAGGCACCTGGCTGAAGCAAATGTGGATTCTGTCTGGAGGAACCTATCTTTCAAGCCACACCTTAGAGTAGTCCTACAATTAACACTCTAAGGAGCATGTCCTCGCTACTCAAAACATTGCACACCACACAAGGAAGTTGAGGCACCATGAGCAAATGTCAGCCAGCAAAATAAATGGGAGCAGGCAGAGCCTTTGAGGCTTGAGATACAGGAATGACCACGGGGATGCTTTAACATGCCTGTGAGGGCACACTTTCTTAGGTTTGCTGGTGGGTACATGGATGTTGCTAATGTTATTCTTTATTCTCCATATATGTTTTATAAATATCCTTTTGTCTATTCAATACAGAGTAAAAGCAATTAAAAATCATAACAATGTCAATTCTCCTTACATTAATCTCTCAAAGCAATTCCAATTAAAAAGCCAGCAGGGTTTTCTCAGGAACTTGACAATCTGATTCTAAAATTGATATTGAAGGATAATAGTCCTTAAATTCTAGGATGGTTTTGAGAAAGGAGAGAAAATTGGAGAGTCAGGTTGGGGGCAGATTTGACCTACCAGATAGTTACACATATTTTAAAGCTATAATTATAGAAATATAATTAAAGATGAGAAAGCTATAATTATAGAAATAGTGGGGTACTGGCATGGAAACAAAAAAATAGCCCAGTGGGGGCGGTGGAGAGCCTGTAACCTGATGCCTACCCAGGAGGACACTTGACACACTTTATACAAAGCATCATGTCTGCAGGAAATGAGGGCTCTGCAGTAGATGGTGGCAACATTGGCTCACCAGAAGGAGAAAGGAAGTTGTATCCTACTGTAACAAAACTTCAGAGGAATTAAAACTCTGAATGTGAAAAGTAAAAATGATAAAGCCAATTAAAATATATAGGACCAGCGCAGTGGCTCACACCTGTAATCCCAACACTCTGGGAGGCTAAGGTAGGAGGATCACTCGAGCCCAGGAGTTCAAGACCAGCCTGGTCAACATAGTGAGACTCTGTCTTCACAAAAATAAAATTAGCCAGGCATGGTGGCACATACCTTAGTCCCTGCTACTCTGGAGGCTAAGGTGGGAGGATCGCTTGAGCCCAGGATTTCCAGGCTGTAGTGAGCCATGATCATGCCACTGCCCTCCAGCCTGGACAACAGAGCCAGACCCTGTCTCTAAAATAAAAAATAAAACCAAAACCAAAATGCATATAGGACCATGTTTTTATGACTTGGGATGAAGCATATTTTTAAAAATAAGATTCAAAACCCACAAACCGCTGGGTGCAGTAGCTCACAGGGGTAATCCCACCGCTTTGGGAGGCTGGGGTGGGAGGACTGCTTGAGCCCAGGAGTTCAAGATCAGGCTAGGCAACATAGTGACACCCCATGACTACAAAAAATTTAAAAACTAGCTACTCAAGAGGCTGAGGTAGGAGGATCGCTTGAGCCCAGGTTGAGGCTGCAGTGAACCATATCACGCCACTGCACTCTAGCCTGGGTAACAGAGCAAGACTCTGTCTCAAAAAAAACAAAAAACAAAACTCACAAACCTGAAGAAATGTGTTAGGCTTGATTACACCAAAACTAAGGTTATCTGTTCAGTAAAGGATAGCAAATCTCACTGAAGATTGAGGAATTAAGATAGGGCTCTATCCAAAACCAACCAGAGGTCAATATTGAACATATCTAAGGAACTCTTGAAAATCACAAGCAGAGTGAGTTGCGGGGAGATGTGAGGCTTCCATGGCCTCACCATGGAGATTAGGCCAGGCCAGCTTCCTGATCTCCTGGCAGGGCAGGGAACCCCATCCTCAGGAGCACCAGAGATTGGGGGATGGGGGGCTCCTGAAGTGAAGTTTAAATTTAAATAAAAACTTTTAATGGGACAAGGCATTTCATAACTGAAAGTGACTAAAAATTATGAACTCTGCCCAAAATGACATTTGGGGAAGGAAGGACATAGGATATGTGGGGGCAATTATTTGAAAGAATAAAACCATTTAATGTGAATACCTTAACAAATTCAGATGCCTTAGTAAACAATTACAGGAGGAGATATGCAGCACAATATAATTTATACCAACTAAAACACACACAGCAACACTATGCATTCTTCAAAGACACAGATATCTTTAATTACACTTTATTATGATTATGATTATGATTATTTGAGATAGAGTCTTGCTCTGTCACACAGGCTGGAGTGCAGTGGCATGATCTCGGCTCACTGCAACCTCCACCTCCTGGGTTCAAGCGATTCTCCTGCCTCAGCCTCCCGAGTAACTGGGATTACAGCCACCTGCCACCACGCCCAGCTAATTTTTGTATTTTTAGTAGAGATGGGGTTTTGCCATGTTGGCCAAGCTGGTCTCAAACTCCTGACCTCAGGTGATCCACCCACCTTGGCCTCCCAAAGTGCTGGGATTACAGGTGTGAGCCACCGCGCCTGGCCTAATTACACATATTAGACAGATTTGAATTGATGTTCCTTTGCGGAGGAGCGCAAATGGAAGATGAAGGAGAAAATGAAGCCGGGGATAATCACACCAGCGTGAGGACCCTTGCCTGAGATAGGACTGATGGGACTGTAGGGGCCCACAGAAAGCAAGAACATGAGAGAAGAAGAGAGAGAGAGATCCACTGTAGGTAAGCATTCTCTCACCTCAGTGAAATAAAACCAGAGTTCAGAAACAAAATGTGAGTCACTCCATCAACAGAAAAAATAACTTTCAAAACGTTAAAGTAAAAACAAAATCTACAATTAGAATGTAGAGTAATGAGAACGTCACGTATTGCACAGGATGTGGGCCTAACCTGCACACAGATTGTCATGGTCTAAAGTACTTTTAATATCAAACAAGAGAGAATAAAAATAAATTATTTGTTATTATCATCAATTATCACTACACATTCAGCTCAAGACACTTGAAAAGCAATTAATAAAGACAAAAAGAAGACAGCTCATGTGTTACAAAGCAGAAAAACCATAGACTTGAGAAATAAAAATCAATAGCTTATTCTTAAAAAACAACAAGGCTGGGCACAGTGGCTCACGTCTGTAATCCCAGCACTTTGGGAGACTTAGGTAGGAGGATTACTTGAGCTCAGGAGTTCCAGACCAGCCTGGGCAAAACAGTGAAATCCTGTCTCTACAAAAAATTTTAAAAACTAGCTGGGCATAGTGGCACACGCCTGTAGTCCCAGCTTCTCAGGAGGCTGAGGCAGAAGGATCGTTTGAGGCCGTGAGTTCAAGGTAACAGTGAGCTACGATCACAGCACTGCACTCTAGCCTGGGCAACAGAGTGAGACCCTGTTTCAAACAAAACAACAATAAGAACAACAAAACAGATAAGCACTTTGTGACTCTTACCAAGAAAAACAGAAAGAGAAGGAAAAATGGAAACACTTCATGGTTTGAGTAGAAAAGAAACTAGAACACATCCAGGGAAAATATACTTTCTCAGAATCTCAAGACTGTTGACAATTTCCTCTTTGTGGATTTACACTCTGGATGAAACGACCTTTTTCTATGAAACAGAAATCATTTAAACAAATTTAAAGAGTGACAGAAAGCCCGACAAGTCCAATAACTATGGGCAAAACAACTTAAAATATTCCCCGAGAGCAACCACTCAAAGGAAAACGGGCCTGTGTGGTTTCATAGGCAACTGCTATCCAGCGTTCAAGGAGGAGATAATTTGTGTTATTTCAAATGTTCCAGAACATGAACAAATATTTTTCAAGTGAAGCATCGTCCTGATACTATCACTTGACAAAGGGGTGCCTTTCTCTACATACCTTAAAGTGGAGCCCAGTGTCACTGGAGGAAAAAGTAAAAAGGTTATGTGCATTGTGCTGTGTGGACTGTGCCACGTGGTACTATTTGTTCCCCGGGGCCCATACCTTTCTTAAACTCAGTGTTATCCATGTCTGGCCCAGAGCCCAGCATACGGTGTCTGTTGAATGAATAAATAAATGAAAGCATGCTCCACAAAAAGATATTAGGAATCTGAATCCAACAGATGAATGAAACAAAAGTACACCATAAGCAGGGAGGAATGATCTTGGAATGCAGGGCGCATGGACGCGAGGAATCTGTTCAGGGAACGGACTCGGCATCCTGAGAGCAGAGTCAGAAAACACATGTATAAAGGAGAACGTTCTTTCCTGAAATCAAATGCCATGGCCAAACAGAAAGGAATGACTCTCCCCTCAACAGATGACAGGCCAAATTGGCACCATGGCATGCTTCAGGGTAAAGTGTAAGAAGCACTTCCATGAATGTGGGCAGCAAGAGAAAACACAGCTATGACTCTAGGTTGTTTTGGGGAGAGAGGAGGACTCAAAACAATGAAAAAAGGAAAACACAAATAAAAGAGAAAGAGGTGAAATCATTACTAATTACAAGTCATATGAGCGTAGGCCTAGAAAGCCCAAGAGTCCACTAAAAATTCTTAGATATAATAAAAGAGTCAAGCAAGATGAACTCCCAGATGTCTTCAACAAGAGGAGGAGTCTGGAGGATGGAAATGAAGAAAGCGAAAATGCAGGAAGTCTCTGGCCCCCTGCTAAGGAGGCTGTAGACACTGATTAACTACGTGATAATTCAATTTTAAATATATATGTGGAAAATACGAGGTGACCAATAGCAGAAGGAAATGTACATACATAACTTCTAAACCGCTAGAGGATAAAAGTAGAGTGAAGAAAAAAAAATCAAACCAAAATGTAAGGTGAGGGAACAAAAAAAAAAAAAATCCCCAATCTTCTTGGTAAATAGATTAAAGAACAGTCTCTCAGATGTGTTGAAAAATAGTAGCAGCCAGCTTTGTGTTGTTTACAAGAGATACATCTAAAACTAAATGACACACTGTCTTGTGGGAAATAATAATTTTTCTGGAATGTGGTTCTGAACATTTGCAATTACACAAGAAAAAGAAATGAGGAAGACTTACAGGATTTTATTTTAGGAAAGAACACTCAGCTTTATAAATGTGTTTTCTGACCGTATGCTCTAACTCAATTTGCAGTCAGTTCCCTGAACAGATTCCTCATGCCATGCACATACACATTGGCAGGTGGTATGTCTGTGGCCCACTCAATTGAAGAGAATCAGCTAGGTCCAGGAAGGTTGCTTATTACAAAGTAAATACACAAAAATCTAAAATAAAAAACAGAAAATACAACAAAAGAAAATATACCAGGCTGGGCACAGTGGCTCATGCCTGTAATCCCAACACTTTGGGAGGCTGAGGAGGGCGGATTACCTGAGGTCAGGAGTTCGAGACCAGCCTGACCAACATGGTGGAACTCTGTCTCTATTAAAAATACCGAAAATTAGCTGGGCATGGTGGCACACATCTGTAATCCCAGGTACTCGGGAGACTGAGACAGGAGAGTCGCTTGAACCCGGGAGTCGGAGGTTGCGGTGAGCTGAGATCGTGCCACTGCACTGTAGCCTGGGGCCACAGAGCGAGATTCTGTCTGAAAATAATTAATTCATTAAATATATATATATATACACACCACTCACAATAAGGACATAATATATAATGTTTAGGAATAGACTCAGGAAGCAGCATGCAGTAACTACATGGAGAAAGCTACAAACTCCTGCTCTACAGACATAAAGAAATAGTGCAAAATAAAAAGTCTTTATTTCCCTAAAAGGATCTATTAATTTCCACCAAAACCCCCATGTGATTTTCTTTTTGACAACTTTATTCTAAAACTGTGGAAAGGAACGTGGGAGAACAGCAGGTAAATTCTTTAAAAGATGGAGAATGAAAGAGAACTTGCATTACCACATAAAAAAGAATTCTAAAGCTACAATAATTTTCAGAGTGGTGGTAGCATAGAGATGTAAATGGTAGGAAGACACCAAAATAGGGTGGGAATTTAGAATATGATAAAGGGAGCATTTCTGATTCATAGCAAAAAAAAAAAACAAGTATTCAACAAAATATTTTTATGTAACAGGCTACCCATTTGGAGAAAAATAATACTGAATTTCCTCTCTCAATCATCCAGGTGAAAAAAAATTTAAAGTATTTAAAGAAAAGAAATAGAAAATGATGAGTAAATAATTTAATAATCTTAGGATATGAAAGGTATTTTGTTGTTGTTGTTGTTGTTGTTGTTGTTGTTTGAGTCTTGCTCTGTCGCCCAGGCTGGAGTGCAGTGGCGTGATCTCAGCTCACTGCAAGCTCCGCCTCCCGGGTTCACGCCATTCTCCTGCCTCAGCCTCCTGAGTAGCTGCGACTACAGGCGTCAGCCAACACTCCCGGTTAATTTTTTTTTTTTTTTTTTTTTTGGTGTTTTTGGTAGAGACGGGGTTTCACCATGTTAGCCAGGATGGTCTCGGTCTCCCGACCTCGTGATCCGCCCACCTCGGCCTCCCAAAGTGCTGGGATTACAGGCGTGAGCCACTGCACCCGGCCAGGATAGGAAAAAAAAAAAAAAAAAACCCTAAAATCATGGAGGAAAATAATGATAGATATAAACACATAAAAATTTTACATAACCTTACGGGAAAAAAAAAAACCTACACCAGAAAAAAGGGTAAATGAGGTACAAATAGGGTAAAATATTGTAAAGCATTTTACAATCGGTTACAACTTCCAGTACCCAAAGTTTTGGGGTAAATTTGTATTCTGAAATAATTTAAGACTTTCAGAAAAGTTGCAAGTATAATATTTTACCCAGATTCACTAATTTTGATGTTTTACCATATGTTTTATGTTATGTCTCCAAATGTATATATACATATACATGTATATATAAATGCTTGTGAGCCATTAGAAATTAAGCTGAAAAAGGCATAATGCTCCTTTACCACTAGTTACTACAGAACAGAATATCCAGAGTTTTTATAAATCAACAAAAACAAAAGTAGTTTAATAGACGAACATGGGCAAAGGACATGGAAAAGTGTAAATGGTACACTAAAAGAAGCAAGCATTTTATTTGGACTTCCTTTGTTCTTTTAAAATTGATTTAGAAGGTGAGTTTTTTCCTTGACCCCGGGTAAAACCTTGGGCAGAACCTGAACATTTTGCCTACTGTGGTTCACGTAATCGCAATTGCCATGATTATACCAAGTGTCATATGAATGTCTCACTTCAGAAATCAGAATATTCATTTCCATGTAATAATCACAACGTTAGACTTGATTTAAAGTAAAACTTCTCCCCATTGGCATCAGGGCTTTGGCAAGTAGGAGGCTTCCCTCCCTCTAGCTTCCACTCCTCCTACCCTCATCTTACTAACCTGATCTTCCTAACCTGCCAGGGTAACAGCAGCAGAGTGAGGGTGAAAGAACTGTCTTAACCTCCCCACAACTCTCCCCTCCAGGCCACTGTGAGCTCCCTGAGCCTGGACGGATTTAGAGCTGACTGTCCCCTTCCCTTGAGGGGTACACATCAGGCTTTCTGAGTGATCCTGCAGGTACCACTCCCAGTAGACTTGCAGGGTGGAACAGGCACCTCCAGCCTGCTCATCCTTGTCCTGTTAAAGGGAGAAAGGTGAGCTCATAGATGCAGTTCTCTCCAGAGAAATTCTCCTCGCAAAATCACCTCCAACCCTACCCTCTGGACCCTTTGATACAGACATGTAGCCGAGTATCAGTCACACAACTCTCTTTGAATTCTGATACTATATTTTGATATCTTTATTGAAACTTCCTACTTACCCTATTACACAAGCAATTTACAGAATTTCTCAATGTCATAAAATTAAAACAAAAACATGATATAAGTTTTAGTCTACCAAAAGGACAAAAGTTAAAATAAAAATAATACTTAATTCTGGTGATGATGCAAGAAAAGTCATTTATCTACTGTTGGTGTTAATATAAATGGATTAAATCTTTGGGAGGCTAATTTGCAAATATCTATTGAAATTTTAAATATATATACAACTGATTTTGTAATTACACTTCTAAAAATTTATTGTAGATAAATGTTTGAACAAATGTGAAAAAGTATTCATTTTTTTTATTCTGGCATAGTAAAAAAAATATTGAAACAAGCTCAAATATCTGTCAATAGAAGAATGGTTAAGTAGATTGTGGCATAGCCATATGAGAAAATTATTATTCATCAGTTAAGGAAGATGGAACACATTTATATGTATAGACATAGAAAGGAGTCCAAGATATCTTTTAAGTAAAAATTTAAAAGTTGGAGAATAAAATTATGTAACAGTCCTTTATTAAAAATCAAAACCAGAGGCCGGCCGCAGTGGCTCACACCTGTAATCCCAGCACTTTTGGAGGCCGAGGTGGGTGGATCACCTGAGGTCAGGAGTTTGAGACCAGCCTGACCAACATGGTGAAACCCTATCTCTACTAAAAATACAAATTAGCTGGGCTTGGTGGCGCATGCCTGTAATCCAAGCTACTTGGGAGGCTGAGGCAGGAGAATCACTTGAACCCGGGAGGTGGAAGTGCAGTGAGCCAAGATCACGCCATTGCACTCCATCCTGGGCAACAAAGGCAAAACTCAGTCTCAAAAAAAAGAAAAAAAAATCAAAACCAAAAAAAAAAAAAGCTAATGTAGAATTTTATATGTATAGAAAGAAGTGTTAGGAATATAAACCAAACAACTTAGTGTAGAAATTCCTAGGTAATTTGGCCGGGCGCGGTGGCTCAAGCCTGTAATCCCAGCACTTTGGGAGGCCGAGACGGGCGGATCACGAGGTCAGAAGATCGAGACCATCCTGGCTAACACGGTGAAACTCCGTCTCTACTAAAAAATACAAAAAACTAGCTGGGCGAGGTGGCGGGCGCCTGTAGTCCCAGCTACTCGGGAGGCTGAGGCAGGAGAATGGCGTGAACCCGGGAGGCGGAGCTTGCAGTGAGCTGAGATCCGGCCACTGCACTCCAGCCTGGGCGACAGAGCAAGACTCCGTCTCAAAAAAAAAAAAAAAAAAAAAAAAAGAAATTCCTAGGTAATTTGATTATAGGAAAGTCTCATTTTCTAATTTTGCACGTATGTATTACTTTTTAAACAAAATCTTATAGCATTTTTTTCAAAATCACAGAACATATTTTAAAATAAACTAGTGATGATGGAATCACAACAGTGAAAATTTAAGAAATGAATACAAAGTTCAAATCAAAAGTGATTTTACGATCTTAAATGCTTTCAACACAAAACTAGAAAGAGTAAACCTTCTCAGCATATTCCATATAATTGATACCACTTTAGAACTAATTTTAAGACAAGGAAACTGAGGTGGAAATCAATAACAAAAAACCATGCACAGGTCAAAATAAAATCAAAATAGAAATTTTATAAAATATTGTGGCATGAAACTAAAGCCATATTCAGAGGGAAATATGTAGCCTCAAAAATTTGTATTGAGAAGGAAGAACAAAAATAAATTATGTAAGTGTCCAACTGAAAAAAACTACCCCTTGTGTTTACACAACCTTGATATATGAGAGAGGTAGGGACAGCTAGTGCAGGAAATGACTTTTTCAGTAAATAGGATTAGGAAAATTGGTAGTCCACATGAGAAGATAAATAAAAATAGATTCCTATGTTACACCATTCCTAAAATGAATGCCACATGGTTTCAATACATGAGAACCAAAATTTCCAAATTCTGAGGAAAAAAATATAGGAGAATGTCTTTATGACCTTGGGAAAAGGAATGATTAAATAAGACACAAAAAGCATAAATCAGAGACATGACATATTTGACTAAAATAAAACCTAAATTGCTGTTCAGCAAAGGACAGTACAAACAAAATAAAAAGATAAATGGAAAACTGGGAGAAGATTTTGCAGTATACACAATGAACACAGAATTGTATCCAGAATATTAAAAAATAAAAAAATGAAAAAGGCAAACAATAGTAAAATGTCCAAAGTATATGAATAAGTGATTCATAGAAGAGGAATCACAAATAGTGAATAAGCATAAGAACTGCACAACCACATTAGTAACTGGGGACATGCACACTACAACCGCAACAGGTACTATTTCCCATCCATCGGAATGGAAAACATTTTATAGTCTGACAGTACCAAACGCTGGCAAGAAATGGAGCAACGAACTCTCAAATACTGTTGTTAGAATATAAATTAATACAGGCCGGGCGCGGTGGCTCAAGCCTGTAATCCCAGCACTTTGGGAGGCCGAGGCGGGTGGATCACGAGGTCAGCAGATCGAGACCATCCTGGCTAACATGGTGAAACCCCGTCTCTACTAAAAATACAAAAAAAAACTAGCCGGGCGTGGTGGCGGGCGCCTGTAGTCCCAGCTACTCGGAGGCTGAGGCGGGAGAATGGCGTGAACCCGGGAGGCGGAGCTTGCAGTGAGCCGAGATCGCGCCACTGCACTCCAGCCTGGGCGACACAGCAAGACTCCGTCTCAAAAAAAAAAAAAAAAAAAAGAATATAAATTAATACAATCACTTTGGAAAACAATTTGACCATGACTATTAAAGATAAAGGTAAATACAGCCTATGACCTAGCACTCCTGCGCAGATACATCTTGCTGAGAAATTGTGGAACATGTACATAGAGAGATGTGTGTGAGAATACTTAGAGCAGCAGCAGAGTTTGTGATATGAAAAAATTGGAAACTCCCTCAATGTTAATAAACAAGAGCTTGGGTAAATTGTGGCATGCTCACAAAAGAGAATATTGTAGAGCAGTTAATGCATAAAACCTGCATGTATCCATATGAATAAATCTCAAAACCAATGTTGAATAGAAGGTGCAAGTGGCAGGTGGCAGAAGTCTTCATTCTATGCTTGCAGAATGAATGTCACTTATGCAAAACAGGTTCTGCCCACACATGACCCACATCTGGGCACGTAGCTGATGCTCAGAAGTGGTAAACTAACCTGAGAAGGACTGCCATCGCTACCTTCATTGTGGACAGGGACAAGAGTATTTCACCCTTATTTTACAGGCTAAATGGAAGGCCAGGGGAAGGAGATTTTCTTTTCTTTTGTTATTTTACTTTAAGTTTCAGATACATGTGCAGAACATGCAAGTTTGTTATATAGGTATAGTGTGCCATGGTGGTTTGCTGCACCCATCAACCAATGATCTAGGTTTTAAGCCCCACATGCATTAGGTATCTGTCCTAATGCTATCCCTCCCCATGTCCCCGACCCCCAACAGGCCGGGGTGTGTGTTGTTCCCCTCCCTGTGTCCATGTGTTCTCATTGTGCAACTCCCACTTATGAGTGAGAACATGCAGTGGTTAGGTTTCTGTTCCCGTGTTAGTTTGCTGAAGATGATGACTTCCAGCTTCATCCATGTGCCTGCAAAGGACATAATCTCATTCTTTTTATGGCTGCATAGTATTCCATGGTGTATATGTACTACATTTTCTTTATCCAGTCTATCATTGATGGCTATTTGGGTTGGTTCTATGTCTTTGCTATTGTAAATAGTGCTGCAATAAACATACGTGTGCATGTGTTTTTTTGTTTTGTTTTTTGTTTTGTTTTTTGTTTGTTTTTTGTTTTGAGACAGAGTCTCACTCTGTCACCCAGGTTGGAGTGCAGTAGCACAATCTCGGCTCACTGCAACCTCCACCTCCTGAGTTCAAGCAATTCTCCTGCCTCAGCCTCCCAAGTAGCTGGGACGACAGATGTGCGCCACCATGCCCAGCTAATTTTTGTATTTTTAGTAGAGACAAGGTTTCACCATGTTGGCCAGGCTGGTCTCCATCTCTTGACCTCGTGATCTGTCTACCTCGGCCTCCCAGGCATGTTTCTTTATAGCAGAATGATTTTTATTACTTTGGGTATATACCCAGTAATGGGATTGCTGGATCAAATGGTATTTAAAAAGTCAAGAAACAGTAGATACTGGCGAGGCTGTGCAGAAATAGGAACACTTTTACACTGTTGGTGGGAATGTAAATTAGTTCAGCCATTGTGGAAGACATTGTGGTGATGCCTCAAGGATCTAGAACCAGAAGATTTTCATAAGGGGTCCCAGTGCCATGTGAAAAGAAAATGCATGACTCATGAAAGCCTTCTCCTGCCCCACTCCACACGCTCCGCACCTGACAAGTGTCCAAGCCCCATTCAGAGCGGGCACACAGCACATCATTCCCGATGAAGCTCTTCTTGTCCTTCAAGAAGAGGAATTGGTACCGCTGTCTGCAGATGTCATTGTTCACGATCCTCACAGCCACCTCGTGAAGACTGTAGGGAGTACTTGGGGTCACTGAGGAAACAGAGAGCCAGCCTTGTCATCCCCTCAGCTTTTCGGCACATCTCCATCACAGTTGTCCATATTTGCTAAGGTAGGAGGGAGGGCCATTTCCTGGGATGGTGATTGATAAAGGCCCCAGCCCACAGTCTAACTTTTGAAAAAGCCCAGCTCATTAAAAAAGACTACACAAGGCCGGGCGCGGTGGCTCAGCGCCTGTAATCCCAGCACTTTGGGAGGCCGAGGCAGGCGGATCATGAGGTCAGGAGATCGAGACCATCCTGGCTAACACGGTGAAACTCTGTCTCTACTAAAAATACAAAAAAAATTAGCCAGCCGTGGTGGCACATGCCTGTAGTCCCAGCTACTCAGGAGGCTGAGGCAGAGAATGGCATGAACCTGGGAGGCGGAGCTTGCAGTGAGCCAAGATCGCGCTACTGCACTCCACACTCCAGCCTGGGTGACAGAGCGAGACTCCGTCTCAAAAAAATAAATAAATAAAATAAAAAAATAAAAAAGACTACACAAAAGTGTCCCAGGGGGCTTGGAGTGATATCCAGGCACCAAAGGACAAGAGGGGATTTCTCCAGTAATTCAGGTTCTATGAGGGTGAAGAGCTGAGCTCTGCCTCATGGCCACCGGCAAGATGCCAAGACCCTAGAGTCCCAAGATGGCACCTCCTGGAAAGGAGGCCCCCACAAAGCCTCCCAGATTCTAGGACCCAAGGAGAGCACCGACAGGGGCCAGACCTCCAGGAATTTGGGGGTACCTCAGGAAAACCAGCAAACAAGATGGATAGAGAAGCCTCAATACCTCAGTATGTCCTGAGATCATGGCCCTCATGCCATTAATGGGAACTCCATTAATAACCAAGAATTCACTTCCTGCAATGCTGCAGGGTAAGCACTTGGCATTTCATTTAACTTAACTTTGGGAACTGAGGTCCATGCAGGCCACATGCTTCTTTTACACTGGAGCACTGGGTCTATCTTTGTATCAAGAGGTCGGGAAATGTTTGCTGTCTGAGTGAATGAGTGAATAAAGGAATGAATGAAGGAGCCCGCTGTGTTCTGAAGAGGCTAGTGTCTTGTAACCTCTGCTGGCCTTCACTCACCTTTTTTCCCTGTAGTTCCCCAGCCAATTACCCAGCACATGCTTCCAATGGATGGCTTGAATTTGATGTTAGGGAGGCAGACGGGCTGGACGAGGGGGGTCCATGGGATGGAGTTTCTGAGCTTTAGGAGGGCAATGTCCTGAGACACAAGATTGCTGAAATCCTTATGAATCGTCATGCGAATGAGCGGGAGTTGAGTGCCGTTTTCTGGGAGGTGGTGGACTCCCACCATCACGGTGTACAGGTTGGGGTCCTTGGATCTGCAGGACCATGGGTAGGAGGCAGGTCGCCAATGGTAAGGCCATAAGTAAGGGAGGAGACGGGCCCTGAGCTCAGGACCACCCAGCCAGGCCCCCTGCTCCCAGATCCCTAGATTCACCAGGGACCCCCGAGGCCAGAAAGCAAAGTCCCCAGGCCCCACTGACTGACCTCTGCAAGCAGTGCGCAGCCGTGAGGATCCACTGGTGGTGGATGAGGGAGCCACTGCAGATGTACGTGCCCAGGAACAGGATGCTCACCTGCCATGGCCACTTGCCTACCTCTACCAGCTTCCCCTTCACCACCCTGCAGGACACGTTGGTCTGACCGCAGGCCCGGAGCCAGGGCCCTGAGGAAAGAGGATCTCAGGCAGCAAAGGGCAGCCCTCACACCCCTGGACACAGCAGATTTGAGACAGAGAGAGCCGCCTTCCAGCCCTGTCGTAAGCAGCTACTGCCACATGCACATGTGGGAAGGGGCTTTCTCCACTGCCTCAAAACTGGCAACCAGCCAGGCACAGTGGCTCACACCTATAATCCCCATGGCTCTGACCCATGGCCACCTGCAAGGTGCCAAAACCCTAGAGCCCCAAGATGGCACCCCCTGGAAAGCAGGCCCCCACAAAGCCTCCCAGATTCTAGGACCCAAGGAGAGCACAAACAAGGGCCAGACCTTCAGGAATTTGGGGGTACCTCAGGATAACCAGCAAACCAGATGGATAGAGAAGCACTTTGGGAGGCCAAGGTGGGTGGATCACTTGAGGTCAGGAGTTCAAGACCAGCCTGGCCAATATGATGAAACCCCATCTCTACTAAAACTACAAAAATTAGCCTGGCATGGTGGCACATGCCTGTAATCCCAGCTACTAGGGAGGCTGAGGCAGAAGAATCACTTGAACCTGGGAGGTGGAGGTTGCAGTGAGCCGAGATCATGCCACTGCACTCCAGCCTGGGTGACAGAGCCAGACTCCATCTCAAAAAAAAAAAAAAAATGGGGGGGGCAACCAAAGGCCAGGGTCAGCAGGAGGTACCCCATATTCTAGAGTTCCCAAACAATGAGGATGAGACAACTCCTCCTGGGCTTATTATAAGCCATCAGCCAGGACTCATCCCTGCCCATAGTTTACCCAGATGGTTGGGGGAGAGAAACAGAAGAGAGAATCACTGCAGGGGTGAGCTGCCAGCCCGGGGATTGGTGATGGGGCACTAGTTGGCCAGGCTGCCTGTCCCCAGTGAACAGTAATGTCATACTGCACTGCTCCAGGGGCCACCCATGTGACCGTGTGAGGAAGTGAGTAGAGATGCGTGTCCATTCCCTCCTTGACTCTCACTGGCCCCAGCAGCAGGGGTGAGAAGAGAGCAGGCTGCACTGAACCAGGTGTGAGATGGAGATTTTAAATGGGCCCAGTCTGGATTGGTACAAGTACTTACTAACTAAACATCACAAAGGACAAGAAAGGGAGAAAGTCACACCAGTAATCACAGAGCTTTGGAAAGCCCAGGAGGGAGGATGGCTTGAGGCCAGGAGTTCAAGTCCAGCCTAAGTAACACAGTGAGATCTTGTTTCTACAAAAGCAAAATTAATCAGGTGCGATGGTGCACACCTGTAGTCCCAGCTACTCAGGAGACTGAGGCAGGAGGATCACTTGAGCCCAGGAGTTCAAGGCTACAGTGAACTAGGATTGCACCCTCCATTCCAGCCTGGGTGACAAAGCAAGACCCTGTCTCTAAAAAAATTTTAATTTCTTTTTTAATATGGAATGCTTCACGAATTTGCATGTCATCCTCTTTTCACCCCCAAAGAGTCTATTGAACACAGTATTGAATTCTGGCTGCAGCACTCACAAACCACTGAAGCTCTATAAGCCTCAATTTCCCACTGTGAAATGGGATGCTGATGAAGCTCGCCTCCCAGGGTGTTGTGACCTCACTCAGTCTCAGCTGGGCTGATACAGACTGGGCACTAAGCCTCACTTCCTCATCATTTCAAGATGGAGTCTCCTATGACTGTGCCTCCCAAACAAACTCAATCGTTCCATGGATGTTAGTGTTAGTCTGTTTCTTTTTTTTTTTTTTTTTTTTTTTGAGATGGAGTCTCACTTTGTCACCCAGGTTGGAGTGCAGTAGTGTGATTTCAGCTCACTGCAACTTCCACTTCCCAGGTTCAAGCTGTTCTTATGCCTCAGCCTCCTGAGTAGCTGGGATTACAGATGTGCACCACCATGCCCAGGTAATTTTTGTACTTTTAGTAGAGGCAGGGTTTTGCCATGTTGGCCAGGCTAGTCTCAAACTCCTGGCCTCAAGTGATCCACCCTCCTTGGCCTCCCACAGTGCTGGGATTACAGGCATGAGCCACTGCGCCCACTGTGTTCCCCCATTTTTAATAAGGCTCTTCCCTCCTGTGTTCATGGTCACCCTGGAAAATGGAACTGCCCTGACACCGTTTGGATTCTCAGTCTGCTGAAGATGTACTACCCACCAGGACATGGACACACCAAGGCCCTTCAGGCATGAGGACAGCCCGACACAGGCTCCCAGCAAACCCTCCAGCCTCTGTCCCATGTCCCTGAAGCTTACCTTCAATATATGGCTGATTCTCTAATCTGGCAGAAGAAAGTGGAGCTGTAAGGCCTTGAAGATACCCCGGCCCACAGGCCATGGCAAGCTGGTACCTACTCCTCAATGCTCCTTCTAATGGGATGTGGAGGCAGAGGGGGTGTGGCACCTCCACTGTGCCAAGATTCTAGAACTCATGGATTGTGTGTTTATGACTGTGGGGAGTAGGCATCTGCCCCAGGGTTGGGGACCTACCTGGCTGTGGCAGTCACAGGACTCTGAGAAGGAGGCAGTGTGGTCATGGCAAGGCCCTGCCAGGGCCACAAGGTGATGCTGCTGTCAGGAACCTCCCTGGAGCGGTACTCCTGGTGCTCGGCCCATGACAGTGCCTCCTGGGCCCAGTTCTCTGCAGTGTACCCCAGCGTTGGCCTTGATGGTGCCCCCGGTGCATAGTTCTGAGCCTGTGACAGCACGACATGCTTGGCTTGTGACAGTGCCTGGTGCCTGGCCCATGAGGCACCCTAGTGCCCAGCCCAGGTTTCGTTGTGAACCCCTCTCATTCCCCCCTGGAGGTGTGGAAACTGAGGCACTGAGAGGAAGATAACTAGTTCCTGTAGTATGTGATGTGATTGAGGTGGAACTGGAGGTTTCTTTTTTCCCTCAGGGTCTGTATTTTCTTTACTTTTCTTTCTTTTTTTTTTTTTTTCAGACAGGGTCTCACTTTGTCACCACACTGGAGTGTGATGGTGGTGAGATCATAGCTCACTGCAGCCTCCACCTCCCAGGCTCAAGCAATCCTCCTACCTCAGCCTCCTGAGTAGCTAGGACCACAGGTATGCACCATTATGCCTGGCTAATTTTTTTAAAATTTTTTTAGAGACGAGGTCTCACTGTGCTGCCCAGAGTGGTCTCAAGCTCCATGGATTACAAGCATGAGCCACTGTGCCCAGCCCAGGGTCCGTATTTTCAAGAGAAGAGCTCCTGGGTTGAGGAAATCTAGGTATGTTTAACCTGGGAAGGTGGCTTCCTGAGAGGAAGCTGCTTGCAGACTTGGGTCTTCACAAATCAGCAGAATGAATGACATCTGGGGACACCTCATCACCACTCCCCTTGGGTCTCCCCTCCCAAGGATCCCAGGCTCCTCACACTGTCCATGCAGGAAGCTCCTGCTCCACCCTGCAGCCAGTGCTGCCAAAGACACGGAGTGACGAGGTTGTTCACACACTGCTGGGGAGATAAACTGACACGACCACTGTAAATGACTGTTTGGAATCATTTAGCAGAGCAGAAAGTGTGCCTACCCCACAACCCACCGTTCCACTCCTGGCTTCATGCCCTAGAAACTGCACAGATGCAGCAGGACAGGTGCAAGAGATTGTTCACTAGCAGCGCTGTTGGGAAGAGTCCCAGCTGGAAACTACCCAACTGCCATCCAAGGTGCAACAGCTACACAGAATCTTCAGCAGCGGTGAGAATGGATGAGCTGCTGCTACACCTAACTAGATGGTGACTTTCATCACCGTATTCTGACCGAAAGAAGTCGGATACAGTCTGTGTACTGTATGAAATTCAAAAACAGGCAAAACAAACTAATTTTAGAGATATATGGTAGAAAATCAAGGAAATTATTATCTGTACAATCAGATTCCCTCCAGGGGGAAAGACATAGAAAGGGAAAGGAGAAAGAAAAGAGAAACTTCAGAGAAGAGAAACGCGATCACTCTTCTCTCTTTGCAGAAAATAATTCTTTGGGGGAAACAACTAATCAATAAAACAAAACAGGATGACTGAATAAAAGATCAGGCATATCTGTTATCACAACCAATGTGAATGCATAGAATTCTACTTTTAAAATAAAAAGATCCTCATGTTGGGTAGAAAAAAACCCATCCACATACTACTTATTAGAGACACACCAAAAACAAAGTGGCATAAATAAGGTGAAAATAAAAAGATGTGGCTGGGCTTGGTGGCTCACACCTGCAATCCCAGAACTTTGGGAGGCTGGGGCGGGCGGATGGCTTGAGCCCAGGAGTTCGACACCAGCCTAGCCAACATAGTGAGACCTCGTCTTTACAAAAAATTTT
Source organism: Macaca nemestrina (assembly GCF_043159975.1). NCBI lineage: Eukaryota > Metazoa > Chordata > Mammalia > Primates > Cercopithecidae > Macaca > Macaca nemestrina. The sequence continues at coordinate 110,128,184 of NC_092126.1, forward strand.
AAAAATTAGCCAGGTGTGGTGGCATGCGCCTGTGGTCCCAGCTACCCGGGAGGCTGAGATTGTGGTGAGCTGAGATCACGCCACTGCACTGTAGACTGGGCAACAGAGTGAGACTCTGTCTCAAAAAAATATTAATTTAAAAAATTAGAAATTAATTAAATTTTTAAAAGATAGGCAGAAATGTATTTATATGCAAGCCAAAGTGGCAATGGCAATGTTAATCTTTAAAAATGATTCAAGACAAATGATTTAAACAGAAAAAGAAAGCTATTTTGTGTTGAAAAAGGCACAAATTGCAATATGTAACATCATAAAGTTCTGTCCATCAATAAAATAACATCAAACATATGAAACAAAATCAATCAGCAAAACATGAGAAATGGGAAAATCTTTCTTGCAGTGGGACAGTCTTCTCCAACTCACTCTGTCCTTGAGAGGTGGAATAGCTATACAACTACTAATAAAATAATACTAATAATTAGAGCAATACATTATTTAAAAACCGTATTGCGTGTGCCCGAGCAAATTTATAACCTTAAAGATGTTTATTATTGAATAACAGAGAATGAAAATAAATGACCTAGACACTCAAATCAAAAAACTGTAAAAAGTAGAAAATAAACCAGAGGAAAATCTGAAGGAAAAAAAGTACAAAATATAAAATTGTACCTTAATCAATTAGAAGAACCGCCAAAATTAAGAATGAACTCCGATCTGGATCTTTGAGAAAACAAGTAATGTTACATGGGACAAAGGGCATGTTTTCTATTGGTAGGGTGTAACCCACTAAGATAATACAGCAGGCATGAACCCTATATTCCTCACAACACAGTTTTGAAACATAGAAAGGAAGAATTGTGCAAGAAGAAATAGACAAATTCTTAATTTTTGCAGTAAACTTCTTAGAAATCAACAAATTATGTAGCCCTAAAATATGTCAGGTGTTGAGATAATTTGAATAACACAATCAACAAGCCTGATCCAATCAGTTATGCCTCAAACTTTGTTCTAAAACACACACTTTTAACTTTTATTTTAGGTTCGGGAGTACATTTGCAGGTTTGTTACTTAGGTAAACTTGTGTCACGGGGGTTTGTTGTACAGATTATTTCATCACCCAGATACTATGCCTCGGATCCAACAGTTATTTTTTCTGCTCCTCTCCCTCCTCTCTTAGATCACTAAAACCAAGGAGACCCCAGGAACAATGCTGCTGTTGTTCCCCTCTATGTGTTCATGTGTTCTCATCATTTAGCTCCCACTTATAAGTGAGAACATACGGTATTTGGTTTTCTGTTCCTGCATTAGTTTGCTAAGGATAATGGCCTCCAGCTCCATCCATTTTCCCGCAAAAGACATATCTCATTCTTTTTTATGGCTGCATAGTATTCCATGGTGTTTGTGTAACACATTTTCTTTATCCAGCATCATTGATGGGCCTTTAGGTTGATTCCATGTCTTGGCTCTTATGAATAGTGCTGCAATGAACATTCCTGAAAACATACACTTTCATTTCAGATGCACAAGTAATACTCACTAAGACTAATCAAATACTAAGCCACAAGTAAAACCTCAAAAAATTCAAAAATGCAGAAATAATTAAATTCATATTCAGTCATGCATCACTTAATGACAGGGATGCAGTGTGAGAAATGTATTGTTAGGCAATTTCATCACCATGCAAACATAAGACTGTGCTTACACACGCCTAGATGGTACATATATATTTTTATGTATATGTATTTTTTCATCAGGAAAACCAAATGTCCCAGCACCATTACTGAATATCAGTCATTTCCCTTACTTGTCTGCAATGCCACTATCAAGTACCATATATCAGTTTTCTATATATGCTCCATTATAATCTTATGGAACCACTCTTGTATATGTGGTCTGTAATCGACTGAAATGTCATTATGTGGCATATGACTGTAGTGATATAGAGAAAAAGAAACTCTCATTCCTCCCCAGAACTAACCACCAGGAAATTAAATAACACCCTTCTACATAACTCTTGGGCTAAATAAGAAATATACTGTGAAATTATAAGCAATACAGAAATGAATGACAATGAGGCCAGTACGTATCAAATCCTGTGAAATATGGCTAAAGTGGGACTCAGAGGAAAATTTATGGAATTAACTGAAAATACTAGAACACAAGGAAGTCTAAAATAATGAACTAAGCACACTACTCAAGAGGTTACAAAAAGAGCAATAAAATAACCACATGGAGGCATCCACTTCTCATTTTGGTACATTTTCTTCTACTTTTTTTCTTTAAAAAAAAAGATTATGAGCAATATTTTTTAAGAAAAAAATGTAGAAGAAAATATACCAAAATGAGAAGCAGATGCCTCTGCGTGATGGGACTCCAGGGGAAGTCTCCTTTCTTTAGGTTCAACTGCGTTTTCTAATTTTCTACAATAAACATGCACTACTTTTATAATCTGTTTAAAAACAGAAAGCAAGCTGCTTTTGGAGTACTATCGTGAGTCACTCCTGCTGCAGCCTAAAAGCCTGCCTGTTTCAGCTGTTCCCTCAACAGCACGCCTACTTTACAGACAAGGAAACTGAGGTCACAGGCCCAGACCTTTTTCTTAAGCCCCAGCACTAATGATACAGCAAAAACCAGCAGTCCGCACTCCAGAGAGGCTCCTGGCAGACTTAATTCCAGGAAGCTCTGCCATCCCACCCACAGCCAACCTCCAGGACTATCCCAGAAAAGAGAAAAGAGTCAGCTCAAGTTTACACATGTTTAATCCCTGCTCTCCTGGTCCCAGATTCCAGAATCCTTCCAGGCTGCACTTCCCTTCTCCTGCTCACCCAAGGCCTAGTCATCCAGCCCACTTCTCACCAGGATGCCAAAGCCAGACCCATTCTCCCAGGAGTTACTCTTCCCCACCCTGGCTCTTGTTGAAGATAGACACATGACCGTGGTCAAACCTCCATCTGGCCCCATTCAGCAAAGGCAAGGCAGGAGGAGGAGGGGGTAGGGAGGTCAGGAGCCCATCTGGGGCTGCAGCAGCCAGCACAGGAACAGGAGGCAGGCAGAGGCGCAGGGACCTGAGAAGGCTTCATTGCTCATTTGCTTCTTGATCCATTTGGTGTATTTGGTGACGCGGGTGTACACGCCTGGATTCTGTGCCTTGGCGCAGGCCTTTTCCCAGGACAACACCCCAGCCAGAATCCATCTGCCCTCAACTTCACAAGCCAATGGCCCTCCAGAATCCCCCTAGGCAAAAAGAGAGGAGTGGTGGAGGCTGTGGGTCCAGCTGGGGCTGCGGGGCCCTGGGGACCCATGCCCACCCTCTGAGCTCTGCTGGGAGGCTTTTCACTCCCCCAGGGCCTCACTACTTGGGGGCCTCTTTCGGCTCCTCAGCTGGGACCCATACCCCAGAACCGGGGCAAAAGTCAGCATCACAGGGGAAGGAAGACAGGAGCAGAGCACCGCCAGGTGATGGTGACGGAGGGAGGCCGGGCCATCCCCGCCCCAGGGAACTGCCTCCACCCGGGAGTGATTCCCAACAGAAGTGGAGCTACCAGAACCTCTCAGAAACTCACATAGCACAAGTTTTCTCCATAATTGGTGGCACAGATCATGTCCCCCAGGACAAGGGGGACAACTGGGGGAAAGAAGGACTTCTTGTGGTAATGCTGGTCACACCTCTTGTTGTCCATGATAAACACCTCAGCCTCCTGCAGCTCTGGGGTCAGCGTGGAGTTGGCTGTGGAGCCCAGCAGGGTGAGCAGTGACCTCTCACTCCACCCAACCCTGACCTCTGTCCAGGGTCCTGTCCCCTTCACTCTGGAGACTCAGCCCAGCCACCCCCTGTCATACCTCCAAGCCCTCCCCTCCTTTACCGGCCCCTCCCCCTGCAGTGCAGGCCTTGTCTGAGAAGTCCCCGCCCTCAAAGGCTGAGTCCAGATCCCCTTCTTGGGAAACTTCTGCTTCTGAACCAAGCCAGCCATAACTCAAGTCTCATTGCAGCTGCTTCCAGTCTGGTGCCCAGCCCCACGCGGCTTCCCTGCAGACTGTCAGCTCTGCCGGCATGACCGCTCTCTCCACCTTCGTTAACACTCGCTCCTCCTCCAGGGCCTCAAGGCAGTCCCTCTGCCCAGAGCTCATTCCGGATCCCTCCCAGCTGGATCTCAAGACCACCAGACAAGAACTTTGCCTTGTTTTCCTCAGCCTGTGCCCACACCCACACCCAAACATGACTTCCCTCCAGGCAGGGCATGCATTTCTAATCCCAAGGGCTGGGTGCTGACACTCAAAGTGTGTCAAGTGAATGAATGAGTGAATGCCCAGTTCTGAGCTTCTGTAAGACACAGATGGTCATGCCCAGCCCAGGCACTACCAGGCCTGAACGAGGTGTCCACATAAACAGTGACAATGGTCACCACGTGAGGAGTGGTCCTAACACATTCAGAGAACCAGGCCCAGCAGGAAAGGCCCCAGAAGGAAAGGAGTGTGCTCTCGGTGGTACCGCACCCACCTCCCATCCCATCCTGCTCACCTGAAAAGCGCTGCTTAACCTGGCTCCAGCCAGTCACCCAACACTGTGTCCCAACCTTCAGGTTGAAGTTGGGTTCCGGGAGGCAGATGGGCTGCACATACTCACTGAAGGTGACAGGTGCTTGAAGGTGGACAAGGGCAACGTCACCCATGATGAAGGTCCGGCCCCAGTACTTGGGGTGCATAATGATGTCCCTCACAGGGACCTGGAGGGCACTGCTGAAGTTCATGGGCTGCAGCTTGGAGGTGCCAAGCACCACTGAGTACTCTTTGGTGCTGTGGGAGACAGAGAGCCCCACCTGGTAGGTATCAGACTCCCAAGCAGGAACACACTCCTACCCTACTCCAGTGGGGACGCAGCCCTACCCCCTTAGCAGGAGTCCTGCCTCCACCCCATCTGCCTAATCTAGCCTGAGGGCACTGAAGTTCGGAGAGCTGCCTGCCTCCTCATTCATCATTCAAACCGATTCAAGGTGGCCTGGTCTGTGTGCTGTGCGTGCAGGTGTGGAAGTGTTGGTGTACACATATGCTTTCATGTGTGATGGGGTAGGGGGCATGTTCTGGGTTTTCCTGTTGCTCAGTTGAGGGTGTAATCTTTGTTGCTTGGGGCTCCTGCCCTAGCTCAGTCCCTGGTCCCCAGGAGACCCCGAGCACAATTCTCACCTATCCCAGATGCCCTTCCCACTTCCTCCCTCCCTCCCTCCCACACTGTTTCACTCAGGAAATGAGGAAGCTGGACTGGGCCCATGGTAGCTCGGGGTCTCCAAGCCCTGGACACATGGGCCACACTCACCCTTGGATGCAGTGGGCCGCAGTCACCACCCAGCTGGGGTCAATGAGGGCCCCTCCACATACGTGCTCATTTTCCATCCGGAGGCTCACCTCCCAGGGCCAATGGCGGGTCATTTCCAAATCCTCCGACCACCAGGGCTCACCACAAACTTCAGGAAGTGTGCCGGGGAGACACACAGCAACCACATAGAGAAGAATGAGAAAGACTGAGACCTAGATGCCCTACAGGGCCAATGTGCACAAAGCTGTAAAGTCAGGGGCTCTTCCCATTTCAGCGATGGGGAGAGTGAGGGTGAGAAAAGGGCAGTGGCCTCTGCCCAAGAGCTTGATGGAAAGTGACAATGACAGAGGTAAAAAGCATCAAGGCAGACACATGGAGAGAGAGAGATTCTGAGTCACAGGGAGTCTTCAGCCCAGGACCTCAAAACAAAGGCAAGCAGAGAAGGAGCCCCAAGGCAAGAAATGCGTTTTCTTGCATCTGGGGAAGTTCCTCCCACTTCTGAAAAGCTATAATGCTTGCTGCATTTCTTAGATGCAGAAGGCCTCTGTCCCCCACACTGCTCAGAGTCAAGAAAAGCTCCTGACTTCTGTGTCAGAAGTTTTCACATTGAACATTCAAAGTGCCAGCAGAGAGACCCCAGAGGCCCCTCACTCACAGGCCACACACTCAGTTTGCACACAGTTCTATCAGTCAAGTTATACGGTTGTATGAATGCATGAAGAAACGCAGATGCAAGCATTCTAAATAAAATAGTAGCTAACATTGTATTTTTTAAAAATCAATGCACCATGATGATTAAGGATTGGCCCAGGAGTGCAGGGCTGGTTCCACATTAGAAGAATTCTCAGTGGATTCTCCACATAAAAGGCTCTAACAATCTGAAGACAGAAAGACCATGTGCTTTCCTCCATGGACACAGAAAAAGGCATTTGAAAAATTTAACACATATTTATGACTTACAAAAAAAACCCTCTTATTAAACTAGAAACAGACAGAAAATCCTTAACTTTACAAAAGTTAGATATACCCCAAACTTACAACAAACATCATACAACACTAAAGAACAGGCAGAAAAGACCCTATCCCACCAGAGACCAGGAATAAGGACACTTTGTGGAAGGAGGGCAGAGGAAATAACTGACAGAACGCAAGGGGGCTGCTGGGTGCTGGTTTAGCCTACTTTTTTTTTTTTTTTTTTTGAAACAGGGTCTCACTCTATCACCCAGGCTGCAGTGCAGTGTCACTGCTCACTGCAGCCTTGACCTCCCAGGCTCAAGCGATCCTCTCACCTCAGCCTCCCGAGTCACTGGGACTACAGGCGGTTGCCACCACAACTGGCTAATTTTTTAATAATTTTTTATAGAGATAGTCTTGCTATGTTGCCAGGGCTGGTCTCAAACTCCTGGGCTCAAGCAATCCTCACACTTCAGCCTCTCTACATACTTATTCTACTTTTTAACCTGGGTGGTGATGACACAGGTGTGCTCACTGTGTGACAATTCCTTCAGCTGCACCTTCATAATTTGTGCTTTTTGGAATGCATATAATACTTCAATAAAACAATTTCGTTTTAAAAACGATAATGTTTTTCTATCCCAGCACAACCAACTAGAAAATATACTGAAGTAAGATACATTTTCAGCAGCAAAAAATGCTAAAGTTCATAGAATTAACTTACCTAACACTATACAAGACTCCTGCGGTAATAAATTTAAAACTCTAATAAAGGACACAGAAAATGATCAGCATAAATGGCAAGACAGTCCCTGCTCTTAAAAGAACAGTTAAGGCCTGGCGCGGTGGCTTACGCCTGTAATCCCAGCACTTTGGGAAGCGGAGGCAAGCAGATCACGAGGTCAAGAGTTCGAGACCAGCCTGGCCAACATAGTGAAACCCCATCTCTACTAAAAATACAAAAAATTAGCTGGGCGTGGTGGCGGGCGCCTATAATCCCAACTACTCGGGAGGCTGAGGCAGGAGAATTGCTTGAACCCGGGGGCCAGAGGTTGCAGTGAGCTGAGATCATACCACTGCACTCCAGCCTGGGCAATAGTGCAAGATTCTGTCTCAAAAAAAAAAAAAAGAAAGAAAAAAAGACAGCTAAATATTTTAGATGTAATTTTTCCAAAATTAATCTATAAATTCATTTTGTAAGTTAGAATTTTTAAGAAACTTGATAAACTTATTCTGAAACTGAAACAGAAAAACAAAGTTCTATGAATAGCTCAGTCTTTGAAAAAGCACAGCAAAGAAGGGCCATTTGTCCTAGCAGATATTAAGACACATGTGAAAGCCATAATAATAAAAACAATGTGGTACTGTCACAAGGACAGACAATGGAAAGTGACAATGGAAAAGAATAGAGAACTTGAGATTGTCCCGTGTGCTGCACAAACTTGATGTAAATAAAGGAGCCACCACAATCAGTGGGTAAAAGAAGGACTGTTAAGTACATGGTGTTGGGAAAACTGGCTCACTATAAGAGAAATAAGGAAACCAAAACTGAATTCCTTGCTAAAAGCACTTGAAGATCTAAAAGTGAAAGGTAAAACTGTAAAATTAATAAATCATGTGACATGAGGTAGGAAAGGACTCCTTAAAACCTCAAACACAAACCATAAAGCATAAACTGATTAACCTGATTATATCAAAATCGAGGGGTTTTAGCCCGGGAACAAAGTTAACAGACAGAGGACAGATAGGGAGGAAATATTTGCAATATCTAAAATGAACACAAGACTTTTATTAGAAATATGCAAGAAACTTTAGGAAACCAACAAGAAAAAAAACAAAAGGTAATAGGCAAAAGATAGAGACAAGCAATTTATTAGAAGAGGAAACTCAAGAAGCCAACAACATATTGAGACATGATCAAATTCATCAGTAATGAGAAAAATGAAAATTAAATCAATAAGTGATTTTTTAATCTATTAGATTGGCAAAAAACGTAAAAGCAGGATCACACTAAGGGTTGGTAGGTCTGTGCCAACCTATACACCTTCATGCACTGCTGAAGCAGGAGTTTGAAGAACTGACCACATTAGAATATGGATGGTAGATAAAAGTATGGTATCAATGTACACTTTTGAAGTTAAGTGTACTGTGGTTATGGAAGAGAATATTCTTAGAAAATACATACCAAAGTATTTAGCAATAAAGAGCCATGCTGTATGTTACCCTCCACTGATTCTGAAAAAAATTATATATGTGTGTGTGTTCCTTGTACTACTTGTATTTTTGCAGTGTTTTGTAAGTTTAAAATTATTTCCAAATTTTAAAAATGTCTTAATGAGGCTGAATTAAAAGAGGGGAGAGCAAAAAGAGATACAGAGAACATACCATTTATGTAAATTAAAAATACATGCACCCAAGACAGCAATATGTATTTTTACAATAGCACACACAAACAGAATGATCCCCCAGAAAGATTAAGTGGGTGGAGAAGGGGGAATGGGAGTGGAGCCTGGACAGAAACAAGGATAACTAACTTAATCCATCAGTCATCCAATCTATAATGAATCAGGGTAGAGTTCTGGCAGGACCAATGAGAATGGAGGCCCATAAACTGAAGAACAGAAGTAACCCAACCCTCCATGCCTAAGGTGTAAGGAAAAAGACAGGAAACCCAGAAGAGCTGGGCTCTGCTGACACTGCCACAAGGTCCGGGAAGCTCTATCTGCAACTGCACGGCTTAGAGCTCGAAAGGTTCTGTGTGCAAAAGGGTCTGAGATGAGGCCTAGGCAGAATTCCAAGAGGCTCAGCATTCCTCTGGCAGGCCAAGATCTTCTTTCCTCTAGACTGCCAGGTCTGTGTGTTCTGGTAGCTGCAGGCTATTCTTTAGAAAACAGACCCCTTAGACCAAATGCCTGTTTCCTACAGACACAGAACCACTGTCTATGTGACTCCCTTCAGACATACCCTCCCAAGAGCTTCAGCTTTTCCTGCAGCAGGATCTCACCCTACCTACCTGGATTGGTTGTGTCCTGTTTGTAACCTGGAGGAGAAAAGAGGGACAGAGATGAAGCAAGCATTCATGACAGGATGACAGCAAAGACGTGCATTTTAAAATTAGTTCATTCATTCATTCACCAAATAGGTCCTAATCTCTCCTCTGTTCCCAGCCTGGAGCCAGAGGCCAGGGAGACAGAGGCGTGTCAAATAGAGCCTACTCTCAAGGAATACAGTGTCCAGCAGCGTGGACAGAGGTAAACACACAACCACCTGCATGAGATCAGTGCAGGGACAGGGCGGCAGGCTTCAGGGGAGCCCAGAAGAACTGGTGGACAGAAAAGACCACTTCAGTGGTAGGAGGGCTTACTGTGCCAGGTGTTAAAGATGAGAAGGTGAAACAGAAATGAAAAGTGATCATCACATTCCTTGCAGGAGGAACTTCGTCCTGTATGCCAGAGACTCCAGAGGAAGAGAGGCAAGGCCTGTGATGGCAAGAGATGAGCCAGGGGAGGAGAGTCAGGCATCAGTCATGAAGGCCTCGAAAGCTGAGCCAAGAAGCCAGGGTGAGACCCTCTGGGAAAAGGGAGATCAACAGAGGTATGACTGAGCCAGGCTTGTATTGTGAAAGCAGTATAGGTATTAGACAGGAAGATGACAAGACTGAGGCACTGAGATCCCACCAGAGGCTCTGCAGAACCAAGGCAAGAAATGAGGAGGTCTGAATGAGGAAGTGGCTGTGAGAACAGACACAGTGTTCTCACAGGTGTTCTAAGGTGTGGGGGACTTAAGCACATGGGCGGGTCTAGGATCACACCCAGTTTCTGGTTTTGGAGAAAAGTGGCTGCCATCCACTTAGTTAGGAAACAATGAGAGAAGCCAGTTGGCAGGAAGAAGAAGACCTCAGCACTGACCCCAAGGGGTTGAGATGTTTCTAGGTCTTTCAGGTACAGATGTCTAGGAGGCAGCTGCACATCCAGACATGTTTTATGAGGCACCATCACGTACATGGCAACTCAAGTGAGTTCACCCAGTGAGCAGTTAAGAGGGGAGGAGCGGGAAAAAGAGAGCAGCTTAGGGGGCACGAACACGTCAGGGAGGAACATGTCTGCGGCATGGGACAGACACAGAGGAGAGGGGGAGTTACCCTTGAGGTAGAGGAGAATCAGGAGACTGCAGAAAATGAAAGAGGAGGGAGTGGTACAAAGGTCAGGGATGATCAGGGTGGAGACAGCCCAGGAAGGAGCTAAGGGTTAAGTGGGGAGCGAGGAGGCACTGGTGGGAAGCATGGAGTGAAGACAATTGGGAGGTCTGGCAGTGAAGAGGCAAGAGATGGGGGAGGAAAATCAGCAAAGCGAAAACAAGAGGGTACCTATGAGAGAGGATGGTGGAGGGAGTGTCGTACAGGGAGAGCCCACACAGCAGGGCACAGGTGAGCCGCTGGCCCTGCACCAGAAGCAGGTCTCTGACTCCTAAAGAAGTCGGTGAGGGTGGTGCTGAGCAGTCCAGCTTGGAGGAGCCCCTGTGGGTTTGGGGATTGGGTTCAGGAAGACAGCACCTGAATCCCGTGTTTCCTGAGGGAATGATGGGCTACTAGGGAGGTAAGCTGGGTTGGAATAGAGGATCTGGGAAGAAGGTGGATTTTAGAACACTCCTGTAGTGATGGGGACCAAGAATTTTCCTGGGCCAAAGAGCATGTCCAAGTGGGGTCTCCAGTGGGGCTCAGCTCCGTGAGAAGATCACAGCCGGGGGGTGGAGGGGGAGCCTATGAGAGGCCTGAGGGCGGCTCGGTTGGTAGGGACATTAGCCACGATGTCCAGACTGGGAGAGAAGGAAAAGACTGCCAGTGGAGAAGAGAAGGCAGGGGTTCCCCACAACGCTGGTCCAGGGGACTGTAGGACAGGTGTGGCCTGACGGAGGAGGCCAGAGGGGGCAGGAGTTTAAGATCCTGGAATTGCCCTAGCGAGGTCCTGGGAGCGAGTAGTAGAGGAAAGCTGATCGAGGGGTGCGTGGGCCGCAAAAATCCCCGACCCAGGAGTAGGCAGCCACACCCAAGGGGGCAGTCCCCCGCCTCCAAGGCCAGGCACGGAGCCGGAGGCGGAGCAGGGCTGGGGGCCGGGGAGAAGGAAGGTAGAGCTGCGGAGGAGCGCCCACCTCACCCCAGCTCAGCGGCAGCAGAAGCAGCAGCGGCAGCAGGACGTGGCGGCTCAGGACCGAGGGCCTGGAACTTCCGGGCCCCACGCCGAGGCTCGACAGCGAGACGGCCATGAGGCTGGGGAGGTGCCACCCGGCGGCTGCGGAGACGGTTCCCGAGAGCCCGGCACGTGCCTGGCGTCGGCACACGTGACCGCACTGTAGCACGTCATGGCGCCGGGAACTCCTGACAGCTCCCCACAAAACTGATGCATTTCCCTCACCTCCACCTCCTGCCTGTTCTTGAGGAGCCCTGTGTCTGTGATTGCTCCCAGCGTGGCGGGCCTCATGAAAGTACCCCCAAGGGTTTTAAGTTGGTGACAATGCCCCGAGAACCTGGCCGGTGAAGCTGCGCCACATCCCTGGACTACTAATGGCATCTTGTTGCCCAGCCTCTGACTCCACCCTTGATTCCCTGCACCCAGTGCACTGGAGAGTTTCACAATTACTCTTGCTTTGAGAATCTGGAAAGATGGAGAAAGCACAAATAAGGAAAAGAATGGTAAGGCTATGGAATCAGAGAAGATGTATTTGAAAAAGTGGTATTTGAGCTGGATCTAAGACCACTATAAAATAAGGACTCTTGGGGGAGACCAGAGAAAGGAAAGGCATGTGTCCTTTTCCACAGATAACCAGTAAGATCGTGGCAGCTAAAAGGAATGGGGTGGCTTGTGCCAGGCCTTGGGCTTCCACAGGGATTTTTTGCAGAAGATGCTGTCTTTGGATCTGCTAGGCATGGCAGAGATTGGGAGGTGATCAGCTAGACTTGGAGCCACATTCCCTCCCCAGCCTGGCACTTAAGTGGGTCCGCATGAATAGAGGTGATGTGTGCCACTTCCATGCCAAGGCAGTCAACAGGAAGTTGCCTTTTCTATTCTTGTTAATGCAGAGCATTGCTTCTCAAAGTGAGGTCTCCAGACCAGCAGTATTAGCATCAGCCAGAAACTTAGAAATGGACATTCTTTAGGTCTTTCGGGTAAATTTACATTCTTTTAAGGTCTTTCTACCTGAAAGACAAAGAATGTAGGCCCCATCCCAGACCTACAGGATTGAAAACTCCAGGGGTGGAACCAGGAACCAGGAATCTGTAATTTTGTTTTAAGAGATGAGGTTTCCTCCTGTTCCCCAGGCTGGAGGGCAGTGGTGTGATTATACATCTCTGCAGCCTCAAACTCCTGGGCTCAAGACATCTTGCTCAGCCTCCAGAGTAGCTGGGACTACAGGCACAGGCCACCATGCCCAGTTAATTTTTTTTAAGAGACATGTTACATGCTCAGGCTGGTCTCAAGCTCCTGGCCTCAAGGGATCCTCCTGCCTTAGTCTCCCAGGTAACTGGGATTATAGGGATGAGCCACTGTACGGCCAGTAATCTGTATTTCACAAGCCTTAGGGGATTCTGATGCAGGTAAAGCGTTAACTACAGGATGGAGAGCAAGCCACGAGATGGAGAAAGCTATCTGCTGACCAAGAACACTGTAATGGGATGTTCTAGGGAAAAAAAAGTTAAATTTGTTTTATTAATCTATGAATAAATCAGTGGTTTCTTAAAGCAGGTGGTGCTATATTCATTAAGAGACTGGGTTTGATGTAAGCTCTCAGTCTCTCGGCCTCAGCCTTCTTCAGGCAACAGAAGGGACTGATACAGACTGTCCACTGAAGCCCACCCATACCTGGGGGTTAAACATTCAACCCTAGAAGGGCAAAGGGCAAGAGGTTGGGAGGGGGTTGATCAGCAGCTAGACAGAGAGACTCCAGGACACCAGACTTTGTAACTAGAAGAGAGAACCTATGTATACTACAGTGAATCTCTCTTGTCCTTCTCCCGATGGGATCGCATCTTTGGTAGCCAAGTGGGAGGGAGCAGCAAGGAGAAGCAGAAGATGAGGAGGAATATTTCTCACACCCGAACTTCACTCCTGGGCCCAGTTCCAGTGTCTCTTGATCCCCTATCCCTAACTGTAAAGACTGTTAAACTCAACTACAGAGCTCCCTGCAGAGATGCTGATGGCTATAACAGGCATACAGGGAACAAGACCCATTGGCTAAAACCATCCCTAGAGTTCATGTCTGAGGAGGCAGAGCCTCACCTGTCCTTCTACGTTTTAATAAGAACCATAAATAGCTTCCTTAGTTAAATGGGAAGCCAGTTCTCTATGGAGTATGTTATATTCAACCAAACTCCCCAGTGAGCAGAGCTTCAGAAACCGGAGACTCTCCAAACATTTATTCAGTTGATTTCTGAAAACTCCACACTCCATAACTGCCTCAACACAACTTGTGGTGTCCCTGAAAGTGGCCACTAGGGCACTGAGGAAGGGGATGCCAAGAATGGGTTGCTCCAAAAGAACTAGTGTGGCAGAGGCTGTCCACTTGCAGATGGATCCACACTGGGCTGCAGGGGATCTTCTCCCAGCCCCAGGCAGTGGAGCCAGAGTGGAAGTCCCAGGCCTCACACCTCTGCAGGGACCTGGTAACGCCTCCTTCACTCTCTCTGAGCAATCACCCAGCTGGCTGGTTTCACAAACTCTCAGGTGGGAGCCCTGACACCAGAACCACGTTGAACGCTTGCTTCACCATTGATGATGTCTCTTCTTTGATAGATGTTCCCCCAGATATTGATGAGTCACCATGGCCCACCTGGCAGGGCAGCTGGCCCTCTAGCTGCAATCGCTTCACTCCCTCCTTCCCACCAGCCAGAGCACAGCCCTGGTGCAGGCGTAGCTGAGGAAAGTGACCAGAGCACCAGGCAGGGGCATGTTCCAGGCCCCAGTCTCCCTGCCATGCTCTATTGTATGGATCTCCAGAGGGACCGTGGATTCCAACTGGGATTTGCAGAAAGGGCATTGGGAAGGAGTGGGAGGTTGGTCAGAGAAGACACCTAAGTGTGAGACTCCGAAACAGCAGAAGAGTGGAATGGGGTCTGATCACGGGGCCACCAGGATGCCCAGGGGCATCATCAGACACAGGACTAGGATGAGGGAGTCTGCTGAATTCAGACAGGAAGCTTGTCTCAAGCGATCAATAATCCATTTCTTGTAGAAACTAACTTCTGTGTAAACTCCAGGGTATCCTTTGCGACCGCAGCCAACACCCCAGCTCACAATCCCCACCTGGAACCATGTGCCATTTAATTCACAGACCAGGGGCCCCCCAGAATCTCCCTGGAAAAAGAAAGATAGTCACTGTAGGAAAGAAATAGCATCCACATCAGAGCAGGCTAATTGCACTGCAATGGGCTGCAGAGCTAGGCACTCAGGGGGCTTCCCCAGGAACCCCTAAGACCCTCCCTAGCCTTGGGTATCTGTCAATATGAGATCTGAGAATTGACAATTTCCAATAAACCAAAATCATGTACCTACTAAAAAGGTGTGTTCCAAAAAACAGAATATACATAATGGAATCGTGCCTACTCTGAGACAATGATGAGTCAGGTGCTTACCTGAGTACACTGCCTGCCACACAGAAGGGGCTCAAGACATGGAGCATGTATCGTTGGTGGGACCTGCCTGATTCACCCCTCCTCCCACTCCAGGCTGTGTCAGCTGCTCTCTCCTGAAGGATCACGTAGGCTGTCCAGGAGAGCCTTGGTGGCTTGTCCTCATGTCCCATTACCATGAATAAGGGTAACGGAGAGGCTAGGAGATAACCCAGGCCCTACTGGCTGGGGATGAGGAAGCTTTAAGGAGACAACTACAGTGCTGAGGTAGCAAGAGGCCCATGAACTGACCTGACAGGAATCCTTCCCTTGGTCATTATAGCCACAGACGGTCCCCCTCGTGACCATTTTACTCTTGGCTGCACTCTTCTTCTTGATTATCTCACGACATTGCTCATGACGCAGAATGTTTAGCTTAGCCTCCCGAAGAACAAATGGCCCTGATCCTGAAACTGCAAAGAGACAACTTACAAGAGAGTGGATCTTCACAAAGGGATATAACAGGAGCCCCTAGTGCCCACTCTGAGTCCTGATCAGTGTGTTTAACACAACTGCCCAAATTAAAGGAAGTCAGGGCAGTGGATATTGGCCCCACTTGACATAGAAGGAAACTTGAGCCTGATGTTGACATGGAGAAAGGAAAGGACAAGAAGCAAAATCAAGACAGTAAAAGGAAAAACAGATCAGGAGAGAGGCAAGACCTTGTCAGCCTGAAAAATGACAACCAAGTATCTGTCACTCTGAGTATCAGCAGAAATGACAGGCTGTCCTGTGCATCAGTAAAGCATCTTTACTTTCTAGAACAGGATCACAGACTCTTGGACAGGTAGTGCCTCTCCCTAAGGATAGAAGCCCCCACAGCCTCACTGGCAGGGTTGCTCTGGCTTGGCCTACACTGCTAGGGTGAAGAAGTTCGACCCATCAAGGCAGGAACTTCTAGTGGGGGTTGGCTCCTATTGGCAGACAGCTCATCACCCTGAACTGAAATTCACCCTGAAGAGAACCCACTACACCTGGCCCCCAAGCCCCCAGGTCCCAATGTGACAACAGAAATTCATAGCATAGTTGTTAAATTACTTCCTGGCAGCATCTTCTCCACCCTCCTCCCTCACCCACATGCTAGAAAATGGCTTCCCTGCCTCTCCCAATAGCTTGCAGATCAAGCCCAGCCCACCAGGCTGTCCCACCTCAGCATCCTGTCTGTCTCACCACTCTCTGACACTCGGCCCCATCCGGTCACCCAGCACTCTGTCCCAGTTTCCACTTCAAAAAGTTCTTTGGGGAGGCACACAGGCTGGATGTGTGAGGAATAATTCACAGAGTAGGCAAGCAGAGCAAGGGCAATGTCGTTTGTCAAACTGGCAAAATCAAAATTGCTAGGAAAAATGATGTCTTTAACAGGGATCACCAGTGTGTTTTCGGAACCGGCATTCAAGTTAGTGTCTCCCAGCTTCACCTTGTATTCCAAATCACTGTTAAGAGAAAATATGGCCTTCACAGAGATGCTGGGGAGCGGGGGTGGGGGGCATCTATGCTCCCCTTCCACACCTTCCAGGTGCTTCCCAGCCTGGTCCCATCTTCCTATGCCAGCCAGCAGCCACTTCCCTTCCTGCAAACCACATCCCCCCAGGACCGCTGACCACTTTAGCCGGTGGTCCCCAGATCAGCAGTGGCGGTGGCAACACCTGCAAACTTGTTAGAAATGCAAATCCTCAGATCTCACCCAGACTGGATAAAAACTATGGGGCTGTCACCCCCTTTTACAGATGAGGAAGAGGAGGTTCAGGGAGGGGGACAGACTGGCTCCAGGTCCCGCAGCCTGATCAGGGCCCAAGCTCTGAGCCCCAAACACTCACCTAAAGACACAGTGGGCGGCAGTGAGCACCCAGCGCCTGTCGATGAGGGAGGCTCCGCAGAGGTGTTTGTCCTCGGTCTGGAGGCTCACCTGCCAGGGCCACTTCCTGTTTAGGGCTGGCAATCCTCCAATTATCCTTGAAACACGGTGGCCACAGGCTGGTGGGCTCAGTAAAGAGAGGGGACTGGAAGTGAAGCCACTACCTTCCCCCCACCCCCACCAGGCTGCCCAGGGCGGAGGCGGGTTATCCTCTCTCTCAAATCCTGTAGGTCAGGGTCTTACCCTCAACCTCCCTGAGCCAGGCTGCGTCCCCTTTGACCTCCCAGGCAGGCCAGGACAGATCTAGCACCAGAAACAATACCCTGAGAAAATTGCCTTCCAAGGTCAGAGATCCCGTCGGATTCCAAGGCTTCTCCCACTGTAGATGCTGAAGTAACCCAGGATCCTGGAGGCCCTGCAGGCGCTGAAGTCCCTGGAGCTACAGAGGTTTCTGGAATTTTGGGGAATTTCGGGTGCACAGGAGGCGTCCGGGCTTCTGGGCTTGCCAGGTTCACTCTGGAATCCTCGTCGGGTCGGTATGGCTCACCTGGTGAAGACGGGGACCCGTGGCAAACAGGAGCTGGCCTGGCGGCGCCTCCTCCGCGTCTGCCTGTTCCCACAGCACCCCCACTGCCACCCCACACCCAGCGTGGGCGCAGCCCCGCCCCGCCCTGCCCTGTCCACTCCCGGCCTCACTGAGCAGGGGCTGAAGAAGCTGAAGCCAGATCAGGAAATGGAGGCTCAGGCGTGTGCCTCCACGGCCCCTGCGTAGGCCATCCTGGGACGCCATGGGCACAGTCAGCACGCCTGGCGGCGGCTGCGCCCTGGTCCTGGTGTTGGCCGGAACCCGGTGTGCCAGCAGAGACCTGAGGCGGCTCTCGCGATCCCCAGTCACTCAGCAAAAACGAATCCGGGTAGTGCTGTGAAGGAAGCGGCTTTCAATATGTTATTCGTCTTGTGAACCTTAAGACAGAGATTTTCCTGGATTATCCGGTTGAGTGCAATTTTTTTTTTTTCAATGGAGTCTCGCTCTTTCGCCCAGGCTAGAGTGTAGTGGCATGATCTCAGACCATTGCAGCCTCCACTTCCCAGGTTCAAGCGATTCTCCTGCCTCAGCCTCCCAAGTAGCTAGGATCACAGGCGAGGGCCACGACGCCTGGCTAATTTTTGTATTTTTAGTAGAGACGGGATTTCACCATGTTGCCCAGGCTGTTCTCAAACTCCTGACCTCACGTGATCCTCCTGCCTCGGCATCCCAAAGTGCTGGGACTATAGGGGTAAGCCACTGCGCCCGGCCCAAGTTGAGTGTAATATAATCACTGGATACCCTTCAAAGCAGCAGAAAATACAGTGTACCCAGTGGAAGATTTCAAGTGAAACAGAAAGAGCCTGCTGGCCTGCTGCCTGGGGTTCCAGCTACTCCGAAGGCTGCTGCAGCGGAAGGGTCTCTGCAGCCCCAGGGTTTGCCTACAGCCTGGACAATATATTGAAATGCCATCTCTTTAAAACAAAACAAAACAGAACAAAGTATGATAAATAGAAAACACAAAACAAGATGGCTATAATCAATACAATAGCAATTGTGTTACATGTAAATGTGTTGGAAAAAAACAAACAAAACAAAGACTTTATAATTAGAGAAAAAAGATATCATCCAGAAATATACTATATGAAGAGACAAATTTAAAACAAAAAGATACAGATAAATTGGAAAGGGGGGATAGAAAAAGAAATACGAAGCAAATCTGAAACACAAAGTAAGTGGTATAGCAATTTTCTTCCTAGATCATAGTATTTAAGGCAAGATCATGATAAAGGGACAAAGAGGAATCTTATTATATAAAGTAAAAATAAGAAATGATCAAGAAGATGCAGAGAAAAGCCTATAATACACAAAGAAACAGGTGACCAATTAATGGGAGACTGGAGTTTTTGATATGTTCCCCTTAAGAAACTGCTGGATTACACAGACAAAATTAAGCAAAGATAAAGAAGATTTGACTATTACAATTAATAATCTTCACCTTAGCTGTATAATAAAATTTACAACTACCTACAGAGAACCCTTGCTCAATGACCACAAAGGGCACATTCAGAAATGATGCCACAGAGAACAATAAACTCCAGGGAATCATTGGCATATAGATTCTGTTCTTGAGTAACAAGTCAATAATATTAAAATCAGTTTTTAACATATCAAAAAATCCCATCTTTCTGAAACAAAAACAAAACCCTTCTAAGTGATTCTCCTATAAAAAGAAAATCATGAGGGAAATAATGAACATTTAGAGGTGACTGCCAATGAAAACACTACATATCAAAGCATATGTGATGCAGATAGACCAGTCCCAGAAAGTAATTTACAGCTTTGACAAGATCAGAAAAGAAAGACTGATAGCAAATGAGCTAAACATCCAACTCAGAAAGTTAAAAGGATCAATGGAGTAAACTCAAAGAAAGAATTTGAGACAAAGGAGAAAATAATGGAAAAAGGAGACAGAAATCAATAAAGTAGCCGGCACAGTGTCTCAGGCCTGTAACACCAACACTTTGGGAGGCTGAGGTGGGAGAATTGCTTGAGCCCAGGAGTTCAAGACCAGCCTGGCAACATAGTGAGACCCTGTCTCTACTACAAATAAAAAAAAAAACCATCAGGTATGGTGGCGTGCACCTATAGTCCCAGCTACTTGGGAGGATGAGACAGGAGAATCATTTGCACCCATGAGTTCAAGGGTACAGTGAGCTATGATCAGGCTGCTGCACTTCAGCCTGGGTGATAGAGTGACACCCTCTCTCTTAAAAAAAAAAAAAAAAAAAGGAAATCAATAAATAGAGAAAAAATTATGGAGAGAATTAGCACAATCAGAATTTTGTTATTTGAAAAGCCTAATAAAATAGACAACATTCTAGTAAGATTAAGATAAAAGAAAAAAAAGCAAAATACAAAATGAAAAAGGGAAAGCAACTTAAAGAGATATTTTTTAATTACCTATGATAGATATTTTTAACTATAAAGGAATATTGGCTGGAAACTGTGGCTCATGCTTATAATCCCAACACTTTGGGCAGCTGAGGCAGGAGGATTGCTTGAGCCCAGGAGTTTGAGACCAGCCTAGGCAACATAGTGAGACCCTGTCTCTGAATCAAATAAAATAAAATAAATTAGCTGAGCATAGTAGTGTATGCCTGTAGTCCTAGCTACTCAGGAGGCTGAGGCAAGAGGATCACTTGAGCCTAGGAGGTTGAAGTTATAGTAAGCTATGATTGTACCACTGCACTCCAGTCTGGGTAACAGAGCAAGACCCGAAAAAAAAAAAAAAAGAAAAAGAGAGAGAGGAGAGAGAGAGAGAGAAGAAAGAAAGAAGTTATTGAATGCTGACTTCTCCTTCTGGCGGTGGAATATAAAAAGACTGACCTTCCCACCTGAAACAACCAAAAATGGACAAAAATCTGAAACAATAGTTTTTAAGACAGTGGACACCAACCAAAAAAAAAATAGAATCCCTAATAGATGGGGAACAAATGGAGTAAGCCCTATGATTGTCTCAGGTTTATGACTGAGAGAATTTCCAGGCCACAGTACAGAGAGGGAGAACACAGGCAGAATCCAGCAGGCTCCTGGATGTGAGCAGGTATTGCTGAGAGGCCAGGGACACGGAGGCAGCTATGTTGACAAAATACTGCAGAGGAGAGAGTCGCACAAAGAAAGAACACAAAGATTTGCAGCGGTTCCCTGCTGTAGTTTGGAGGTTTGTCCCCTCCACATCTCATGTTGAAATTTGATCCCCAGTGCCGGAAGTGGGGCCTAATGGTATGTGTCAGGGTCACAGGGGTAGATCTCTCATGAATAGATTAATACCCTTCTTGGAAGAGGAGGAGTGAATGAGTTCTCACTATAGTAGCTGCCAAGAGAGCTGGTTGTTAAAAAGAGCCTGGCACATCCACGTCCCCTCTCTTGCTTCCTCTCTTGCCATGTGATCTCTACATACTAGCTCCCCTTTGCCTTCTGCCATGAGAGGAGGAAGCCTGAGGCTCTCATCAGAAGCAGATGCTGGCACCATGCTTCTTTACAGCCTAGAGAACCATGAGCCAAATAAACCTCTTTTTCTTATAAATTACCCAGCCTCAGGTATTCCTTTATAGCAACAGAAATACTCCCCCTTAAGTATTAAACTGAGTATTGGTCAGTGCATGTCTGTGAGGAAACAATCTGAAGCTAGAGAAATAACCACGGAAAAGAATTAGAAGTAACAATGCCTGGTGCTCACACAGGGCCAAGAATAGAGCCTGCTTCCATTAGTTGGACAAAATAACTCAAGATTCACAGAGCACTGGGTGGAGTATCCAGGAAGGTCTTGCCTCAGCAATGGGGAATCATTAGGCCTAGACTGAGAATTGTCCTGCTTAAAAAAATCTTAAAAGCAAGATCTGAAAAGATCAAACAGTTTCCAAGTAATTTAAATGCATCCCAAAACAAAGCTCAAGAATATTTATGAGAATATGAAAATATCAAACAGCCAACAAGGTAAAAGTCACAATATTCAATATCCAATCAAAGAATACCCAACATGCAAGAAGCATGAAAATATAACTGATAATGATGGGAATCATCAATTAATTTTATCTTCTCCAAACTGACACAGATGTTAAATGCTCAGGCAGGAGCATTAAAACAGTCATTATAACTTTAAGTTATACATATACATATATATTCAAAAAGTTCAGGAGAGATATCTAAGATGAAAAATGACCCAAATCAAACTTCTAAAAACGAAAACTACCATGTATGTTAGAAATACACTCATGGGATTAGTACCATATTAAACTTTGTGGAAGAAAAGATTAGTAAACTTGAAAACCTAACAATTAAAAAAATTTGACCAGGCTCAGTGGCCCATGCCTGTAACCCCAGCACTTTGGGAGGCCGAGGAGGGTGGATCACCTGAGGTTGGAAGTTCGAGACCAGCCTGACCAACACAAAAATTAGCCGGGCATGGTGGTGCATGCCTGTAACTCCAGCTACTTGGGAGGCTGAGTCACGAGAATTGCTTGAACCCAGGAGGCGGAGGTTGCGGTGAGCCGAGATTGCTCCATTGCACTCCAGCCTGGGCAACAAGAAGGAAACTGCATCTCAAAAAAAAAGAAAAAAATTCAAAATGAAACAGGAAAAAAAAGAGAGAGAGAGAGAACATCAGTGAGCTGTGTCCTAATGTGTGAGTATTTGGACAAAAATATTTAAAGAAATAATGTTCAAACATTTTTAATTTGATAAAAACTATAACCCCACAAATCTAGTAAGCTCAATGAACACCAAAGAAGGAAACATGAAGAAAACTAAACCAGGCCGGGAGTGGTGGCTCGTGCCTGTAATCCCAGCACATTGGGAGGCCGACGTGGGCAGATCACCTGAGGTCAGGCGTTTGAGAACAGCCTGGCCAACATGGTGAAAGCCTGTCTCTATTAAAAACATGAAAACTAGCTGGATGTGGTGGCACACACCTGTAGTTCCAGCTACTCGGGAGGCTGAAGCAGGAGAATTGCTTAAACCCGAGAGGCGGAGGTTGCAGTGAACCAAGATCGCACCACTGCACTCCAGCTTGAACGACAGAGAGAGATTCCATCAAAAAAAAAAAAAGTATCTATGTGTGTGTGTATATATATGTAAAAAAAAAGTATATATATGTGTGTGTGTGTGTGTGTAAAACTAAACCAAAGCACAACTTAATTAACTTGCTTAAAACCAGTGATAAAGTAAGTGCAGAAGAACAAAGATAAGGATGACAGTAGATTTCTCATCAGAAGCTATACAAGCAGGAAGACAGTTGAGCACCATTTTTTAAGTGCTGGAAGAAAAGAACTTGTAGAATTTTATTTCAAAAATGAAGGTAAAATATAGATTTTTTTCAGACATGCATAAGATGAAAGACTATCACCAGCAGACCTGCACTATAAAAAAGTTAAAATCATTCAGACAGAAGGAACACTAATCCAGATGAAAATCTGGATTTACGTAAAGAAATGAAGAGTGCTGGGAAAGATAACTACACAGGAAATATGTAAGATACTTTTCTTTTATGTAAATACCTTTAAAAGATAATTGAATTGACTATTTAAACAAAACTAACAATGTACAGTGAGGTTTGTAACATGTATGCAAGAAGATGTATGACAGTAGCACAAAGATCAGGAGAGAGAGAAATATAAATATGTTGTTTTTGTGTGTGTGTGGTTTTTTTTTTTTTTGAGACGGAGTTTCACTCTTGTTGCCCAGGCTGGAGTGCAATGGCACAATCTTGGCTCACTGCAACCTCCGCCTCCCAGGTTCAAGCAATTCTCCTGCCTCAACCTCCTGAGTAGCTGGGATTACAGGTGCCCGTATTTTAGTAGAGACAGGGTTTCACCATGTTGGCCAGGCTGGTCTCAAACTCCTAACCTCAGGTGATCCACCACTTCAGCCTTCCAAAGTGCTGGGATTACAGGCGTGAGCCACCGTGCCTGGCAAATATGTTGTTTTCAATCTGAGAAAACTAATTGAAAAAACAAAAAAAAGAAAGAAAAAAGAAATATGTCATAAGTTTTGTATCCTAAATGTGAAGTGGTATAGTATCACATGCAGCTGCAAGAACTACAAAGTTCTCCAGGATAACAGCACAAAGAGAACACCAAAAGCCAAGTGGAAGAGGCAAAAGCAAGGTATCACTGACAGAATTTTAAATCTCTGGTGCCCATAGCCACAAAAAAATTCAACTCTGTAGCTACAACAACAAATTAAAGCACAGCCCATTCCTTATTAGAGTATCACAAATCTCCGTAATAACCACCAAGCAGAAGGAAGCCTGTGTTTTTCTCCAAGCATAGAAAATATTTATATTAGTTATCTCCTGATACAGTAACAGAAATGGAGAATGTCTAACTTTCAATAAAAATTACAAGGCAAATCAGAAGGCAAAAAAAACCACAGTCTAAGAAAAAGCAATAATCAGTACTAGACTCAGATATGACGTAGATGTTGGAACTGTATATATATTTAGGAAAGACCTGAGAAGACCCTAATCTCTCACCTCCAGCTAGCTTTGAGTGTCTATGCATGTCAGAAATGAAAGCTAAGAATGCTAGGGCAAACTGAAGTGTTGTAGACATGCCCCAACAAACAAAGCTCCTTAGCACAGGCTGGAAAATTTGTTGATTCAAGGCATTTAAGAAAATCTCTATCTAATTATTAGCTGAGCACTAAAGCTAACAAGCAGAGATTTCATGGCCATATATGACAAAGAAGAGCCTTACAGAGTTAGTTTAGAAAAGTCACTAATGAAACAAACAGCAGCAGCAACAACAAATAGTAACAATAACAAAACCTGAGGAAGGTGAGAATGTGATTTCCATAGTTACAACATATAGTATTTAAACTGTTCTGTTAAAAAAATTATGTGACATGCAAAGAAACAAAAAAGTACGGCCTGTACCAAGGGTGGGAGAATAGGGAAAGAAGTCAAACGAAACTGCCACTAGGAAGCCCAGAAGCTGAACTTACTAGACAAACAATTTAAGTAAGCTATTTTAAATGTGTTCAAAGAACTAAAGTATGCTGTCTACAGAATTAAGGAAAGTATGAAAATGCCATCTCACAAAATAAAAATACTACCAAAGAGAAATGATTTTTTTTAAATAGAAAATCTAGAGTTGGAAATTACAAATACTGAAATGCAAATTCACAGGAGGAGCTCAAAAGTAAACATGAGCTGGCAGAAGAATCAGTGAACTTAAAGATAGGTCACTTAAGATTATCTACTCTGGAAAGCAGACAAGTGAAATAATGATGAAAAATAAACAGGACCTCAGAAACCTGTGGGACACCATTAAGTATGTCAACATAATATAATGGAAGTTCTATACAAAGAGGAGAGAAAGGGGGAAGAAAAGATAGCTAAAGAAATAATTGCCTAAAATGTCTCAGATTTGATGAAAAACATGAATCTACACATCAATGAATTCCAAATAAACTTGAAGATATGCACATTTCAGAATTTTATAAGCAAAGAGTTGCATAACAATGACAAAGAGAGACTCTTCAAAGCAGCAACAGGGAAGCAATTCATCACATACATAGAATCCCCAATAAGATTATGAGCTGACTTCTCATCGGAAGGTATGGAGTCTGAAGGCAGTTGGGTGACACATTTAAAGTTCTGAAAGAAAAAGACTGTCAACCAAGAATTCTATATGCAACTCAAGTATCCTTTAAAAATAAAAAATATGGGGAGTTATGTCAGGGAAGATGGCAGAGTAGGAAATTCCAGGAATATAACTCCTTACCTAGATGACAATTGTATTGGCAGGAACTGTTTGAAGTAACTAGAGTCTGGAGTCTATTTGAACCCTTACAGCTTCAAGGAGAAAACTTGGCTGGTAGATTAGTTAGTTTCTACCAATTTAAGCTTTAAACATGATAGCAGCTAAACACCCCTTACTCCTAGTCTCACAGCAGGCAACTATGCCCATGTTCCTGGTGCAGCTTACTGGAGCCAGAATGGGCAATAACAACCTTCTCCTCCAAGTAACAGGAGTCAGTGTTCTGTAGCTTATTGCTGCTTTTGATCACTGAGGTGTAGGCACACAGACTAGCCACCATTGATTCAACTGCCACTGGCTGACACAGCTTTCAGGAGATTTAAAGGAACAGCACCTGCGTATTTGTTTGTATTTCTTTTTCTCCCTTTTTTTCCCATTGGAGAGCCAGACGTTTAAGGATCCAGACATTTCAAAGCAACTGTGAGCTGGGCATGGTGGCTTACACCTATAATCCCAGCACTTTGGGAGGCCAAGGCAGGAGGATCACTTGAGCCCAGGAGTTTGAGAGCAGCCTAGGCAACATGATGAAACCCTATCTCTACAAAAAATACAAAAAAGCATCCCCAGGCGTCGTGGGATGCTCCTGTAGTCCCAGCTACTTGGGAGGTTGAGGTGGCAGGATGATTTAAGCCAAAGAGGTAGAGGTTGCTGTGAGCTGAGATTGTGCCACTGGGGGGATGGAGCCAGACCCTGTCTCAAAAAAAAAAAAAAAAAAAAAAAAAAAAAAAAAAAAAAAAAAATTATTGAGTCTGAGGAAGAGAAAGGAAAAAATAAAAATGAAAGGAATAAAATATAGACCAGGCCAAGCGTGGTGGCTCACGTCTATAATCCCAGCACTTTGGGAGGCCAGGGCTGGAGGATCACCTGAGGTCAGGAGTTTGAGACCAGCCTGACCAATATGGTGAAACCCCACCTCTACTAAAAATGCAAAAATTTGCTGGGCATGGTGGCACGTGTCTGTAATCCCAGCTACTCAGGAGGCTGAGGCAGGAGAATCACTTGAACCCGGGAAGTGGAGTAAGCCAAGATCATGCCATTGCCCTCCAGCCTGGGTGACAAGAGTGAAACTCCATCTCAAAAAATAAAAATAAAAATATATAGACCAGTATTTCTTAAGAATGAATTTAGATGTAGTAATTCTCAATACAATAATAGCAAACTGAATGCAACAATAAATATAAAAGGTTATACACTATCAACACCATGACCAGTGGACTTTATCCTAGGAATACAACTTTAGTATAACATCCGAGAATCAATCAGTATAATATACCACATTAATAGGATTTAAAAAGACCTGTGAAAATATCTAATGCCCTTTCATGATAAAACATTCAACAAAATAGGAATAGAAAGAAATTTCCTAAACTTTATAAAAAGGCATCTATGAAATCCCCACAGGTAAAATCATACTTAATAGTGAAAGAATGGATACTTTCACCCTAAGATCAGGAAAAAGTCAAGGATGTCTCCTTTCAGCACTTCCATTCAACATTGTACTGGCAGGTCTAGCAAGGTCAACAGACAAGAAAAATAAATGAAAAGCATCCAGATTGAAAAGGAAGAAATAAAACTATCTCTATACAAAGATGAATCTTGTATGTAGAAAATTCTACAGAATTTCACAGAAATTTTTACAGAATTCTACAGAAAATTCTGCATGGATAACAAAGTGTCAGGCTAACATGACTAACACAAGCAAAGGAAACTAATAAAGCTCCAGTAGCTGACCCCACAAAAATGGAGATCTACGAATTGCCTGACGAATAATTTAAAATAACCATCTTAAAGATGCTCAGTGAGATGCAAGAGAGCACAGAGAGACAACTCAACAAAATCATGCATGAACAGAATTAGACATTTAATAAAGAAATTAAAATGATAAAAAGTCCTGGAGCTGAAGAACACAATGACAGAGCTGAAAAGTCAATACAAAATTTTAACAGCAGAAGAGATCATGTAGAAGAAAAAAATCAGTGAACTCAGCGATATGTCATTTGAAATTAGCCACTAGAGAAATAAAAATACAAGAGAAGTAAAAAGAATAAAGGGGCTGAGTGCAATGACTCACATCTGTAATTCCAGCACTTTGGGAAGCCGAGGCAGGTGGATTACTTGAGGTCAGGAGTTCGAGACCAGCCTGACCAACATAGTGAAACCCTGACTCTACCAAAAATATAAGTATTAGCCAGGCATGGTGGCGCACACTTGTAGTCTCAGCTACTCGGGAGGCTGAGGTAGGAGAATCACTGGAACCCAGGAGGTGGAGGTTGCAGTGAGCCAAGACTGCACCACTGCACTGTAGCCTGGGTGACAGACTGAGACTTCATCTTAAAAAAATTAAAAAATAAAAAATAAGAGATCTATGGGGTACCATCAAGGTATGTATTTATGAATTATGGGAGTTCCAAAAGAAGAATAAAAAGAGAAAGGGGCAGAAGGTTTAATTAAATGTAGTTTAATTAATGATTCCTGATGCCTAAAGGATCCCAAGCAAGATCAACCGAAAGAAGAATATCCTGAGATACATTACAGTGGTCTTTCTGTCTCCATGGAAGATTGGTTCCAGACCATCCACAGATACTAGAATCCATGGATGCTCAAGTCCCTTAAATAAAATGCATAGTATTCCCATGTAACCTATGCACAACTTTCTATATACTTTAAATTATCTCAGGATTACTTATGATACTAATACAATGTATATGCTATGTAAATAGTTGTTATATTTGTATTAGCTTTTATTGTTGCATTATTATTTTATTTATTTTTTAATATTTTCAATCTGTGGTTGGTTGAATCCATGGATGCAGAAATCACAAACTTGAAGGCTTGATTGCGTAGTCAAATTATCAAATGCCTAAGACAAAAAACCATGAAAGCATAAGAGAGAAGAGATTAATCACAAAGTGTCTCAGCCCATTTGTGTTGCTATAACAGAATACCACAGATTGGGTAATTTATAAAGAAAAGAAATTTATTTCCCACAGTTCTAGAGGCTGGGAAGTTCAACATCAAGGTGCTTTGGCAGCTGGGAAGGTCGTTCTGCTACATCCTAACATGGCAGAAGGCATCACATAGCAAGAGAGCAAAAGAGATCAAACTAGAAGCCTCAAACCCTTTCATAATCAGCATTAATCCATTCGTGAAAGTGGAGTCTTCATAGCCTAATGACCTCTCAAAGGTCATGCTTCTTAACACTGTTGCACTGGGGATTAAGTTACTAACACATGCTTTTGTGGGGACACATTCAAACCATAGCATGACAGAACCCTCATAAGGATATCAGTATACTTTTCAGTAAAAACCTGTAGGCTAAGGGGTGGTGGGTGAAAGATTTAAAGTGCTAAAAGAAAAAAAAGAGCTGCCAACCAAGAATACGATTGCCAGCAGGGCTGTAATTCAGAAATGAAGGAGAAATAAAGACATTCACAGACAAACAAAAGCTGAGGGAGTTCATTACCACAAACCTGCCTTACAAGAAAAGCTAAAGGTTGGGCCCAGTGGCTCACACCTGTAATCACAACACTTTGAGAGGCTCAGGCGGGTGGATTACCTGAGGTCAGAAGTTCAAGACTAGCCTGGCTAATGTGGTGAAATCCTGTCTCTACTAAAAATACAAAAATTAGCTGGGCTTAGTGACACAACCCTGTAATCCCAGCTACTCGGGAGGCTGAAGCAGGAGAATTGCTTGAGCCTGGGAAGCAGAGGTTGCAGTGAGCTGATATAGTGCCACTGCACGCCAGCCTGACCAACAGAGCGAGACTCTGTCTCAAAAAAAAAAAAAGAAAGAAAGAAAAAAGAAAAAGGAAAAGAAGTTCTTCAAGTTGAAACAGAAGAATGTTAAGTAGCAATATGAAAACATGAAAATATAAAACTCACTGGTAAAAGTAAGTATAACATCAAATCTAAATATTGTAATGATGGTGTATAAATCACTTGGAAATCTAAAATATAAAGTAAAAGACAAAAAGATTTAAAATAACTATAGTTACAATAATTTGTTAATGGGTACATAACATTAAAAGATGTAAAGTGTGACATAGCATAAAATGTGGAGATGGGGGAGAAGCAAAAGTGTACAGTTTTGCATAAAATTGAAATTAAATTGTTATTAGGTTAAGATAGAATGTTATAACTTTAAAATATTTTATATAAACCTCATGGTAACCACAAAGAAAAACCTCTACTAGACCTGCAAAAAATAAATAGAAAGGAAACGAAAGCATACCATTACAAAAAAATCAACAAATCACAAAGGAAGACAGCAAGAGAGGAAAAAAAAACTAAACAATAGAAAACAATTAACAAAATGGCAATAGTAAGTCCTTACCTATCAACAATTACCTTAAATGTGAATGAATTAAATTCTCCAATCAACAAACAGAATGGCTGAACAAATTTAAAAACAAGATCCAACAATATGCTACCTACAAATTACTCACTTCAGCCTTAGGGACACTCATAAGCTGAAAAGTGAAGAAATGGAAAAAGATATTCCACGCATATGTAACCAAAAGAGAGTACAAGTAGCTATACTTACATCAGACAAAATAGAATTTCACTCGAAAACTGCCTCAAGAGACAAAGGTCACTATATAATGTTAAAGGGACCAATTCATTAAGAGGGTATAACAATTGGAAAATATATTTCTACCTATGTATGTATGTGCCCCAATATTTAGAGCACTTAATTGTATAAAGCAATATTAACAAAATAGAGGGGTAAATAGTAACACAATAATAGTAGGGAACTTCAGTACCCCACTGCCAATAGTAGATAGATTCTACACACAGAAAAACAATAAAGCAATGGTGGTCTTGAATAATACTACAAACCTAATAGACCAAATAGATCCAACAGACAAATACAGAATACTCCATTCAACAGCAGCATAATACACATTATTCTCAAGCACACACAGAACATTACCTAAGATAGATTATATATTGGATCACAAAACAATTCTTAACAAATTTCAGAAGAAGATTTAAATTATATCAAATGTATTTTCTGACCACAAAGATATAAAACTAAATATCAAGGCTGGGAGCAGTGGCTCATGCCTGTAATCCCAACACTTTGGGAGGCTGAGGTGGGTGGATCACTTGAGGTCAGGAGTTTGATACCAGCCTGGCCAACAGGGCGAAACCCTGTCTCTACTAAAAATATAAAAATTAGCCAGGCATGGCAGCACATGCCTCTAATCCCAGCTACTGGGGAGGCTGAGACAGGAGAATTGCTTGAACCTGGGGGACAGAAGTTGCAGTGAGGCAAGATCAAGCCACTGCACTTCAGCCTGGGTGACAGAGTGAGACGCCATCTCTAAATAAATAAATAAATAAATAAATAAATATCATTAACAAGAGAAATTTTAGAAATTTCAGAAATATGTGGATTCTACATAGCCAATAGGTCAAAGAATAAATGAAAACGGAAATCAAAAAGTGAGACAAATGAAAATTGAAACACAACATACAAATGTGTAGAATGCAGCAAAAGCAGTTCTAAGAGGGAAGTTTGTAGCAATAAATGTCTACATTAGGGGAAAAAAAAACTCAAATAAACAACCTAACTTTATACTTTAAAAAACTATAAAAAGAACAAACTATGCCCCAAATCAGCACAAAGCAGGAAATAATAAGATTAGAGAGTAGAAATAAATGAAACAGAGACTAGAAAGATAATAGAAAAGATCAACAAAACTAAGAGTTGATCTTTTGTAAAGATAAACAAAATTGGCAAACCTTTAGCTATTAATAGAATGACCAAGAAAAAACTGAGAGAACTCAAATACATAAAATTATAAATAAAAGAAGAGACATGACAACTGATACCACAGAAATACTAAGGACTATAAGAGACTATGAACAATTATATGCCAATGAATTGGATAACCTAGAAAAAATGGATAAATTCCTAGAAACGTACAACCAAACAAGACTGAATCATGAAGAAATAGAACATCTGAACAGACTGAGTACAGAGATTGAATCCATCAGCAAAAGTCCCAATAAAGAAACAGCCTAGGGCCAGACAGCTTCACATGTGAATTCTGCCAAGCATTTAAAGAAGAATTAATGCCAATTTTTCTCAAACTCTCCCAAAAAAATTGAAGAGGAGGGAATACTCCCAAAACTCATTTTATGAGGCAGAATTGCCTCATACTAAAACCAGATAAAGATACTATAGGAAAAAAAAAGTGCAGGTCAATATCTTTGCTGAACATAGCCACAAAAACCCTGAGCAAAATACCAGCAAGCCAAATTCAAGAGCACATTAAAAAGAATCATATACCATGATCAAGTAAGATTTAGTCCTGGGATGCAAGGATTGTCCAACATAAGCAAGTTAATAAATGTGATACACCATATTAACAGAATTAAGGATAAAAATTATATGATCATTTCAATAGATGCAGAAAAAGCATTTGACAAAATTGAACATCTTTTCATGATTTTAAAAAAACACTCTCCCAACAAATTAGGGGAGCCAGGCATGATGGTGCATGCCTATACTCCCAGTGGTTTAGGAGGCCAAGGCAGTATGACTGTTTGAGGCCAGGAGTTTGAGACCAGCCTGGGCAACACAGCAAGACCCCATCTCTAAAAAAACCTTTTTTTTTAACTAGCCGGGCATGGTGGCACGTGCCTGTAGTCCTAGCTACTCAAGAGGCTGAAGCAAGAGGATCTCCTGAGTCCAAGAGTTTGAGGTTACAGTGAGCTATAATCACACCACTGTACTCCACCCTTGGTGACAGAGGAAGACTCTGTCTCAAAAAGCAAAACAAAACAAAAAAGCAAATTAGGCATAGAAAGAATGTACTGCATGCAACATAATAGAGTCCATATATGACAAGTTAACATCACAGTCAACAGTGAAAAGCTGTCTTTTTCCTCTGGGATCAGGAATAAGACAAGATTGCCCACTCTTGCCACTTCTATTTAACATAGTACTGGAAGTCTTAGCTGGAGCAATTAGGCAAGAAAAAGAAATAGAAGACATCCAAATTGGAAAGGGGGTAGTTAATTTTCTCTGTTGGAAAAGAAATAATCTTACATATAGAAAACCCTAAAAATGCCACAAGAAAACGATTAGAACCAATAAAGGAAATCAGTAAAGTTGAAGGATACAAAATCAACATGCAAAAATCAGTTATTTTTCTACACTCTAACAACAAGCTATCCAAAAAAGAAATTAAGAAAACAATCCCACTTACAATAGCACCAAAAATAATAAAACACTTGGGAACAAATTAACAAAGTAAAAGATCTATATATGGAAAATTATAGATAAAAGAAAACATTGATAAAAGAAATTGAAAAAGACATAAATAAATGGAAAGCTATTCTTTGTTCATGGATTGGAAAAATTAGTATTGTTGAAATGTCCATACTATCCAAAGTGATCTACAGATTCAGTGCAATCCCTATCAAAATTTCAGTGTCATTTTTTTCAAAGCAATAGAAAAAGCAATCTGAAAAGTCATATGAACCACAAAAGACATTGAATAACCAAAACAATCATGAGAAAGAGAGAACAAAGCTGGAGGCATCACACATCCTTATTTCAGACTACATTACAAAGCTATAGTAATCAAAACAGTCTGGTACTGGCATAAAAACAAACACATAGACCAATGGAAAAGAACAGAGAGCCAAGAAATAAACCCACTCATAAAGAGTCAACTAATCTTTGACCAGGATGCCAAGAATACTCAATGGGAAAAAGATAATGTCTTTGATAAACTGTGTTGGGAAAACTGGGTGTTGATATGCAAAATAATAAAATTAGACCTTTATCTTAAATCATATACAAAAATCAACTAGAAATTGATTAAAGACTTAAATGTAAGACCTGAAACCATAAAACTCCTAGAAAAAAAATTAGCAAAAAAGCTCCTTGACACTGGTCTTGGCAATGATTTTTTGCATATGACAACAAAAGCACAGGCAACAAAAGCAAAAATAAACAAGTAGGACTGCATCAAACTAAAAAGCTTTTGCACAGCAAAGGAAATAATCACTATATGAAAAGGCAACCTGCAGAATGGGAGAAAATACGTGCAAACCATAAATCTGATAAGGGGTTAATATCCAAAATATATAAGGAACTCGGAAAACTCCACAGTTTAAAAAATAACCCAATTTTAAAACTCGGCAAAAGCAGGTGCAGTGGCTCATGCCTGTAATCCCAGTACTTTGGGAGGCTGAGGCAGGGGGATCGCTTGAGGATAGGAGTTGGGAGACAAGCCCGGGCAACATAGGAAGATCCCATCTCTATTTTAATAATAATAATAATAATAATAATAATAATAATAATACAATTAAAAATAGTCAAACTCATAGAGGCAGAAAGTACAATGGCAATTCCCAGGGGTCAAGGGTAGGGGAAGTATTAGTTAAAAGACCTGAGCAGATATGTTTCCACATGACCAATAAGGAAATGAAAAGGTGTTAAGCATCACTACTCATCAGGAAGATGCAAGTCAAAACCACAATGAGCTATTACTCCATACCTGTTAGGCTGGCTATTATCAAAAGAACAAGAGATAACAGGTGTTGGCAAAGGAGCTGAGGAAAAGGCACCCTAGGACACTGTTGGTGGGAATGTAAATTGGTACAGTCATATGAAAAAGAGTATGGAAGTTCCTCAAAATATTAAAGCTAGAACTACCATATGATTTAACAATCCTAATTCTAAATATGTGTCAGAAAGAAATGAAATCAGTACCTTAAAGAGATATTTACAGTCCCATGTTCACCCCAGCACTATTTACAACAGTCAAAATATGAAAACAACCTAAGTGTACATCAATGGATAAATGGATAAAGAAAATGTATTATTCACACACTCACACAAACATACACACGTATACACATTTTCATATTACATATATTTATACATTATGTATGTATATTTTATAGGCCCATATATACATTGAAATACACACAGACTCATATACAATGGAATATTATTCAGTAAAAAAAAAGATGGAAATCCATGGCCGAGCATGGTAGCTAACACTGTAATTCCAGCACTTTGGGAAGATTGCTTGAGCCCAGAAGTTCGAACCCAGCCTGGGCAACATGATGAAACCCCATCTCTACAAAAAATTTCAAAATTAGCTGGGGGTGGTGGTGCATGCCTGTGATCCCAGCTACTTGGGAGACTGAGGTGGGAGGATCGTTTGAGCCCAGGAGGATGAGGCTGCCATGAGCTTGTGATCACATCACTGCACTCCGGCCTGGGTGACAGAGTACTATCTTATCCAAAAAAAAAAAAAAGGAAATACTGTCCTTTGTGACAACATGGATAAACCTGGAAGACATTATACTGTGAAATAAGCCAGGCACAGAAAGACAAATATTGCATAATCTCACTTACATGTGGAATCTAAAAAAGTCAAACTCAAAGAGGCAGAAAGTACAATGAATTGCCATGGGTGGAGGGTGCCCCAGATAAATGAGAAGATGTTGGTTAAAATTTCAGTTCTAAGATTTATAAGCTCTGTAGATCTAATGTACAGCATGGGGACTATAGTTAATAATACTCTATTGTTCACTTAAAATTTACTAAGAGAGTTGTCACTACACACATACCCAAAATGGTAATTATGTGTATAGATATGTTAATTAATTTGATTGTGGCATTCATTTTACAATTTATATGTATATCAAATCATTAGGTTGTACACCTTGGATATATACAATTTTTTTTGTCAGTTATCTCTCAATAAAGCTGAGAGCAAAAAGAAAACAAAGAAAAGAAAAGAAACACAAGGGACTCAGAACAACCAAAACGATTTTGAAAAAGAATAACAAAATTGGAGGCCTCACTGTTTTTGAGACTTCATATCCAGAATACATAATACCTAATAACTATTAGAAGTCAAAAATAAGTCCTTTGCTGCTTAGAAATGTCTTCTCTGAGATTGCTGTTTCATCACTCTTACATTCAGCCTTCCACAAAGCTAAAGGCCATGGACACAATGCAGCCAAGTTCTTGGCTACTGTATAACCAGGGTGGCCTTTACTCAAGTTTCCAGTAAACTATTCTACATTTCTATCAAAGAACTCATCAGAATGGCTTTTACTGGTCATATGTCTATCAGCATTCTGGTCATGACACTTAACCAATATCTAGAAAGTTCCCAACTTTCCTTAGTCTCGTTTCCCATTTACTGGACCCTCACCAAAATCACCCTTAATACTCCATTCATGGGAATACAGGCTTTTTCTAGCCTGTTCCTCTGAATTCTTCCAGCTACAACCCATTACCCAGTTTCAAAGCTGCTTTCACATTTTCAGGTATCTGTATAGTAACACTCCAGTCTCAGTACTAATTTCCTGTCTTAATCCATTTTCTGTTGCTATGACAAAATATCTGAGACTGGGTAATGTATAAAGGAAAGAGGTTTATTTAGCTTACAATTCTGGAGGCTAGAAGGTCCAAGATTGGGCAGCCCCATCTGGACAGCCTCATTCACATGAGGGCCTCATGTGAATCATAATATGGTGGAGAAGCAGGAGTGTGCAAAGAAGGCAAAACATGAGAGGCAACCGTGCTTTATAACAACCTACTCTCATGGGAGCTAATCCATTCCCAAGAGAACTAACACAGTGTTAGGTGAAACACATCAATCCATCTTAATGACCTAATCACCTCTTAAAGGAACCACCTCCCAACACTGCCATATTGGGCAGCCTCAACCAAGCCTCAACATGAGTTTCGGTGAGAACAAATCGTATTTTAGCCATAGCTCTATTAAATAAATTTAATAAAAAAGTAATAAACTTCCAAAATAGCATCAGGCCCAGATGGGTTAATAAGATAATTTTACCAAATACTTAAGGAAGAAATTATACCAACTGTAATTGGTATAATCTCTCTTAGAAAATAGAAACAGAGGGAATACTCCCTAACTCATTCTGTGAGGCCAGCATTACCCTAATATCCAAACCAAAGACATTATAAGAAAGGAAAACTACAGACCAATATCTCTCATGAACATAGATGCAAAAATAATCAACAGATATTAGCAAACATAATATAATAATGTGGACAAAGATTATACACCATGACTAAGTGAGATTTATCCCAGATATGAAAAATCAGAAAATCAGTTAATGTAATCCATCACATTGACAGGCTAAAGAAGAAAAATCTCATAGTTATGTTACTAGATGTAGGAAACTCATTTGACAAAATCCAATATTCATTTATGATTTTAAAAGTCTCTCAGAAAGCGGGGAATAGAAGAGATCTTATTCAACTTGATAAGGAACATCTATTTTTTAAAAGACCTACAGCAAACATCATATTCAATGGTGACAAACTAGATGCTTTCCCACTAAGATCAAGAATAAGTCAAAGAGGTCCACTCTCAGCATTCCTATTAAACATCCCTCTGGGAGTCCCGGTAAATGCAATAAGAAAAGAAATGACATGAAAAATACACAAATTGGGAAGGAAGAAATAAAACTGTCTTTGTTCACAGATGCCATGAATATCTGTAATGAAAATCCCAAAATATCAACAAAAAAGCTCCTGGAAGTAGTAAGTGACTATAACAAGGTTGCAGGCTACAAGGCTAATAAACAAAAGTCATACTTGTGTCTCTTTGGGCCTGAAAAAAGACCCAAAAAATTTTTAAAAATAATTTTTTTTAAAGTCAATTTCTTTCTCTTATACCAGCCATAAACAATTGGAATTGGAATTTTTTTTTTTTGAGATGGAGTCTGACTCTTGTTGCCCAGGCTGGAGTGCAATGGCGCAATCTTGGCTCACTGCAACCTCTGCCTCCTGGGTTCAAGTGATTCTCCTGCCTCAGGAGACGGGGTTTCACCATGTTGGCCCAGCTGGTCTCAAACTCCTGACCTCGGGCAATCTGCCCACGTCGGCCTCCCAAAGTGCTGGGATTACAGGTGTGAGCCACTGTGCCCGGCCAAAATTTGAAATTGAAAATGTAATGCCTTTTACATTAGCACCCTTCAAAAATCAAATACTTAAGTATACATCTAACACAATATCTACAAGATGCATATAAGGAAAACTACAAAACTTTGATGAAAGAAATACATGTTAAAAACAAAGATCTAAAAACAGAGAGAGATGCTCCATGTACATGTATGAATTGTACATTGTCAAGAAGTCAGTTCTTCCCAACATGACCTACAGATTTGATGCAATTCCGACCAAAATCCTAGCAAGTTATTTTGTAGTGGCAAACTGATTCTAAAATTTATATGGAGAGTCACAAGACCCAGAATGTCCAACACGATATTGAAGGAGATCAAAGTCAGGATCAATACCACTCAACTTCAAAACTTACTACAAAGCTACATTAATCAAGACAGTGTGATGCTGGTGAATGGATAGAAAATAGATCAATAGAGCAGAATAGTAAGCCCAGAAATAGACCCATACAAATAATATAATCAACAGATTTTTAACAAAGGAACAAAGGCAATTCAAGTAAGAAAGGATAGTCTTTTCAATAAATAGTGCTGGAACAACTGCATATCCACGTGCCAACACAAGGAGAATATGGGGGAGGACAGAATTCAGTCACAGACCTTGCATCTTTCACAAAAATTAACTCAAAATGTATCATAGATACAAAATTATAAAACTCCTAGAAGATAACATAGGAAAAAATCTAGGGACCTTTAGTTTGACAGTGCTTTTTAGAGACACCAAAAGCAAGACCCCATGAAAGAAAAAAAATATGGTAAGTTGGATCTCATTAAAATGAAAAATGTTTGCTCTGCAGAAGACCTTGTTGAGAGAATGAAAAGACAAGAAGCCATAGACTTGAAAAAAAATATTTGCAAAGCACATATCTGATAAAGGACTGGCATCCAAAATATACAAAGAACTCTTAAAACTCAACAATAAGAAAACAATTAGATTTACAATTTTCAAATAGATTTCAAAACAGGCAAAAGATCTGAACACACACCTCACCAAGGAAAATGCATAAATAGAAAATAAATATATGAAAAGATACTCCATATCATATATCATCAGAGAAATGCAAATTGAAACAATAATGAGATACCACTATACACCTATTAGAATGGCTAAAATCCAAAATACAACACCAAATACTGTCAAAGATGTAGAACAGCAGGAAGCTTCATTTATTAATGGTGTGAACACAAACTGGTATAACCACTTTGGAAGACAGTTTGGCAGTTTCTTATAAAACTAAACATATTTTGCCATATGATCTGGCAATTGCACTCAGTCTTTTTAATCAGGTGAGTTGGAAGCTTATGTCCAAACAAAAACCTACAAATGTTTATAGCATTTTTATTAATAATTGACAAAACTTAGAAGCAACCAAGATATACTTCAATAGGTAAATAAGTAAGCAAACTGTAGGATAGCCATACAATGGAATATTATTCAGCAATTTTAAAAAGAGCTACCAAGCCATGGAAAGACATGGAGGAACTTTAAATGCACATTGCTAAGTTAAAGATACCAATCTGAAAAGGCTACATACTGCATGATTCCTACCATATGACATTCTGGAAAGGGCGAAACTATGAAGACAATAAAAAAGATCAGTTGTTGTCAGGATTCGGGGAGTGGGGAAGAGGGAAGGTGAGATGGTTAGGGAAGAGAGGGTATTTTTAAGGCAGTGAAACTACACAACATGATACTCTAATTGTGGATACATTTTATTATACATATATCTGAAGTTATAGAATATACCACACAAAGAGCAAACTCTAATTTAAGAGCTTAGTCAACAATATGTCAATATTCACTCATCAATCGTAACAAATGTACCACACTAATGCAAGATGTTAATAAAAGGGGAAAGTGGATGGGGAGATTAAAAGAATATATGTGAACCATGTACTTTCACTCATTTTTTTCTGAAAAACTAAAACTGCCCAAATATAGAGGCTACTAATTTTTAAAAGATAGAAATGAAAAACAGGTCAGTAGTTTCCAGGGGTTGGTGGCTATGTGTGGTTGACTATGAAAAAGGATGGCATAGGGAAATTTTTAGAGTGATAACACTATGCTACATGGTGCAGAGTGTTTGATACACAGGCTCTACATGTAGAACTGTACATCCACAAGGAGCAAATTTGAAAGTGGGAACATTTTAAAATTCAACCAAGAAGTCAGGAGGTTCTGGTCTGAAATACAGACTGTGATGAAATAATCTAACTATATTAAAAATGTTAACATAATCTTATGGAAGAGGATGTGGGAAAAGGTAACTGACTTAAGGAACTTAGGAAAAATGGTATGTGACTAGAATCTCTACAGAGTTAACACTAGTTTGTAAAGTTTTTCTCACAGAGGTGCTGGTTACAATTCTGAAACTGCTTTACATGTACAGTGGAGTAGAAAAAATGAATACTGTCATATACCGCAGAGCAACCATTTGGTCAAGGATGGACCATATATGTGACAGTGATCCCATAAAATTATAATAGAGCTGAAAAATTCCTATTGCCTAGTGATGTCACAGCCATCATAATATCATAGCACAATGCATAACTCACCCGTTCATGTTAATGCTGGTGCAAGCAAAACTACTGCGCTGCCAGCTTCAGCGGACGTAAACGTTCCTGCCTGCCAGCTCTGAGAGCAGCAGATCTCCCAGCACAGCTCTTGAGCTCTGTTAATGGACAGACTGCCTCCTCAAGTGGGTCCCTGACCCCCATGCCTCCTGACTGGGAGTCACCTCCCAGCAGGGGTCAACAGACACCTCATACAGGAGAGCTCTGGCTGGCCTGTGGTGGCTGACCCTCTGGGATGAAGCTTCCAGAGGAAAAAGCAGACAACAATCTTTGCTGTTCTGCAGTCTCCGCTGGTGATACCTGGCAAACAGGGTCTAGAGTGGACTTCCAGCAAACTCCAGCAGACCAGCAGAAGAGAGGCCTGACTGTTAGAAGGAAAACTAACAAAGAGAAAGCAATAGCATCAACATCAACAAAAAGGATGCCCACTCAAAAACCCTATCCGAAGGTCACCAACATCAAAGACCAACGGTAGATAAATCCACAAAGATGAGGAAAAACCAACACAAAAAGGCTGAAAGTTCCAAAAACCACAATGCCTCTTCTCCTCCAAAGGATCACAACTCCTCGCCAGCAAGGGAACAAAACTGGATGGAGAATGAGTTTGACAAATTGACAGAAGTAGGCTTCAGAAGGTGGGTAATAACAAACTCCTCCAAGCTAAAGGAGCATGTTCCAACCCAATGCAAGGAAGCTAAGAACCTTGAAAAAAGGTTACAGGAACTGCTAACTAGAATAACCAGTTCAGAGAAGAACATAAATCACCTGATGGAGCTGAAAAACACTGCATGAGAACTTCGTGAAGCATACACAAGTTTCAATAGCTGAATCGATCAAGCAGAAGAAAGGATATCAGAGATTGAAGATCAGCTTAATGAAATAAAGTGTGAAGACAAGATTAGAGAGAAAAGAATGAAAAGGAACGAACAAAGCCTCCAAGAAAAACGGGACTATGTAAAAAGACCAAACCTACATTTGATTGGTGTACTTGAAAGTGACGGGGAGAATGGAACCACTTGGAAAACACACTTTAGCATATTATCAAGGAGAATTTCCCCAACCTAGCAAGACAGGCCAACATTCAAATTCAGGAAATACAGACAACACCACAAAGACACTCCTTGAGAAGAAGAACCCCAAGACACATGATCTTCAGATTCACCAAGGTTGAAATGAAGGAAAAAATCTTAAGGGCAGCCAGAGAGAAAGGTCAGGTTACCCACAAAGGGAAGTCCATCAAACTAACAG
This sequence comes from Macaca nemestrina, assembly GCF_043159975.1. Taxonomy (NCBI): domain Eukaryota; kingdom Metazoa; phylum Chordata; class Mammalia; order Primates; family Cercopithecidae; genus Macaca; species Macaca nemestrina. The sequence goes on from NC_092126.1 coordinate 110,169,116, forward strand.
TGGATCTCTCGGCAGAAACCCTACAAGCCAGAAGAGAGTCGGGGCCAATGTTCAACATTCTTAAAGAAAATAATTTTCAACCCGGAATTTCATATCCAGACAAACTAAGCTTCATAAGCTAAGGAGAAATAAAATCCTTCACAGACAAGCAAATGCTGAGGGATTTTGTCACCACCAGGCCTGCCTTACAAGAGCTCCTGAAGGAAGCACTAAATATGCAAAGGAAAAACCGGTACCAGCCACTGCAAAAACATGCCAAAATGTAAAGACTATGAACACTATGAAGAAACTGCATCAACTAATGGGCAAAATAACCAGCTGGCATCATAATGACAGGATCAAATTCATACATAACCAATATTAATCATAAATGTAAATGGGCTAAATGCCCCAATTAAAAGACACAGACTGGCAAATTGGATAAAGAATCAAGACCCATTGGTGTGCTGTATTCAGGAGACCCATCTCATGTGCAAAGACATACATAGGCTCAAAATAAAGGGATGGAAGAATATTTACCAAGAAAATAGAAAGCAAAATAAAGCAAGGGTCGCAATCCTAGTCCCTGATAAAACAGACTTTAAACCAACAAAGATCAAAAAAGACAAAGAAGGGCATTACATAATGGTAAAGGGATCAATGCAACAAGAAGAGCTAACTATCCTAAATATATATGCACCCAATACAGGAGCACCCAGATTCATAAAGCAAGTTCTTAGAGACCTACAAAGAGATTTAGACTCCCACACAATAATAGTGGGAGACTTTAACACCCCACTGTCAATATTAGACAGATTAATGAGACAGAAAATTAACAAGGATATTGAGGACTTGAACTCAGCTCTGGACCAAGCAGACATAATAGACATCAACAGAACTCTCCACCCCAAATCAACAAAATATACATTCTTCTCAGCACCAGATAGCACTTATTCTAAAATTGACCATATAATTGGAAGTAAGACACTCCTCAGCAAATGCAAAAGAATGGAAATCATAACAGTCTCTCAGACCACAGTGCAATCAAATTAGAACTTAGGATTAAGAAACTCACTCAAAACTACACAACCACATGGAAACTGAACCACCTGCTCCTGAATGACTACTAGGTACATAACAAAATTAAGGCAGAAATAAATAAGTTCTTTAAAACCAATGAGAACAAAGACACAATGTACCAGAATGTCTGGGACACAGCTAAAGCAGTGTTTAGAGGGAAATTCAAAGCACTAAAATGCCCACATGAGAAAGCAGGGAAAGATCTAAAATCAACACCCTAACATCACAATTAAAAGAACTAGAGAAGCAAGAGCAAACAAATTCAAAAGCTAGCAGAAGACAAGAAACAACTAAGATCAGAGCAGAACTGAAGGAGATAGAGACATGAAAAATTCTTCAAAAACTCAATGAATCCAGGAGCTGGTTTTTTGAAAAGATTAACAGAATAGATAGACCACTAGCCAGACTAATAAAGAAGAAAATAGAGAAGAATCAAATACACACAATAAAAAATAATAAATGGATTGTCACCACTGATTCCACATAAACACCTCTATGCAAATAAACTAGAAAATCTAGAAGAAATGGATAAATTCCTGGACACACACACCTTCCCAAGACTAAACCAAGAAGAGGTCAAATCCCTGAATAAACCAATAACAAGTTCTGAAATTGAGGCAGTAATTAATACAAGAAAAGCCCAGGACCAGATGGATTCACAGTTGAATTCTACCACATGTACAAAGAGGAGCTGGTACCATTCTTTCTGAAACTATTCCAAACAATAGAAAAAGAAGGACTCCACCCTAACTCATTTTATGAGGCCAGCATCATCCTGATACCAAAACCTGGCAAAGACACAACAAAAAAGAAAATTTCAGGCCAATATCACTGATGAACGTCGATGTGAAAATCCTAAATAAAATACTGGCAAACCAAATCCAGCAGCACAATAAAATATTATCCACCACAATCAAGTTGGCTTCATCCCTGGGATGCAAGGCTGGTTCAACATATGCAAATCAATAAACGTAATCCATCACATAAACAGAATCAATGACAAAAACCACATAATTATCTCAATAGATGCAGAAAAGACCTTCGATAAAATTCAACATCCCTTCATGCTAAAAACATTCAATAAACTAGGTATTATGGAACATATCTCAAAATAATAAAAGCTATTTATGACAAACCAACAGTCAATACCATACTGAATGGGCAAAAGCTAGAAGCATTCCCTTTGAAAACTGGCATAAGACAAGGATGCCTTCTCTCACCACTCCTATTCAACATGGTATTGGAAGTTTTTGCCAGGGCAATCAGGCAAGAGAAAGAAAGAAAGTGTATTCAAGTAGGAAGAGAGGAAGTCAAATTGTCTCTGTTTGCAGGTGACATGATTGTATATTTAGAAAACCCCATCATCTCAGCCCCAAAACTCCTTAACCTGATAAGCAACTTCAGCAAAATCTCCGGATACAAAATTAATGTGCAAAAATCACAAGCATTCCTATACACCAATAATAGACAAACAGAAAGCCAAATCATGAGTGAACTCCCATTCACAACTGCTACAGAGAAAATAAAATACCTAGGAATGCAACTTACAAGGGATGTGAAGGACCTCTGCAAAGAGGACTGCAAACCGCTGCTCAGGGAAATCAGAGAGGACACAAACAAATGGAAAAACATTCCATGCTCATGGATAGGAAGAATCAATATAACAAAAATGGCCATACTGCCCAAAGTAATTTATAGATTCGATGCTATTCCCATCAAGCTACCATGAATTTCTTCACAGAATTAGAAAAAACTACTTTAAATTTCATATGGAGCCGAAAAAGAGCCCATATAGCCAAGACAATCCTAAGCAAAAAGAACAAAGCTGGAGGCATCACACCACCTGACTTCAAACAATACTACAAGGCTACAGTAACCAAAACAGCATGGTACTGGTACCAAAACAGATATATAGACCAATGGAACAGAACAGAGGCCTCAGAAATAATGCCACACATCTACAACCATCTGATCTTTGACAAACCTGACACAAACAAGCAATGGAGAAAGGATTCCCTATTTAACAAATGGTGTTGGGAAAACTGGCTAGCCATATGCAAAAAACTGAAACTGCACCGCTTGCTTATACTTTATACAAAAATTAACTCAAGATGGATTAAAAACTTAAATGTAAGACCTAAAACCATAAAAACTCCAGGAGAAAACCTAGGCAATACCATTCAAGACATAGGCATGGGCAAAGATTTCATGATTAAAACATCAAAAGCAATTGTAACAAAAGCCAAAATTGACAAATGGGATCTAATTAAACTAAAGAGCTTCTGCACAGCAAAAGAAACTATCATCAGAGTGAACAGGCAACCTACAGAATGAGAGAAAATGTTTGCAATCTACCCAGCTGACAAAGGGCTAATATCCAGAATCTACAAGGAACTTAAACAAATTTACAAGAAAAAAACAAACAATCCCATCAAAAAGTGGGCAAAGGATAGAACAGACACTTTTCAAAAGAAGACATTTATGCAGCCAACAAACATATTTAAAAAGCTCATCATCACTGGTCATTAGAGAAATAGAAATCAAAACCACAATGGGATACCATCTCACATCAGTTAGAATGGTGATCATTAAAAAGTCAGGAAACAACAGATGCTAGAGAGGATGTGGTGAATTAGGAACACTTTTACACTGTTGGTGGGAGTGTAAATTAGTTCAACTATTGTGGAAGACATTGAGGCAATTCCTCAAGGATCTAGAACCAGAAATACCGTTTGACCCAGCAATCCCATTACTGGGTATATACCCCAAGGATTGTAAATCATTCTACTGTAAAGACACATGCACACATATGTTTATTGCAGCACTGTTCACAATAGCAAAGACTTGGAACCAACCCAAATGCCCATCAATGATATACTGGATAAAGAAAATGTGGCACATATACACCATGGAATACCATGCAGCCATAAAAAATGATGAGTTCATGTCCTTTGCAGGGACATAGATGAAACTGGAAACCATCATTCTCAGGAAACTAACGCAGCAACAGAAAACCAAACACTGCATGTTCTCACTCATAAGTGAGAGTTGAACAATGAGGACATATGGGCACAGGGAGGGGAACATCACACACCAGGGCCTGTCGGGGGGTTGGGAGCAAGGGGAGGGATAACATTGGGACAAGTACCTAATCTAGATGACTAGTTGATGGGTGCAGCAAAACACCGTGGCACATGTATACCTATAGAAACCTGCATGTTCTGCACATGTATCCCAGAACTTAAAGTATAATAAAAAATTAAAAATTAAAAAAACACTACTGCACTGACAGTCATTATAAATATAGTTCATACAGGCCAGGTACAGTGGCTTACCCCTGTAATCCCAGCACTTTGGGAGGCCGAGGCAGGCAGATCACGAGGTCAGGAGATCGAGACCATCCTAGCTAACATGGTGAAACCCGGTCTCTACTAAAAATACAAAATCTCAGCTGGGCGGGTGCCTGTAGTCCCAGCTACTTGGGAGGCTGAGGCAGGAGAATGGCGTGAACCTGGGAGGTGGAGCTTGTAGTGAGCCAAGATTGCGCCACTGCACTCCAGCCTGGGCAATAGAGCAAGACTCCGTCTCTCTCTCTCTATAGATAGATAGATAGATAGATAGATAGATAGATAGATAGATAGATAATTATATATATTATATATATAAATATATATATTTCATACAATTGTGTATCGTACTTAATACTTGATATTGATAATAAACAATAATGTTACTGGTCTATGTATTTACAATACTATACTTTTAATCATTATTTTAGAGCATACTCCTACTTATTTTTTTAAGGTAACTGTAAAACAGTTTCAGTTAGGTCCTTCAGGAGGTGTCTAGAAGAAGGCGTTGTCATCGTAGGTGATGGTTCCATGCCTGTTATTGCCCCAGTGGAACAAAATGTGGAGGGAGAAGACAGTGATATTGATGATCTTGACCCTGCGTAGACCTAGGCTAATGTGTGTGTTTGTGTCTTAGTTTTTAACAACAACAACAACAAAGCTTAAAAACTAATAAAGAAGTTAGCCAGGTGTGGTGGCTCACGCCTGTAGTCCAACACTTTGGGAGACTGAGGCGGGTGGTTCACGTAAGCCCATGAGTTTGAAACCAGCCTGGGCAACATGGCTAAACCCCATCTCTACAAAAAAATACAAAAAAGTTGGCTAGGCACAGTGGCGGCACCTGTGTGGTTCCAGTAATTGAGAGGCTGAGGTGGGAAGATCGCTTGAGCCTGGGAGGTGGAGGCTGCAGTGAGCCAAGATGGCACCATGGCACTCCAGCCTGAGTGACAGAGTAAGACCCTGTCCAAAAAAGATAAAAAAGAAAAATAAATTTAAAGTAAATGAATAATTTTTAAAATAGAAAAAAGTTTATAGAATAATGATGTAAAGAAAGAAAATATTTTTGTATAGCTGTACAATGGGTTTGTGTTTTAAGCCAAGTGTTATTACAAAAGAATCAAGTTTTTAAAAATTTAAAAGTGTACAAAGTTAAAAAGTTACAGTAAGCTTGCCAGGCACAGTGGCTCATGCCTGTAATCCCAACACTTTGGGAGGCCGAGATGAGTGGATCACCTAAGGTCAGAAGTTCGAGACCAGCCTGGCCAACATGGTGAAACTGCGTCTCTACTAAAATTAGAAAAATTAGCCAGCCATGATGGCAGGTGCCTGTAATCCCAGCTACTTAAGGGCTGAGGTAGGGGAATCGCTTGAACTCAGGAAGCAGTAGTTGCAGTGAGCCGAGATCGCGCCACTGCACGCCAACCTAGACGACAGAGCAAGACCCTGTCTCAAAAAAAAAAAGGTACAGTAAGCTACGGTTAATTTATTACTGAAGAAAATATTTTTATATATTTAGTATAGCCTAAATGTACAGTGTTTACAAAGTCTACAAGAGTGTACAGGAATGTCCTCAGCCTTCACATTCACCCACCACTGACTCACCCCTAGCAACTTCCAGTCCTGCAAGCTCCATTCATGGTAAGTGCCCTATACAGGTTTTCCATTTTTTATCTTTTATATCATATTTTACTGTACCTTTTCTATACTTAGATAAGTTTAAATATACAAATACTTACCATTGTGTTATAATTGCCTACAGTATTCAGTACAGTAATATGCTGCACAGATTTGCAGCCTAGGAGCCATAGGTTACACCAGATAGCCTAGGTATGTAGTAGGTTTGTGAAAGTACACTATGATGCTTATACAATGACTAAATTGCCTAACGATGCATTCTTCAGAATGTACCCGCATCATTAAGCAGCACATGACTGTATATAGATAAATACAGAAATGATAATATGTATGTGTGTATACTTGGGTTAGTATATATATCCTAGCTCTGTCTGCTGAAAGGTCTAATTTCCCCACTCCGGTGTTGGCAAGACTTAGTAACTTGCTTCCAAACAATTGGATATTGAAAGAGTTTTTATATATATAAATGTAACTTTAAAGTACAGAAACCTAGCAAATATAATCTTAATCAAAGATGAAAGTTAAGATCACCAGTGATGCCATGTTGATAGCATGTAACCTCCTGATATGATGTGACAAGGAGGGTACTTCATCTCTGTGGTATTTTCCCCCAAAACCCATAACTCCAGGCTAATCATAACAAAAACATTAGGACAGTGGACATCCAAGACTCCAAGATGGTGTCAGTTCTACCAGTTTAGGGAAAGAACTGTACTCATGGATGTCAAAATAGAGGGATGACACGCTGGATACTGATGTGAGATTTCATCCCTAAAGGCACCGTAGGGGCATTTCAACACAGCCACTACTGGTATTACAAGTATGTCAAAGTGAAGAAAGGGAGCACTCTCAGGGTTTCTACGCTGTTGGCAGCTTACATGTTTTTCAACTACTGCCTTTCTTACAAGGAGCTCAAACTTGAAAGGTTACACAACTGATTCAAAGTTTGTGAAAGCACACAAGTGGAAGTACCAAGCCCCTTTTAAACAGCAAAATAACCAACAACAAGCACAAAAAATGTTTTATTAAAAGTGACAGTTAAGAGATGACAAAAAAGACGCTTGTTTACAGTAAGAGAGATGAAAGCAGACAAAATAGCACATTGTACAGCCTCAGCTAGGAACATAGGCATCAGAAAACTCAAATTTTTCCACTGCCCTGTGCATGTCCACAAATCACTCCGAGTACTGATTTGGGGGTTAAAATAAATTTCAGCAAGTAGGTGAATTTGCAAGTCTGAATGCTTGAATAATGAGAATTGACCGTAATACAATGTGTTGTTTTAGGCCACTGAGTATGGGGTGATTGTTACACAGCAATAGAATCCCAAAACACACCAAAGACATCTTTTGCCAGGCAGGGTGGCTTAGATTGGGTTCCCAGAACAGACTCTGAGAGAGAATTCTGTCCAATGGTTTGTTGAGGAGTGCTCATAGGAGAACTGCTCACAGAAGGCCGTTGCAACTAACATCTCAGCTGATCCTACAAGAGGACTTTCCAAGTTGTCCCAAATAGAGGGAAGAAGGCTGGGCCTTTATATCTCTGCATAGCAATTATTTGCTATGGAATACCCCTGTGAAGAGACTTAATCCTGAGGGAATCAGTTCCCTGTGACTGACTGCCCATTTTGTGAGGGGTGCAGCTGTGAATCAGTATCTTCAGAAGCTGAGGGATGGCTGTGATTTCTCTGCAATGGGATCTAGCAGGTACGCCACATGTCAGAACACAGGGTGCCTCTTCTGATTGGTTCTGCGTCCTGTTGACACGATAGTTTCCTTGCTATCTAGTATGACAAGAAATTTCAGGCTTATTTTATACTTTTCCTGTTTCATACCTGTAAATTTTTCAAGCCATTTCTCCAAGAAGCCGTGGTTTCTTTTGGTGGCAAATGGTATTTCCTTTTTTTTTGTTGTTGTTGTTGTTCTTTTTTTGGTGGGGGGCGGGGGATGGAGTTTTGTTCTTGTGGCCCAGGCTGGAGTGCAATGGAGCAGTCTCAACTCACTGCAACCTCCGCCTCCCAGGTTCAAGAGATTCTCATGCCTCAGCCTCCCAAGTAGCTGGAATCACAGGCACCCGCCACCACGCCTGGCTAATTTTTTTATATTTTTAGTAGAGACGGGGTTTCACAATGTTGGCCAGGCTGGTCTCGAACTCCTGACCTCAGGTGATCCACCAACCTCGGCCTCCCAAAGTGCTGGGATTACAGGCGTGAACCACCATTGGCCAGTCGGCAAATGGTATTTCAAGACCACTAAAAATGTTTATTGCGCTCTATGTCACTTGCCCCTTATGACTAGAAACCCATAGAGATTTTTGTTGTTTGTTTTTACTTCCTTTTTGTTCAAGTCTCGCATTTTTAGTAAAACTGAGTGCCTGCCAGTCAACAACTCCTCTCCCTGTGTCATCTATCTCTTTCAGGTTCTACCCAGCCACCAAGCTCCTTACCTAGGAGTCCTTGTAATGACCACCTCTGTCCCCCACCTGCCATCTACATCTTATCTGTGGATGAAGTCCAGTGCCTGATTCATAAAAGATAATGCATAAGTATTTGTTGGAAAGAGTAAAATCAACTAATGTTTACTTGGCACTTGATGTTTTGTTCCCTGGGGGGCCATGCCCATCTTTTCTGGTAGCCTGAGGCTATTCCTCAGTAGCCAAGATGCTTGAATGGAATTTCTATTCTCCTGTAACAAGAAACATGCTCTAATATTGGCAGACCAAAGGGCACCCCATCCGGAACCATAAACTTCCTGGAGCCTGGGACTTTCTCCACTGCAGGGGCTGTAACCCTGGCCTACCCAGTTGTGTTTTTTCCCCATGATGAAGGCAACCTGGAAAGCAAAAAGGGGACAAAGCAATGAAGTGAAAGGGCAGTGAGAGAAAAGAGTAAGGCAATAGAGAATATATGAGCACCTAATTATCTATTCATTCACTCACTCACTCACCAAATAGTTCCTAAACTCCTGCTCTGTTCCAAGCCTGGAGCTGGAGGATGGAAGATAAGGAAAGATTAGACAGAGTCCCACAGCCATGAAGAACAACATGTCAACCAGTGGAAACAGAGAAATTAACAGGCACAGAGACTGCAGAGTCCAGGGAGCCCAGAAGAAGGCACATTACATTACACAGCCCAGCAGAGTCCACAGGAGTGGTTTGTGGAAAGGGGTAATGCATATATTGGGGCTGAACTGATGAGGAAGAAGAAAGAAGGAAATGAGAAGCCATACTGGCATTCCCAGCAGATGGAACATGGAAAAGGGTCAGTCTGTTCTGAAAGAAAGATGCAAGTAACAGAAATAGGTGGCAAGTCCTGGGCATCCAACTCTTCTTCACGGGCATTTCTGTAGGTCATGACCTAGAACTTGCTGGGTTTAGCTGTAACCAGGTAGAGTTTGAAAAGCAGAGTGTTTTCACCCACTGAGCCCCAGCTCCCTCAGGCAGCAGGTTCTCTCTCTCTCTCTCTCTCTCTCTCTCTCTCTTTCTCTCTCCCCCTCTCTCTCTCCCTCCCTCCCACACTTGTTATAGGGCAGCAAGGAGAAGCAGGAAGATGTCTGAGTGTGCCACACCTCAGTCTCTGTCCCTCTTGATGCTCCTGATGCAGGGTTTGTTAAACTCAAGTGCCACATTCCCAGCTACAGAGATGCCGATGGCAAAAAAAAAAAAAAAAAAACCAGCAGCAGAACCCACTGGGTAAAGCCACCTGTCAGACTTAATGAGCGCAGAAAACTCCTCATCCCTGGCTCTGCCAGAGTTTAATAAAAACCATGAATATCTTCCTAATAAATGGGAAGCCAATTCTTTATAGAGTATGTTACATACAACCTCACACCCCAGTGAGCAGAGCTTCAGAAACAGAGGAGACTCTCCAAACATTTATTTAGTTGATTTCTGAAAACTCCACACTCTGTAACAGACCCAACACAACTTGTAGTGTCCCTGAAAGTGGCCACTAGGGCACTGAGGAAAGAGGTGCAAGAATGGGTTGCCCCAAGAGAGCTGGTGTGGCAGAGGCTGTCCACTCGCAGATGGATCCACACTGGGCTGCAGGGGATCTTCTTCCAGCCCCAGACAGTGGAGCCACAGTGGAAGTCCCAGGCCTCACACCTCTGCAGGGACCTGGTAACGCCTCCTTCACTCTCTCTGAGCAATCACCCAGCTGGTTAGTTTCTCAAAGTCTCAGGTGGGAGCCCTGACACCAGAACCACGTTGAACGCTTGCTTCACCGTTGATGATGTTTCTTCTTTGATAGATGTTCCCCCAGATATTGATGAGTCACCGTGGCCCACCTGGCAGGGCGGGTGGCCCTCTAGCTGCAATCAGTTCACTCCCTCCTTCCCACCAGCCAGAGCACAGCCCTGGTGCAGGCATGGCTGAGGCAGGTGACCAGAGCACAAGGCAGGGGTACTTTCCAAGGCCCAGTCTCCCTGCCATGCTCTATTGTATGGATCTCCAGAGGGCCCGTGGATTCCAACTGGGATTTGTGGAAAAGGCATTCAGAAGGAGTGGGAGGTTGGTCAGAGGAGATACCTAAGTGTGAGACTCAGAAACAGGGAAAGTAGAATGGGATCCAATCACCGGGTCACCAGGATGCCCAGGGGCATCATCAGACACAGGACTAGGATGAGGGAGTCTGCTGAATTCAGACAGGAAGCTTGTCTCAAGTGATCAATAATCCATTTCTTGTAGAAACTAACTTCTGTGTAAACTCCAGGATATCCTTTGTTACTGCAGCCAATGCCCCAGCTCACAATTCCCACCTGGAACCATGTGCCATTTAATTCACAGACCAGGGGCCCCCCAGAATCTCCCTGGAAAAAGAAAGATAGTCACTGTAGGAAAGAAATAGCATCCACATCAGAGCAGGCTAATTGCACTGCAATGGGCTGCAGAGCTAGGCACTCAGGGGGCTTCCCCAGGAACCCCTAAGACCCTCCCTAGCCTTGGGTATCTGTCAATATGAGATCTGAGAATTGACAATTTCCAATAAACCAAAATCATGTACCTACTAAAAAGGTGTGTTCCAAAAAACAGAATATACATAATGGAATCGTGCCTACTCTGAGACAATGATGAGTCAGGTGCTTACCTGAGTACACTGCCTGCCACACAGAAGGGGCTCAAGACATGGAGCATGTATCGTTGGTGGGACCTGCCTGATTCACCCCTCCTCCCACTCCAGGCTGTGTCAGCTGCTCTCTCCTGAAGGATCAGGTAGGCTGCCCAGGAGAGCCTTGGTGGCTTGTCCTCATGTCCCATTACCATGAATAAGGGTAACGGAGAGGCTAGGAGATAACCCAGGCCCTACTGGCTGGGGATGAGGAAGCTTTAAGGAGACAACTACAGTGCTGAGGTAGCAAGAGGCCCATGAACTGACCTGACAGGAATCCTTCCCTTGGTCATTATAGCCACAGACGGTCCCCCTCGTGACCATTTCATTCCTAATTCTCATCTTTTCCTTGAATACCTTATTACATTTCTCATGAAGCATAATGCTTAGTTCAGCCTCCTGAAGCTCAGTTACTATCTTTTTTGATGAATCTGCAGAGAGACAATTTACAACTGAGTGGGTCTGCATAAGTGGGACAGGACAGGAGAACCCCTTACCCACTCTGGGTCTCAATACTGTGTGTTCACACACAGACACCCTCTTAGGCGTTGGATATTGTCCCATTTGACAAAGGAAGATATGAGGCCCAATGTTGACATGGGGAGACAAGGACATAAGATCCAAACAAAAACAGGGGAAATAAGAACAGACAGGAAAGGGAAGGCAAGGCATTACCACCCTGAGAAACCAAAACCAAGCATCTGTCACTCTGAATAGTAGTACTAATAGTGACACAGTATCCTGTACATCAGTAAAGCATCTATATTTTCTAGAGCAGGATCACAGACTGTCAGACAGGTAATGGCCCGAGGGTACCAAATCCAGCCTCTCCCCAAGGGTAGGAGGCCCTACACCTCACTGACAGGTCTCTGGCCTCTTCTCATACACAGGAAGCTCCTTATCTACCAAGGTAGGTACTTCCTGGGAGGGACACCTTAAAAGGGCAGACAGCTAGCTCATCACCCCCAGAGTTAAAATCCACCCGAGAGAGAACCCACCATGCCTGGCACCCAAATCCCCAGGTCCTGACAAACCAAAAGAATTTCATAGACCCGTTGTTAAAATTATTCCCTGGCAGCATCTACTGCACCCTCCTCCCTGACTTACTAAAAAATATCTGCCTCCCTGTCCCTCCCTTTAGCTTGTAGATCAACCCCAGGGCACCAAGCAACATTTTCCCTGGTCTGGGGCTGCTGTAGTCTTGCTTCATAGTCTCACCTGTTTCATTCACTTTGCCCCATCCTGTCACCCAGCACTTCGTATCAGCTTGTACCATGAAAGCCTGTTCAGGGAGGCACACAGGCTGGATGTGCGTGGAGTAATTCACAGGGAAGTGAAGCAGAGCAAGGGCAATGTCATTTTCAATTATTCCAGAAGACATAAAATATCGGTGGATAACGATGTCACGAACTGGGACTACAAGTGCTGTTTTGGAGCGATGATGCACATTTGTGTCTCCCAGCTTCACTCTGTATTCCAGATGACTGCAGAAAGATCCTCCAGGGTCTACACTCTGCTTCCACACCTTCCAGGTGCTTCCCACCTGGTACCCATCTTCCTATGCCAGCCAGCAGCTACCTCCCTCTCTCCAAACCACATCCCTCCAGGACCCCTGACCACTTTAGCCGGTGGTCTCCAGATCAGCTGCGGCAGCAGCAGCACCTAGAAACTTGTTAGAAATGCTAATCATCAGGTCTCACCCAGACTGGATAAAAACTATGGGGCTGTCACCCCCTTTTACAGATGAGGAAGAGGAGGTTGAGGAAGGGGGACAGACTGGCTCCAGTTCCCGCAGCCTGATCAGGGCCCAAGCTCTGAGCCCCAAACACTCACCTAGAGATGCAGTGGGCGGCAGTAAGCACCCAGCGCCTGGCAATAAGGGAGCCTCCGCAGATGTGTCTGTTGCTGGTCTGCAGGCTCACCTGCCAGGGCCACTTCCTATCTGGGCTCCGCAATCCTACAATTATCCTTGCAAACCGCTTGCCGCAGGCTGGGGCAGGTCAATGAAAGGAAGGGACTAAAAGTAACGCTGCTGTAGCACCTTCACCATGAGCCTCAGAACCCTCAAAGCAAGGCCTGCATCCCCTGAGGCTCTTCGGAAAATGGCTGTATCCTCCCAGGTCTCAGGGAGCCGCTCCGCCCCTGGACAGATCGTGTCCCCTGAGCCCCTCCTCCTCTAGGGCAGGTCCCCTCCCCCTCAAACCAGGCCAGTTCTCTGCAGCTGGGCATGGCCCAGAAGCGTCACCTGACGTTTAATGCTACTGTCCCGTTGGTCCATGTTGATGATAGTGTGTGGGATTGCCAGAGCCTGGTAAGAAATCAGACTCACCTGAGGGAAATAACACCGGAGCGGGGGTCACTGTCTTCCGTCTGGACTGACCGGCCGCTTGGGATCCTGGAGCCCCTACAGGTGGCGGCTCCCATCTGCTCGCTCCGGGGTCCTGGCCACCTGGCCCTGAGGGGAGAGCGGAGGGGAAGAACAGTGCTATGCCTCCCTGCGCACCCGCCCTGCCCGCCCGGGCCTCGTCGAGCCATGGCTGAAGAAGCAAGAGCCAGGCCAGGAGCCCGAGGGAGCTGCCGCCCTGGGACGCTATGGATACTGCCGGCAACCTCAGCCTCCGTGGTGGCGCCGCCTCGCAGCGGTTTCCACGCCTGCCATGCGTTCTGGCTGGAGCCTGGAGCGCCCGCGAGGGACGAGGGGGAGGGGCCGGGACACCGGACCGTCCGAGGGGCGGGGCCTAGGCGGGGTCGCGCCGTGCAGTCCTGACTCAGATGAGTCCTCTCTTCGCAGCTCTCCGTGGACTCAGGTCCCTCCACCTCATCTGGCGCCTCCCTGGCATTCAGTGTCTCCTGGCCTAGGTCCCTGGCCTCAGAGTGGCAGCGGTCCAGCCCTTTGTTCATACAAAGACGCGTCCACTACTCTACGGCAGAGCTTCCTCCAGGCCAGGACTTTACCAGAGTCTCCCTCCCTTATTTGTCTGCAATAAAATTTAAAACTCTTTAACATGCATGTTGCACTTAACATTACTAACCACTGCGTTAGAGACGATACTGCTACCTTTTTGAAAATCAACACCCACATGAAAAGATGTTCAACATTGAGGCAGGATAGATAGACCATGTCCTCGGGACGCAGCAGCCGTGATGACCTTTCCACAATCAACGCCATAAACCTCAGCATTCGCATTGTAATTGAGCTCATTCAAGCAAAGCTATCTTCAGCAAGAAATTTCCCCTGTAGAGTGCATGCACACTTCGATTTTACCTTTCTCAAACTGACCCTTCTTTCATTATCACAGTAAAAAGCACACCCCGGGTGTAGATTTCAGATGCTGATGAGACGTGCGATGTATGAACAAGTATGCACAGCTACTGTGCATGTACACCCATAGGACCACCCAGAACATGCTTACTAATAACACCTCTTTCCACTCCTTATAAATAACCATGTAATACTCCCATAAAGAGAGTCTCCCTAGTGCCAGTCTTCACTGTCTCATCCTTATAAGCAGACCACTCTGAATTATCTCTCTCTCAGGGTGTACTGTCTATTCTGCACTTAACTTTCAAAATATTCTTTTCCCTTTACAATAAATTACTCTATGCTCCATCTCCTTTGCTATGCATCTCTTATTTAAATTTTTTTAAACTAAGAAGACAAGAACCAAAGTATCACAACAACTGTCAACAACATCATGAGTCAATAACAAAATGGAAACTAAAACCACAATGAGATATCACTACACACCTATCAGACTGGCTAAAATAAATAATAGTGACAACATCAAATGCTGGCATGGATGCAGAGATATTGGATCACTCATACATTGTGGTGGGAATATAAACTATTACAGCCACTCTGGAAAACGGATTGGCAGTTTCTTATACAACAAAATAAGCAATTACTATACAACCCAGTAATTATACTTCTGGGTATTTATCCCAGAGAAATAAAGATGTTCACACACACAAACCTGTATAAAAGTTTGTAGTATCTGTACTCACATAGCCAACATCTGGAAACAATCCTGTAATGAACAGAATAATGGCCTCCCAAAAATGAGCACACTCTAATCCATGGATCCTGTGAATATTTTACCATACATGGCTAAAAAATGTGATTAAATCAAGCATATTGAGACAGGGGATTATTCTGGATTATCCTGGTGGGCTCAATGTAATACCAAGTATCCTAGAGGGAGGAAAGAGAGTCAAAGTCAGAAAAAAAAGATGTGATGTCAGAAGCAGAGGTCAGAGAGAGAGTTTTGAAGATGCTATACTGCTGACTGCAAATGTTAAAGGGGCCACAAGCCTAGGAATGCAGCAGCCTTTAGAAACTGGAAATGGCAAAGAAACAGATTTTCCCCTAGAGCCTGCAGAAGGAAGACAGCTGGCCAACACCTTGATTTTAGGACTTCTAACCTCTAAACTACAAGATAACACATTTGAGTTGTTTCAAGCCACTACATTTATGGTAAATTATTACAGCTATAATAGGAGATGAATACAAACCCTAATGTCCTTCAGTGGGTGAACAGTTAAACAAATAGTGGTACATTCATACCACAGAATACTACTCAGCAAAAGATAGAATAAAATATCAATAGAGGCAACAACTTGAATGAATTTCCGGGGAATAATGCTGAATCAAAAAAGCCAATCCCAAAAGGTTGCATGCTGTATAGTTCCATTTATATAACACTTTTGAAAAGATAAAATTTGAGAAATGAAAAGTAGATTAGTGATTGTCCAGAGTTAGGGAGGTAGGCATGGTTTTGTAAAGGCAATACAAGGAATACTCTGGTAATGAAATTGTTTTGTGTCTTGACTATGGTGGTAGAGACTCACACATATGATTAAATTGGATAGAATTATACATACATCTTGACTTGCACACCCTCACAAATTAGCACAAGTAAAATTGGAGAAATCTGAGTAAGATAGATGGATTGTATCAATGTCAATATCCTGGTTGTGATGTGGTACTATCATTTCTCAGGATGTTACCACTGCAGGAACTGGGTAAATGGTATAGAGGATCTCTATTATTATTTCTTACAATTGCATGTGGATCTATTCAATTTCATAAGTTATCTCAAAAAATTTTTCAAACTTAATTTATAAAACAACACACTCAATCATAAAGCTTTAATAGTATAAAAATCTGGCCAGGCTCAGTGGCTCACACCTGTAATCCCAACACTTTGGGAGGCTGATATGGGTGGATGACTGGAGCCAGGAGTTCAAGACCAACATGGGCAACATAGCGAGACCCATTCTTTACAAAAAAATAAAAACTAGCCAGGCATGGTGCTACACACCTGTAGTCCCAGCTTCTCAGGAGGGTGAGGTGGAGGGGATCACCTGAGCCTGGGATGTCGAGGTTGCAGTGAGCCATGATTTCACCACTGTACTCTAGCCTGGGCAACAAAGTGAGACCCTGTCTCAAAATAAAACAAAAGAAATAAAGATAAAAGTTTGTATACAGTATTGTTATTGTCTAATATTGACCCCAGAATATACACTTCTAAAACCAATTAGCCTATCTGATATAAACATTAGCAATATATTATTATTATTAAGGCAAGTTATTTTCATTGTAGAAAAATAAGAAAAAAACAAGCAAACCGAAGAGGGAAATCTCATTATCTTCACAATTGGGCACATATTTTGGAGCCCATTTTTTCATATAACAATATATTCTGTTAAAAATCTAAAAAAGCTAAAAAAATCACCATCAGAGTACAATTTGCCATCTTTTCTAGTCATCTTTAGGTTTACTGATCCAACCTTTGTTTATCTCAAAACGTATTAGAATACTTCTTTTGAAGTCATTGTATATTATTTCCTTGAAGGAGAAACATTCTTTGCTGCAGTCCGATCTCAACATCCAAGTTCTAGATCTTAAGCCATGTCCAGGCAACATTTTTCACAATCTCTGCTGTTTTTCTCCTGTGCAGTTGATGAATTCAACCCAATTACAACCATGTTAAAGAACAGACTTGCTTTGTTTTTTTCAGCATCCAGAACCATATGGGAAGCTATGATTATCTCTTCATAGGTGGATGAACAGATTAACCAATAATTGTAATACAGTATGATAAGTATCTTGAATGAAAGACATGTTCGATATCTTTTGAAAGCCAATTTTTCAGTGACTATCAACATTTAAAATAACATCCTACCTAGTAATTTCTCTGCTGGTTTATTCTATACAGATATTCTTTCAGAAAACATGCCAAGTATGCCAAAATATATATAACAAGGCCCTGCAGCAACTGTTTGTAATAGTAAAGCACCATTTAAAAAAATGTAAATTCTCATCAATAAGACGCCGGTTATAAGGAAATATCTTCATGACCATGGAGTAAAGAATTATTTCTTATACAAGATACAAAAAACACTGACCATGAAGAAAGATTAATAAATGTGACACCTTTAAATTAAGAACCACTGTTCATCAAAAGGCACCATAAAAATTTGTGGAAAAAATTAAAAGCCACATGGTGGGGGGAGATATTTGCAACACACATAACCAATTAAAAACCAGTATTCAGAATATCAAAAGAACTGAAAATCACTCACAATATGGCAGATACCTTGAAGGCGCTGCACAAAAGAAGAAATACAAATGGCCAATAGGAGTGACAAAGGAAGATTCAGAAATAAATGCATTTAAAAAATAAATAAGTTTCTTTGTAGGGTGCGAGAAAGTCAGACCTCAGAAGAATTGATTCGTCAAACCTACACAGTGAGCATTTAAAGGAAAAAATGCCATAAAATTACCAAGATCACCAGGCTTAAATGAGTCTGTTCAAACTGAGAACACAGCAACTTTCTCACATGACCATCATGTTCACAAAGGTTATAACATACATTGAGACATCAGCAGAGTAAAATTAAGAGACAAAATCATTTTTGTTTTGTTTTGAAGTCTAGGTTTGCAGGAATATTGACAGTTTTATTAGTTTGGTATCACAATTAGATAGGATGCCCCTGTTACATTTTGGTTTATTTCTGGAATCAATCCCCTGACTATGCCATGGGGAAATACTTGGGCATTAGAAGTAAGGTAGAGTGTTGGTTTTTGCTTTTACAGACCCCCCTTGTGGTAAAGTTCCTTCCATTAGGGCAAATTTCACCAAATGAGTTGCTTAGCAATTTTCTGATTCCATACCATTAATTCAAGAGTTTTGTATTACTCAACCAGTTTATTTACAAAGGAATAAAAAAGGTGTTGTTTAATACATAAAGACCTCTGTGACAGACTGCAAAAATGACCGCAATACTTTGCAGTTCCTCCTGTCAAGAGACGGAGTCAGGCTGCGGTATAAGCAGCCTTGTCACCTGGGGTATATGACCTGGCAAATACCATGGTGCTAGAGTTTGCCATGGTTAATTAAAATGCTGTAAAGAGTCTCTGATATGTCATACCTAGAGAGTCACAGTGTAGATCTCTCAGTTCTGGAGCAAGATCATACCATCTGCAGCAAAGAAACTACATTATTTGAAAAGCAACTCCTGACACACTACTAAACCCTAAAGGAAACTAAGTGCCAGACCACAAAACATCAAGTGACCAAGAAACTGGAGCTTCCTATCATAAGGTAGATATTTAGTCAGACTCACCAAGTCATAGACTCAATTGGACTAAACAGCAATCCATCATTCAATGGAAGTGATACTTTGGAACTGGATTATGACAAGTCTTGAAGACACAAGTAAGTTACACAAAGAGATGAACTAGACCCCCATGTCACCTATTTGTGATGCATTGAAATGTCTCCCTCAGTTTACACTCATAGCCTTATGGGGAGCATCCTAGCTAAATTAGGAGGAAAAACTGTGCTTGGTTCAAAAATGAACTCAAAATTCTGTGCCAGCTGAAAATAGGCTGCTATTGCATTCTATCCCTGTATTAGTCAGGGTTCTCTAGAGGGACAGAACTAATAGGATTTTATATATATGTATTTATTTATGTGTGTGTGTGTGTGTATATATATATCTATCTATATATATATGTATAGATATATAGATATGGGAGCTATCTATATATATATATATGTATAGATATATAGATATGGGAGCTTATTAAGGAATATTAACTCACACAATCACAAGGTCCCACAGTAGTCCGTCTACAAGCCAAGGAGCAAGGAAAGCCAATCCAAGTCCTAAAACTGAAGAACATGGAGTCCAATGTTTGAGGGCAGCAAGCATCCAACACAAGACAAAGATGTGGGCTGGGAGGCTAGGCCAGTCTAGTCTTTTCACGTTTTTCTGCCTACTTTATATTGTAGCCATGCTGGCAGCTGATTAGATGATGCCCACCCAGATTAAGGGTGGGTCTCCCTTTCCCAGCCCACTGACTCAAATGTTAATCTCCTTTGGCAACACCCTCACAGACACACCCAGGACCAATACTTTGCATCCGTCAATACAATCAAGTTGACACTCAGTATTAACCATCACAAGTCCACCCCTTGTTGACTTGAACCCATATGCATCTCCTGAGATCATACACAATTTTCAGATAAAGATAATAATAAGGTTATAATTACACCTAGCACAATACAGCTATCCTTTGTACAACTGGAAACACACCAATCCCCAACCCAAATACTGTTAAATTAAGTTAGCAATACTTAAATGTTGATATGAAGTGAATAAATCTTATGTCACGTTGATAAAGGAAAAAGGAAATAAAATTATATTTTCTTAGTGCAAGTGTGTACAAACATGTTTTTAACAAAAGGAGGAAATACTCATGACAGTTACAGTCCTTATTTCTGCAGCTGGTCACGTGATCATAACTGGTATTGATGACTACCTTCTTCTACTACCGATTCTGTATTCCCTTTGCCTTGCCTTCAGCAAGCACCACAGCAGGTCGTGGCTTTTTTCCTGGTGGAGTGACCCAAACCTTCATTCCTGAAGGGTCTGGGCCATTTGCAATCTTCCCTGGATTGGGTTGTTGTAGTTTCCCATTGACTTTACTCACAGGGTGGTAATACTAAGAGACACCCTAATGGATCTCCTGTATTCCATACATACTCTTTCTTATCTGCATTGTGGAGTAGTAGACTGATTTCATCTTGATAGTTGGAGTCAATCACCTCAGCCAACACTGTAACTCCCTTCTTAGCCTGTTGACTTAAAGATAGGAGGAGCCCAAAGTGTCCAGGTGGCAATCTTAACTTCCGGTTTAATGGAATCATTGTTGTGTCTGCTGGTGGCAGCATTCCTCCCTCTGGAACTAAGACGTCTAGGCCAGCAGAATGTAACACTGCAGGAACTGGAAGCAAAAATTTTGCTAGTGGATCATTAGGGGTGATGGTGAGTGGTGCCACTTCTACTTCCACCCCTTGATTCCTGGACTGGTGAAACCTGGCTATGGGAGAAACAGTATCATGTATTAGATTCTGACTCAGAGCATACATGGCCTTCTGGAGAACTTTGCCCCAGCCCTGCAAAGTATTGTCACCTAGTTGGCATTGCAATTGTGACTTCAAAAGGCCATTCTACCATTCTATCAACCTAGCTGCTTTAGGATGATGGAGAACATGGTAAGACCAGTGAATTTCATGAGCATGAGCTCACTGCCACACTCCTTTAGCTGTTAAGTGAGTGCCTTGGTCAGAGGCAATGCTGTGTGGAATACCATGACACAGATAAGTGGATAAGGCATTCCATGAGTCCATGGATGGTAGTCTTGGCAGAAGCGTTGCATGCAATGCTTTCTCCATTGCATGCAATGGCAAACCCATTTCTGGAGTAAATATCTATTCCAGTGAGGATAAACCTCTGCCCTTTCCATAAGGGAAGACGTCCAATATAATCAACCTGCCACCAGGTAGCTGGCTGATCACCCTGAGGAATAGTGCCATATCGAGGGCTCAGTATTGGTCTCTGCTGCTGGCAAATTGGGCACTCAGCAGTGGCCATAGCCAGGTCAGCCGTGGTGAGTGGAAGTCCATGTTGCTGAGCCCATACATAACCCAAATCCCTGCCACCATGGCCACTTTGTTCATGAGCCCACTGGATGATGACAGGGGTGGCTGGAGAAAGAGGCTGGTGTCCACAGAACAGGTCATCCTATCCACTTGATTATTAAAATTCTCCTTTGCTGAGATCACCTGTTGGTGAGCACTCACATGGGATACAAATATCTTGACAGTTTTTGACCACTAGGGAGGTCTACCCATATACCTCTTCCCCAAATTTCTTTGTCATCAATTTTCCAATCATGCTTCTTCCAAGTCCCTGACCATCCAACCAAACCATTGGCTACAGCCCATGAATCAGTATATAATCGCACATCTGGCCATTTCTCCGTCCACGGAAAGTGCACAACCAGGGGCACTGCTTGAAGTTCTGCCCACTGGGAAGATTTCCCTTCACCACTGTCCTTCAGGGATGTCCTAGAAAGGGGCTGTAGTGCTGTAGATGTCCACTTTCTGGTGGTGTCTGCATATCGTGCAGAACCGTCTGTGAAGCAGGCCCTAATCTTCTCTTCCTCTGTCAACTGACCATAGGAAACTCCTCATGAGGCCATCAGTGCAGGCTGGGGGAGAGAAGGCAGGGTGGCAGGAGTGGAAACCATGGGCATTTGAACGACTTCCTTGTGTAACTTACTGTGCCTTCAGGACCTTCTCGAGCCTAATCACGTATATACCACTTCAATTTGATGATGGAATGCTGCTGTGCACAACCCACTTTATGGCTAGATGGGTCCGAAAGCACTCAGTTCGTGATTGGCAGTTCAGGTCACATGGTGACTTGATGACCCATAGTCAAACATCCAGTTTCCACATGTTTACTAGGCTCTTGGCCTAGTAACAGGCCAAGAGCCGACTCTCAAAAGGACAGTAGTTATCTGCAGAAGATGGTGGGGCCTTGCTCCAAAATCCTAGAGGCCTCTGTTGTGATTCACCTATGGGGGCCTGCCAGAGGCTCCAAACAGCATCCCTATCTGCCACTGACACCTCAAGCACCATTGGATCTGCTGGGTCATATGGCCCAGGTGGCAGAGCAGTTTGCACAGCAGTCTGGACCTGTTGCAGAGCCTTCTCTTGTTCTGGACCCCACTCAAAACTGGCAGCCTTTCAGGTCACTCGATAAATGGGTCAGAGTGACACACCCAAATGAGGAATATGTTGCCTCCAAAATCCAAATAGACCCACTAGGCAGTGTGCCTCTTCCTTGGCTGTAAGAGGGGCCAAATGCAGCTACGTATCCTTCACCTTAGAAGGAATATCTCGATAGGCCCCACACCACTGAACCCCTAAAAATTTTACCAAGGTAGAAGGTCCCTGAATTTTAGTTGGATTTATTTCCCATCCTCTGGCATGTAAATGTCTCACCAATAAGTCCAGAGTGTTTGCTACTTCTTGCTCACTGGATCCAATCAGCATGTCATCAACGTCATGTACCAGTGTGGTATCTTGCAGAAACAGAAAGCAATCAAGGGCTCTCCAAATAAGATTACGACACAAAGCCAGAGAGTTGATACAGCCCTGAGGGAGGACAGTAAAGGTATATTGCTGGCCTTGCCAGCTGAAGGCAACTTGCTTCTGGTGGGCCTTATGGACAGGAATGGAGAAAAAAGGCATTTGCCAAGTCAATGGCTGCATACTTGGTATCAGGAGATGTGCTAATTTGCTTAAACAATGAAAGCACATCTGGTACAGCAGCTGCAACTGGAGTCACCACTTGGTTAAGCTTATGATAATCCACTATCATTCTCCAAGATCCCTCTGTCTTCTGCACAGGCCAAATGGGAGAGTTGAACAGGGATGTGGTGGGAATCACCACCCCTGCATCTTCAAGTCCTTGATGGTGGCACTGATCTCCGTAGTTGATCTCCGTAGATCTCCCGGGATGCAATGTTGTTTTTGATTTACTATTTTTCTAGGTAGAGGCAGCTCTAATGGCTTCCATTTGGCCTTTCCCACAATAATAGCCCTCGCCCTACCAGTCAGGGAGCCAATGTGGGAGTTCTGTCAGCTGCTAAGTATGTCTATGCCAATTATGCTTCTGGCACTGGGGTAATGACCACAGGATGAGTCCAGGGACCCACTGGACCAAGGTCAGACTTGAGCTAAAACTCCATTAATTACCTGACCTCCATAAGTCCCTACTTTAACTGGAGGACCACAATGACATTTTGGATACCCTGGAATCAGTGTCAGCTCAGAACCAGTGTCCAGTAGTCCCTGAAATATCTGATCATTTCCCTTTCCCCAATGCACAGTTACCATGGTAAAAGGCCATAGGTCTCCTTGGGGAAGGATGGGAGAAATATTAACAGCATAAGTTGTCGGTAGTGTAATGGGGTCTTTCCTCAAGGGGACCCAGCCTCCCCTTCATTCAAGGGGTTCTGGGTCTGTAAACTGGCTCAAGTCTGGAAATTGATTGAGGGGCCATGATTCTCTGTGTTTATAATTCAAATTAGTCTGTTATCCATCCGACCTAGAATTTTCTGCTTATATAAATTAAGTAGGAATACAGTAGGCTTCCTATCAATTTCACTTCTAGAAACACCTTGATTAATTACCCAATGCCAGAACTCTACACGAGTCAGACCATTCTGATTGCTGCTTTGCCTCTGCTGTTCATTACAGTAGCTATGCCCACCTTGCCTTTGATGGTTGAGTGCCACCACTTGGCCCCTACCACCTTGAGATCCAATTATTCCCACTGTATTTAAATTTTATAGTTTAGTGACTGCAGTTCCCACTGTTAGATCTGACATACAGAGAAGAGCACTTACAGGGCCCTTCAAAGACGCAGGTACTAACCTCACAAATCTATTTCACAAGGCATTGATCAAGGGTATATCCTCTGGACCCTCCCAGCTGGGATGAGTAGGTCTAAAGTGACTAATCCACTCCACCATCTCAATCTCCCTAAGCCTTTGGATGCCTTCCTCTATATTAAACCAAGGGAGATCAGGCATTTCCAGCTCCCTCACAGTGGGCCATCTTTTAATGCATATTTCAGCTAACCAAGCAAACAAACTATTAGAACCTTATTTTAACTCACCAAGCTGCAACTTTAAATGCAGAGTCCCTACTTAGTGTGCCCAAATCAATAAATTCATCCTGATCCAACTCTATGTTCCTTCCACCATTATCCCATACCCTTAATATCCATTCCCATGCCTGTTCTCTGGATTTCTGCTTATATAAATTAGAAAACTCAAGTAGTTATTTTCAAGTGTAGTGCACCTTCTCATGGGTCACACTCTCAACCTCACCTCTAAGGGCCCACTAAGACTGGTTATAGGTCTAGTTATAGGTCTAGAAGCAAATGGGGGTATTGGGGGTGGCTCCTGAGGAGAATCAACATTACCTTGTCTGGCAACTGTCTCAGAAGAGGCCATCGCTGTTGCCTCAGGCAGCACAGGGTTTATCTCCTTAGACAAAGGTAGAAAGGCTGATGGCAGCACGGGTCAGGGAGGGGATGTTGCCACTACTGGGGATGAGAAAGCTTTTCTTCTGGCCAAAAAAAGTTCAGCAGAGTTTACAAATTCAGTGTCCCCAGCTTCATCAGGGTCCTCTTACAAGTCCCCATTCCAAGTTGCAGGGTCCCATTGTTTTCCAATCAATGCCCTCACTTTAACAGTAGACACCTGGCGAGACTGTGCATGCACATTTCATTGCAGGTCAGCCACTCACATGTAAGAGCTTATGTCTGCTTTTCCACAATTTCAGCTCTTTCTCTACAGGAGATAAGACTCTCACACAGGGCAATCTTAGCAGATTTGAGGCTCAGTATCTGCTTCTGAAACTGGGAGTTAGAATCCCTGAGTTCACCATTCTCTTTCATCACTTTGTCCACTGAACTTAAAGCAAACAACCAGCTTCATTTTGTTCCTTGGCTCTCCACATATGGTCAAAGGTATTGTGTATAGAGTCACTAAAGTCCTTGCCTCTCATGAGCTGTGAATCAGGAATGTCAAATGTATTTATTTTGCATAACTCTCTAAACAGTTCATGCCAAGGACTATCAGTGTTCTCCATACTATTAGAAGTAGAGTCCTGCCGGGTGTGGTAGCTGATGCCTATAATCCCAGCACTTTGGGAGGCCAAGGCAGGCAGATCACAAGGTCAGAAGTTCAAAACCAGCCTGACCAACATGGTGAAACCCTGTCTCTACTAAAAATATTTTAAAAATTAGCCGGGCTTGGTGGCCAGTGCCTGTAATCCCAGCTACTCGGGAGGCTGGGGCAGGAGAATCGCTTGAATCTGGGAGGCAGAGGTTGTAGTGAGCCAAGATCGTGCCACCACACTCCAGCCTGGGCAACAGGGTGAGACGCCATCTCAAAAAAGAAAAAAAAAAAGTTTAGAAGTAGAGTCCTTCGCATTGTTGCGTCTAATCATGTTAAGCAGCCAATTCCAGAAACCCCAAAACCAATGAAATAACTCCATCCTTAATATTCTGTTCCTTTAGAACCACTCCTGGTACCAAAATCTGTATTAGTCAGGGTTCTAGACAGGAGACATATATATATATATGAGAGTTTGTTAACTCACACAATCACAAGGTCCCACAATAAGCCATCTGCAAGCTGAGGAGCAAGAAAAGCCAGTCCAAGTCCTAAAACTGAAGAACTTGGAGTCTGATGTTCAAGGACAGGAAGCATCCAGCACAAGAGAAAGATGTGGGCTGGGAAGCTAGACCAGTCTAGTCTTTTCATGTTTTTTCTGCCTGCTTTATATTCTAGCTGTCCTGGCAGCTGATTAAATGGTGCCCACCCAGATTAAGGGTGAGTCTGCCTTTCCCAACCCACTGACTGAAATGTTAATCTCCTTTGGCAACACCCTCACAGACACACCCAGGATCAATACTTTGCATCCTTCAGTCCAATGAAGTTGACACTCAGTGTCAACCATCACAATCCTCCATTCATGAGTGTCCCTAAAAGACAGTGGTGAGGGGAAACCCTATACATAGAGTTTCACACAGTACACCTGGTCATCAACTTGCTGTAAAGGGAGAAGTGGCCTGAGTAAGAATATATATGGACCCTCAGGCAGTGAAGAATGACTTGTCTGGTTGGTTGGGCCTTAGAGCAAAATTCAAACATTTGGGGAAGAAGCACATGGCTAGACCTATAGGAGTGGGTATAATAGGTGTGGCTTTTTAAAATCTCATACCAATGCCCACCAATGGGTATCTGCTGAAGAAGAAGCACTCAACGTTGAACCAGGTGGATAGGATGACTCCTCCAGTAGAGCTCAGCTAGCGCCTGTCCTTGTCAACCTCTGCACTACACGCTGTGCTCAGGAAAAGAATATAATTGTGTTGGCAGGATTGGAGGCTATTCATTCACCCAATAAAACAGCACGAGTTTCCTCTGAACAAAGGTGATCTAGCTACTACTGCTCTGAATGTCTAATCTGTCAGCATCAGAGAGCAATGCCAAGCCTTTGATGTGCTACATTCCTGAAGGAAACCAACTAGCTATTTGGTAGGAAGATGATTATATCAACCTCCTTCTACCCTGGAGGGCCAACATCTCATCCTTACTGGGGTTCATACATATTATAAATATATACATATATCTTATAAATAATCTTTGTAAAAATTATTAATTTATTAAGTATTGATCTTTTAATGTACATGCATTTAATTATTTTGTGTGATGAAATGGCAAGTATGCATAAAGCACTGCTGCTGTACGCAGAAGTATGATGCTGACTCAAGAAAACACATGTGCAGTTGTTTGAGTTGTGAACTGAACTAGCTGGTTTTATCATGGGACATCATTTTTACTTTCAAAGAATGAATCATAATAGAACTATTGTTATTTTGACCTAAGTATTTGGCAGGCATTTTCTCAAAAATAAAGTAAGTTAGAATCTGTGACTTTAAGAAAAATGACTGACAGTATTTGTTGCCAATGTTAAAATTTGAGCTTTCAAGTGAAAATTTGAATTTTGGAAAATTTGTATGTGCTACCATGAACACAACAGCTTTCCAATCATTAAAGACTTTTCTGATGACAGTGGTGGTAATCTGAGTGAAGGCAATTCTTTTCTGATATTGTACAGTACTCTATAATGAAATGTGTCAACTTTTGGAAAATCTGCATAACTAAGTAAACCAATATTTTCCAATGATTTTACAAAGTTATGCATGGGTAAAAGGCCCATTCAAAATGAAGGGTCAACAGATTTTAATGTAATGAGTACAAAAGTTCAGTTTTATATTCTACATTATGGGTTTTTCTTTTCTGCCACATGGTCAGGCTGCAAATTTTCCAAACTTTTATGTTCTGCTTCCCTTTTAAACATAAGCACTAATTTCAGATTATCTCTCTATGAATGCACATGGCTGACTCTACACTTTCAGAAAAAAACAGGTCACCTCTTGAACGCTTTGCTGCTTAGAAATTTCTTCCACCAGATACCCTAAATCATCTCTCTCAAGTTCACAGCTCCAGAGATCTCTAGGACAGGGACAAAATGCCACCAGTCTCTTTGCTAAAGCATAGCAAGAGTGACCGTACTCCAGTTCCCAATAAGTTCCTCATCTCCATCTGAGACCACTTCAGCCTGGACTTCACTGTCCATATCACTATCAACATTTTGGTCAAAAGCATTCAACAAGTTTCTAGGAAGTTCCAAACTTTCCCACATCTTCCTGTCTTCTTCTGAGCCCTCCAAACTTTTCCAACCTCTGTGTGTTACCCAGTTCCAAAGTTGCTTCCACATTTTCAGGTTATCTTTATAGCATTACCTCACTATTCCAGTACCAATTTTCTGTATTAGTCCAATTTCACACAGCTAAAAAGAACTACCTGAAATTGGGTAATTTACAAATAAAAGAGGTTTAATTGACTCACAATTTCACATGACTGGGGAGGCCTCAAGAAACTTACAATTATGGTGGGAGGCAAAGGAGAAGCAAGGCACAGCTTACGTGGTGGCAGGAGAGAAAGCAAGCAAATGGGGAACTGCCAAACACTTTTAAACCATCAGATCTCATGAGAATTCATTCACTATCGTGAGAACAGCATGGGGGAAACCACTACCATGATCCACTCACCTCCTACCAGGTTCCACCATAGACACACAGGGATTACAATTCAAGATGAGATTTGGGTGGGGACACAGAGCCAAACCATATCAGCTACCTTATCCTTGATATTAAGGTGTGAATCTTGTAGGATCTCTACTGATCACCCAAGTATTCAGTGAGATCCCTCCTCTCTGGTTGGGTGAAACTTGAATGTCTCCCAGTACTGCGTGAGTTCTGAGAATTGCTCAACTTATGGCTCCCTGGCATTTGTCCTTTGCCTAGTCACCTGGAAATTTACCCTATTCATGTGCAAATTAACATTCAGCCAAAGCCTAAAAGGGAGTGCTCTGCAGATTTCTGGAACTTTCTCTGATTATCTTCACCCTATATAGCATGGTTTGGGAAACACTTCTATATATAGCTAAATAGTAAATATTTGAGGCTTTGTAGGCCACACATAGTCTCTGCTATATTCTTTTTTTAAAAACAAGTCTTTCAAAAGTGTATAAATCATTCTTATCTTAGACCTGTACAAAAAAAGACTATGTCTTGAATTGGTCCACAACCATAGTCTGCCAACCTCTGCTCTACAGTATTCTGATCTGCAAACTCCAGATACGTAGCCTTCCTGAACTCAAATCTCTGTCTCCTTCACTTAGTGATATCAGTGTTCTGTTTGGGTTTCCCTCTCTGTGCCATCTGAAAATTGCCTCCACCAAGGAGGCCAATATAATTATATAACTCACTTCACTTGTTTTCCTTCTCTCTAGGATCACAGTCATATACTGGCTATTGTCCTAATAGCTGAAGTTATTAAAATAAATAACTCTGAATAAAATAACTCTAAATAAAATAAAATAAATAACTCAGAATAAAATAATTCTGTCCAGTTTTTTCTAATTGTTTATAATGGGAAAGCAAGTTCTTTAGTGAATATTCCTTAATGGCCCTACAATATCATTTTGTGTCTTTTAAAAAACAGATAAAGGCCGGGCGCGGTGGCTCAAGCCTGTAATCCCAGCACTTTGGGAGGCCGAGGCGGGTGGATCACAAGGTCAGGAGATCGAGACCACAGTGAAACCCCGTCTCTACTAAAAATACAAAAAATTAGCCGGGCGCGGTGGCGGGCGCCTGTAGTCCTAGCTACTCAGGGGGCTGAGGCAGGAGAATGGCGTGAACCCAGGAGGCGGAGCTTGCAGTGAGCCGAGATCGCGCCACTGCACTCCAGCCTGGGCAACAGCGTGAGACTCCGTCTCAAAAAAAAAAAAAAAAAAAAAAAAACAGATAATAGAATTGCCAAGTCCAGCTCAGTTGGGGAGACCCTAACCCAGCAGCGCTAGAGGAATTAAAGACACACATACAGAAGTATAGAGATGTGAAATGGGAAATCAGGGGTCTCACAGCCTTCAGAGCTGAGAGCCCCAAACAGAGATTTACCCACATATTTATTAACAGCAAACCAGTCATTAGCAGTGTTTCTATAGATATTATATTAACTAAAAGTATCCCTTATGGGAAACGAAGGGACAGGCCGAATTAAAGGAATAGTTTGGGCTAGTTAACTGCAGCAGGAACATGTCCTTAAGGCATAAATCTCTCATGCTATTGTTTGTGGCTTAAGAATGCCTTTAAGCAGTTTTCTGCCCCGGGCGGGCCAGGTGTTCCTTGCCCTCATTCCCGTAAACCCACAACCTTCCAGTGCAGGCGTTAGGGCCATTGTGAACATGTTACAGTGCTGCAGAGATTTTGTTTATGGCCAGTTTTAGGGCCAGTTTATGACCAGATTTTGGGGGGCTTGCTTCCAACATGTCCCCCTTCTCTGATTTGCAAAGAGATCAAAGCAAGGGCAGCTTTGTCACAGTGAGCTACTTCTCACAGGAGTCGGGATCCGCATCTGCACACTACGCAAAGACAAACACAGATTAAAAGCACAGTCATCACTGATATCACAGAGCTTCCAAGTGTTTCTATCCATTTTAATGGGCTACTAGCTGCTAATTTGTCTGCAGCTCCTTTAAGCACTCCAGTTTCTGGTATTAAGGTCAGGTGTGCCTGGGATGCTTTAAATATTTGTTCTTTTAATTTTAAATCCTTATGTTAAGCGCCTAGAGCTGGCCATTATGAACATGTTACAGTGCTACAGAGATTTTGTTTACGGCCAGTTTTGGAGCCAGTTTATGGCCAGATTTTGGGGGACTTGCTCCCAACATAGAATAATGCTTGGACTGATTTCTAGGTCTCTTGATCTGAAATTTCCACATCACTCTTTTTGTTTTTAAAAAAATGCCTAACCAAAGACTAGAGTTAGCCCAGATTTTGATAAATTCCTAATCAATCTGGTGATGAAGTTATCTCGGAATCTCTTTAGCTACTCCCTTCTCCTCCCATACCCCTTGCTGTGAGACATCTGACTTTCTTAGATAAGGCAATCACATAGAAATGTAGGAAAGAAAAGAAGTTGGGTAACTTCAGAATCTTCATTCTTTCCTTTTCATTACTCCTCCAGCTATTCAAGACCCAAGTGTTTAGTAGTCTGAAATTTGTTTTGCAACTGGTGACCTGCAAGAAAGTAACATGTGTGAAAGGTAAAGCTAGCTTTGTGTGTGTGTGTAAAAGGTAAAGCTAGCTTTTTTTTTTTTTTTTTTTTTTTTTTTTGGAGACAGAGTTTTGATCTTTCACCCAGGCTGGAGTGTAGTGGCGCAATCTTGGCTCACTGCAACCTCCGCCTCCCAGGTTCAAGCGATTCTCCTGCTTCAGCCTCCCGAGTAGCTGGGACTACAGACGCAAGACACCACACCTGGCCAATTTTTGTGTTTTTAGTAGAGACGGGGTTTCACCATGTTAGCCAGGATGATCTCAATCTCCTGACTTCGTGATCCACCTGCCTCGGCCTCCCAAAGTTCTGAGATTACAGGCCACCGCTCCCGGCCAGTAAAGCTAGCTTTTAAAGCTCATACTGCTGACCTATAGGAGGAAACTTAAAGGTCATTAAGTGAAGACATAGCACTTGCACCAAAGAAGTCATAAAGGACAAACGTGTGGTGAGGGACGGT
This sequence comes from Macaca nemestrina, assembly GCF_043159975.1. Lineage (NCBI taxonomy): Eukaryota > Metazoa > Chordata > Mammalia > Primates > Cercopithecidae > Macaca > Macaca nemestrina. The sequence continues at coordinate 110,200,348 of NC_092126.1, forward strand.
CTCTAACCAGCAATAGGAAAGTCCTCAATTGTTCTGCTAACTTGGAAGACTACTTGCAATCTAAATTGAGGGAGTGTAATTTCTTTCACTCAATGTAATGTTTTTTAAATTTCATCCATGTCATTTTGTGTATTCATAGTTCATTTTTATTCTTTTTCTTTTTAAATGTTACTTTTTCATTTATTTTTAAATGAACAAAAGTGTATTATTTTTATTGCTGACTAGTATTTCATCACTCAACTGTTGACATTAGGATTGTTTCCAGATCCTGGCTGTTATGAATACAGATGTGATAAACATTCATATATAAGTCTTTGAATGGTGACAAAAGTTATTTGCCTGACCAAACTTTAGTCAGGCATCTAAATCTTCTCCTAGATCTGTCTGTGCACTTCTTTGTAAAATCTGCTTTTACCAAAAGAACTCTGCTAAGTCCATTTAGCCAGAACTCCCATTCTTGCTATCTGATTATCCTCATTATCTGATCAGTTTCCTCATCCTCTCCCATCCCCCAGGTGATGTCTGATCACTCTGGCCTATCTTAAGCAAGAATCCTGTTAGGTCAGATGAGCCAGGATCCCCCTTACACCCTACTATGGTTTCACTGTGTCCCCCAAAGTTCATGTGTTGGAAACTTTATCCCCAAAGCAAAAGTGTCTGAAGATGGGCTTAATGGGAAGTGTTTAGGTCATGAGGGCTCCACCAATCAATACATTATAACAAATTTTATATCAGAATTAAAGCTAATTATGAAACGGCTTCAGGTTATAAGTTCTCTCTCTCTCTCTCTCTCTCTCTCTCTCTCTCTCTCTCCCCCCCCCTCCCCCTCCCTCCCTCTCACCCTTCTGCCTTCTGCCACAGGATAACACAGCAAGAAGGCCCTCACAAGATGCCAGCACCTTAAGATTGGACTTTCCAGCCTCAAGAACAGTAAAAAATAAATCTTCTTTTATAAATTACCCAGACTGTGGTATTCTGTTAAAGCAACACAAATGAACTAAGACACCCCTGATATTTCTTCTTAATAATGTTCCATCCACTGATCCCCACACTTCTCTTTGGTTATAAATTCCCACATGTCTACACTGTATTCAAAGTTGAGCCCAGTCTCTCTTCCTCACCCTGGAAGGGAGACCCTATTGTAGTGATCCTTAAACCTGTTTTGTTGGTCCTCAATAAAGTCTTCCTTGTTGTGCTTTAATAAACATTACTGAATAATTTTTTCTTTAACAGTGAACATTGTTGCTATTTTCTTCAAGTCTGTGGCTTTTATTTTCATTTTCTTAATACTGTCTTTCTAAGAGCAGAAGATTTTAACTTTGTTGAGATCCAATATATCATTCTTTTCTTATGTGGTACATACTTTTTGAATCATATTTAAAGAATCTGTGCCTAACAAAGATCAGAAAGATTTTTCTTCAAGTTTTCTTAGAGAAGTTTTATAAATTCAGGTTTTACATTTAGTTCTATAATATGTTAATTTTTCTACATAATGCAAGGTAAGGATCAAGGCTCACTTTTTTTTTTTTTTTTTTGCATAGGAATATGCCATCATTCCAGCACCATTTATTAGACTTACCCTTTCCCCCAAATAATTACCTCAGCACTTTCGTTGAAATAAATTGGCCATATGGGTGGGGGCCTATTTCTGGACTCTCTATCCTGTTTCATTGATATATATATGTATGGCAAATGCACCTGAAAGCAATAATTTAACTTAAGCATATCTGGAGAATGACCCTACCATCTAAGAAGAATGTGTATTCAAGGTGCTGAGCTAAGGAATCCAGGAGTGGCCAACCTACAGATTCCCTCCTTATCTATGAAAGACATCTGAACGCCCAGCCCATCCCTTGGAACACAGGCCATATAGGGGGATCAAGGCCCTTTGTTTTGGATTAGATGGAGGTTGCTAGGTGGAGGGTGTTAGGTGAAAATGTATGTTTCTTACAAACAGTAGCAGTTCTCCTGTCCAGCCTGCTGCCACTGGACCACCCCTGTATGTAAGTCCCTCCAACAAACCCTATGTCTCATTCACTGCCTCCAGCTCTTTTCTTCAGCCTCCTGGATACGGTGCCATCCCTATTAGAATCAACAGGGCTCCAGCACAATACCTTATGCCAATACAACACTGTCTTAATTACCATACCTTTATAGTAGGTCTTGAAATCCAATAGTTATCTGCATCGGTTAATTCTAGGTCCAATATGGATGAATCTCAAAAACCACGTACGGAAAAAATACATGGAGGGTAAGAAGCCAGACACAAAAGAGCATTTGCTGTATGGCTCCATTTATACGAGGTTCAATAACATGCAAATCTGATCTGATAGTAATTAGAGCAGTAGTTATCCACCAATCTCTACCTTTTTTTTTTTTTTTTTTGAAACAAAGTCTCACTCTGTTGCCCGGACTGGAGTGCAGCAGCGTGATCTGAGCTCACTACAACCTCGACCTCCCAGGTTCAAGCAATCCTCCCACCTCAGCCTCCCGAGTAGCTTGGACTACAGGCATGCACCAACATGCCCAGCTGATTTTTGTATTGTTAGTGGAGACGGGATTTAGCAATGTTGTCTGGGCTGGTCTCGAACTCCTGGGCTCAAGCAATCTGCCTTCCTCAGCCTCCCAAAGTGCTGGGATTACAGGTGTGAGCCACTGTTCAGCCTCTACCAATCTTTATTCATGTAAATATTCACATGCACCTTCTTTCCATAGGCAAAACACACCAATCCTCTCCTAAAAGGAGGCAACTTCAATGTTTCATAAACAAAGGAGGAAACTGGAAGCAATAATGTGGTCTGCATCATATCAAAGAACTACCCTGGGACCCATAGGGTAATGAGGGAAATGGTCAGAATCGGTAAGCACCCCAACCCATCATCTCCCTAACCTTCAGCCCTGTGTTTTCCATAGAGCCTGATTAAAGTGATCTGGTGCTCAAGGTTTGGAGAAGGAGAGGCAGAAATAGGCAGAAAATGGAGGATGTAGTTTGGGATGTAGTGCCCTGATCCCTCTCTTGCTTCCAGTTTCTCTCACTTCCTCCTTCCCAGATGCAATGACTAGCAAATTCAGCTACAAAACTCCATGTGGAAATGCTGATGGCCATGGAGAGCATAGGCAGCAAAATCCAATTGTCTAAAACCACCCATCCAACTCACAACTGGGTAGGCAGAGACTACCCCTCTCACTCTTTAGTTTAAAAAGAATCATCAACATCTTCCTAAGTTTAATGTGAGGTAAGTTCTCTTCAGTGTCCCCAATAACCAGGCCAGTAGACATGCAGAACACGGGAGACTCTCCGAATATTTATTTAGTTGATTTCTGAAAACTCCATACTCCATAACAGACTCAATACAACTTGCAGTGTCCCTGAAAGTGGCCACTAGGGCACTGAGGAAGGGGATGCCAAGAATGGGTTGCTCCAAAAGAACTAGTGTGGCAGAGGCTGTCCACTCGCAGATGGATCCACACTGGGCTGCAGGGGATCTTCTCCCAGCCCCAGACAGTGGAACCAGAGTGGAAGTCCCAGACCTCACACCTCTGCAGGGACCTGGTAACGCCTCCTTCACTCTCTCTGAGCAATCACCCAGCTGGCTGGTTTCACAAAGTCTCAGGTGGGAGCCCTGACACCAGAAACACGTTGAATGCTTGCTTCGCCGTTGATGATGTCTCTTCTTTGATAGATGTTCCCCCAGATATTGATGAGTCACCATGGCCCACCTGGCAGGGCGGCTGACCCTCTAGCTGCAGTCGGTTCACTCCCTCCTTCCCACCAGCCAGCGCACAGCCCTGGTGCAGGTGTGGCTCAGGCAGGTGACCAGAGCACCAGGCAGGGGCACTTTCCAGGCCCCAGTCTCCCTGCCATGCTCTATTGTATGGATCTCCAGAGGGTCCATGGATTCCAACTGGGATTTGCAGAAAGGGCATTGGGAAGGAGTGGGAGGTTGGAAGAGAGGCCTAGTATAAGACTCAGAAACAAAAGGGGAGTGGACTGGGGTGATCACAGGGCCACCAGGATGCCCAGGGGCCACAGCAGATGCAGGAGTAAAATGAGGAACACTGCTGGATACGAACAGGTAGCCTGAGCCACCACTGCCATCAGCCACTTACTGTAGACACCAATTTCTGTATAAATTCCAGGCAATCCGCGGCGACCACAGCCAATGCCCCAGCTCACAATCCCTACCTGGACCCATGTGTCATCATATTCACAGGCCAAGGGACCCCCAGAATCTCCCTGGAGAAAGAGAAAGAAACGAACTTCAGAAATTGAATAGGATCTATATCAGAGCAGACTGACTGTACTACAAGGTGTTGAGGAGACACGCACACATAGGGCTTCCTCCAGCACCTCAAAGGCCCCACTGCCCAGATTTCTGTGAATATGACAACTGAATATGTGAGCATGGGAACTAAAATGTTAAGGGGAAAACTTTAATATGCTCTGAGAAAATGATGACTTCTCATTTTCCAAACCATAGTGGCTCTTAAATGTCTTGAACATCACCTCAGCATGGCAGCCCCCTAAACCCTTGTATTTAGCCTGAAGTTTCTCTACAACTCCTAACCTACATAGCCAGTTCCACACCCTCCAACTCAAGCAGAATTCTGCATGTCCTTTCCCAAACCTCCTCTGCTGACCAACCATCTCAGTCAGAAAAATAGGGTCCTCTTGAACCTCTCCCTCACCCCCACTCCTACATGCAGTCAGTCAACAAGAATGGATAGGTCAACCTCAAAAACACCTTCACTTGCCTCCCTGCTCCAGGCACTGCTCAGGACTCAATTTATCATGGCCTAGGTGATGAAAACAAGCATTTAGACTTCTGTCTATGCACCACACAGCTCAGGGAGTCATTTATCGAAAAGGCAAATCTAATTATGCTCACCAAAGCCCCCTCCCAAGTCCTGCCAGAGCAAAATCTAGAAAATTGGCACTGCACTCCAAGCCATACACATTCTGACTCCAACCCACTTCTCAGCCACATCTGCTGCCTCATTGCTCCAAATGTGTAAAGTGTCCCTTAACATGAGAAGTACCTTCAGACCTCTGAGCCACTGCACATGCGATTCCCTCTCCTTACAATGCTGTTTTCCTCTTTCCAAGAAATCCAAAAACTCATTCTCTAAGACCCAGCTCAAATGGCCTCTCCTCAGGAAGGCAGCTTGGTGCCGAGGGAAGAGCGTGGGTCTGGGAGTTGGTACTCACAGGAGGATCCTGAGTAACGTCCTTGGATCTCGTCTTCCACATTCATACAAGGGGTGTGATGTTTATGTTGCAGGGTTGTGGTGTGGGTTAACTGAGATAATGAGGGTTAATGTCCACACTGGCATGGTGAGCATCACATAGGAGGACCTCAATTAGTACGGCATATGTTATTAGCATTTCCCACCCCAACTTTCCCACACACCAGCAGTGCCCCCAGGCAGTGCTCCTCCCTTTTGAAAGAACAGACCAGGCCAAGTTAGGGCAGCCATGGCAGGTTTCCCTTTATGAATCTCTTTAACTCAACTAGGCGTGAATAGAGGAAGCAGCAAATAACCCAGACTCTGCCATCTGGGAATGGGGAAAGGATCCATGAACTTACCTGGCAAGAATCTTTTCCTTGTTCTTTATAGCCACAGACCATCCCTTTTTTTATTACATCCGTAGTAGATGACAAAGCCTTTTTTATTATCTTATTACATTCCTCATAGCGCATGATGTATTGGTCCACCTCCTGGAGAATTTCTGATGTAAGTTTCTCTCCTATCAAAGAAGATCATCAGATCTGCACAAGTGGACAATAGGCCCCTAAGCACCCAGCATCCCTCTGGAAAAAGACAAGGCAGTGAGTATTCTTCTCATTTGATACAGAAGGCCCAAAGTTGATATGAGGAGAGGAGGATGTAAGAAACAAAACCAAGACAAAAACAGGAAGAATATTTCAGGAGAGGGAGAGGCAAGGCCTTGCCAACCTGAGAAATGACAACCAAGTATCGTCACTCTAAGTATCAATAGTAATAGTGAGAGTGTGTCCTGTGCATCAGTAAAGCATCTTTACTGTCTAGAGCAGGATCACAGACTCTCAGGCAGAAAATGCCCCAGAAGTACCAAATCCAGCTTCTCCCCAGGGATAGGAGGGCCTACACCCCACCAACAGGAGTCTTCTGGTTCTCTCTACATCTCCAGGAACAGAAAATACCCTATCCACCAAGGCAGGTGCTTCCAATGAGGAGCAGCTCTGACTGGCAGACAACTCATTGCCCTCTGAGGTGTTCCTGGGGAGAACTTTATAGCATCTGGCTCTGTCCAGGGAACCTAAAAATCCCCCCAAACCAGTCAAGCACAGTGCCCCCACAAATCCACAGAAAGAGATGTTGCCCATGTGTTTCTTCTTCTCCTGGCTCAGCAACTCCAGTTCCCAGGACAAAAGTCTTCCTAAATGGCTGCCATCAAATATTGGTGTTGCAACAAAAGAACTCAACCCAGTTTCTGGTGTCACCCAAGACAACCAGGAACCATGACCCTGACAGCTGCTAAACTGCGTGTCCCTCACAACCTGCCACCCACCAGGCAGTCTGCCTCCCTGCTCCTCTCTGTAGCCTTCCTGTCTACTCCAGGGGTAAGGGTGCCTCCTCTCTGCCCTAAGTTTGCTTCCTGCCTTGAAGTCTCACCACCTTCTTGTGTTTTGCCCCATCCGGTCACCCAGCACCTGGTCCTAGCTTCCACCTGGAAATTCTCCTGAGGGATGCAGATAGGCTGGATGTTTGAGGTAAAATTCACAGGATGATGAAGCCGGAGAAGGGCAAGGTCATTTTGAACGGCTATAACTGTTGAGAACTTAGGGTGGACAAAAGCTCTTCGGACAGGGACCACCACACTTGTATTTTCCTTATAGACACTCCGATCTCCCATCTTGACACTGTAACGGAGGCGGCTGTGGGAGAGAGGACATGCCTCTAAGAAAAGGCCTAGGAAACATTCTTTGTGCCTTTTCCATACATTTCCAATGTTTCTCAAACTGGCCTCAATCTCCCGGGCCACTACCCCTACCACCCCATCTCCATCACCAAAAACCCTTCCTTGATCACTCTCAAACTTGGTTTGCCTGCCCAACTTAGACATGCCTATAGCAAGACGACCAATGCAGAGACCCCCTCCGGCTTCACTGTGAGTTTTGTTTCGTTGTTGCCAAATTGCCAGGGCAATGGAACTCAGTGGGTGCTTGAGGGGGCTGGCCTGGCCCCAGAAGGCCCCCCAGCCCCGCGTGTCGCTCCTCACCTGGAAATGCAGTGGCCTGCCGTCAGCACCCACGTGGTGGTGACCAGGGTGCCGCCGCAGATGTGCCTGCCTCTGGCCCTCACGCTCACCTGCCAGGGCCACTTCCCTTCCTCCGCGTCCACTCCTCCCATGATTCTCAGAGGGGTTCGGCCACACACTGGGGTGAGGATAGTGTAGGATGAAGAACTCACTCAAAGACACAGGACTTGACTCCCCGGGGTGCCCCGACGACAGCCAAGAAGGACCCGTGTCCCCCAGGGCTCCGAGCCACGCTTCAGATTCCCCGGGCTACCAGGTAGCACCTGCCCCAGCCTGGCGCCCAACCTCCGCCTGCGGGCCTCCCACGCAGTGAGTCACCTGGGAAGGACGTAAACAGATTGGGTGGGGGGCCCGCCGCAGGTCCTGAGGCCGGGCTCGCTTTGGGGTTCTCGCGGCCCTCCTCTGAGAGGAGAGCGGAGGGAAGGAGTGGCGCCGCCCTGCCCGCCCAGTTCTGCCAGGGCCAGGGCTGAAGGAGCAGGAGCCAGGCCAGGAGGCCCAGGGAGCCGCCGCCAGAGGACATGTCATGGATACCGGCTGCCCCTCTCCCGACAGCTCGCGCCCCTGCCGGGGGTTGGCTGGAACCAGGGCGCCTGCGAGGCACGAGGGGGCGAGGCCGGGGCCTCGAGGGATGGAAATGGCGGAGCCGACTTGCCAGACCCTGGTCTTGCCAGATTCCTTGTCTGAGTGGGAAATGTCGCCCTCGCGGTGCGGTTTCACTCAGATCCTCACTCCAGACTATGTCCAGCCAGAACCCTGCCCAGGACCAAGGGGTTAGGGTAATTCTGAGAAAACTCCCTTGATGGAGACCTCCTGCTTTAGGGTCTGCACTTAGGAGGCAGGTGCGATGCTGCTCCTGCCCTTGCAGGCGTGGTACCTGGCCTGGAGCTGGTCGGGATAGGTCTTCTGGGAATTCATCGAGGAGCTCTTATTCCCCATAGCGTCCTCAAATCAGGGCTTCATTCACCAGACCTAGATATTAGGGTAGGAGGACTTTACAGATGAAGCAGGCTAGACAGAGGAGTGGGCTGCTCTTCTGTTTCAGTCGCAGGGACATCTTTTAAACAGCCCGCAGGTCAATCCACTCTTATTAGCTCTGTGTCCCTAATGTCTATTCTGTCTGTTCTGGTAACTCATCCTTTTGTCTGCTGCCCAAGACCTACTACCAAGCCTCTGCCTCTCCTGGCTTCATCTTTGTTGAAGTTGGAGGAAAAACAACAACAATAACAGCTTTTGAATTGCCGTATGTTCCACTTTTTCCTGTCCAAAAGTGGATAACCATGACAGTGTTTTCCAAGGATGCCGGTGCTCTCCTCACCAATTTATTGTTCTAAGTCTTGGTGAAGGGGGTATTCTCTAAGGCCCTCTTGGAGCTCAGGGGAGTGGGCGAGCAGGTCATACATCATGAATTCATCCCAATATTCCCCTCTCTCTAACTCTCTCTCTACATTGAACAAGTGTAGGGACCAGCCCTACAGGGCCTGTGGGTTTTTCTCCTCATGTGTGGAGATGAGAGATCGTAGATATAACGACATAAGACAGAGACAGAAAGAAAAACAGCTAGGCCCCAGGGGACCACTACCACCAAGACCTGTAGTGGCCTGGACTCGCTGCTATTTATTGTATTCTAGGCAAGGGGGCAGGGTAAGGAGTATGAGTCGTCTCAAAAGATTGATAAGGTCACGCAAGTCACGTGTCCACCGGACAGGGGGCCTTTCCCTTTGTGGTAGCCAAGGCAGAGAGGAAAGGCAGCATACATCAGCATTTCTTCTATGCACTTATCAGAAAGATCAAAGACTTTAATACTTTCACTAATTTTGCTACTGCTATCTTCTAAGAACTTAAGAGGAGGAGCCAGGTGTACAGGTGGAACATGAAAGTGGACACGGAGCATGACCATAGAGGCACAGCACCACAGGGAGATGTTTACGCCTCCAGATGACTGTGGGCAGGCCTGGCCAATGCCAGGCCTCCCACAAGAGCTGGTAGAGCAGAGTGTTCTCTAACTCCTCCAGAAAAAGGGAGACTCCCTTTCCTGGTCTGCTAAGTAACGGGTGCCTTCCCAGGCACTGGCGCTACCGCTAGACCAAGGAGCTCTCAAGCGGCCCTTATCCGGGCATGACAGAGAGCTCACACTCTTGTCTTCTAGTCATCTCTCACAGTGTCCCTTCAGCTCCTAATTCTGTATGGCCTGGTTTTTTCTAGGTTATAATTATAAAACAGAGATTATTATAATAATAGAACAAAAAGTAATACTACAAACTAATGATTAATAATAATTATATCTATATCCTATTTCCAGTATAACTTTTCTTAATTTAATTATTTCCTTTAGTATACTGGAATAGCTTGTGCCTTCAGTCTCTTGCCTCGGCACCTGGGTGGCTTGCCGCCCACAAACAAGGAATTTCTGACATATCACACTTGGTAGCCAAGTGTGGGCCACCACTGAGTTCAGGTTTAAAACAACCAAGTAGCAGCCAGGCGCGGTGGCTCACACCTGTAATCCCAGCACTTTGAGAGGCCAACACAGGAGGACTGCCTGAGCCCATGAGTCACGAACCCATATCCAGCCTGGGCAACATGGAGAAACCCTGTCCCTACAAAATATAAAAAGATTAGTTGGACATGGTAGCCTGTGCCTGTTGTCCTAGCTACTCAGGAGGCTAAGGTGGGAGGATCCCTTCAGTCCAGGGGTTCCAGGCTGCAGTGAGCCATGATCGCACCACTACACTGCAGCCTGGATGACAGAGCAGGACTCTGTCTCAAAAATAAAAATAAGCAAGTAAACATGTAAAGCAAGGGTGTCCAACCTTCTGACTTTCCTGGGCCACACTGGAAGAAGAATTGTCTTGGACCACACACAAAATATGTTAACATTTATGATAGCTGATGAGCTTTAAAAAAATCACAAAAAAAATAATGTTTTAAGAAAGTTTATAAGTTTTTCTTGGGCCACATTTAAAGCTGTCCTGGGCTGTATGTGGCCCATGGGCTGCAGGTTGGACTAGCTTGATGTAGAGTCACTTTCACCTGCCTGTTTGGTATCTACAAACAGACACCAGCAAACTGAATTCAGAATTTCTGGTAAATGTACTCCTGGTAAATTTGGGCCCAAGCCTCTCTAATCAAGAGTCTGCAGAATCCAATCCTATACATATCTCCCAAGTTCTTTCCCATGAAAGTTAGCAAAATCTTGCAGTTCTTTTTGTAAGGAAGCCTTCTCCCCCTGGGTTATACTTTGTATCTGTCCTTCCAGAGCATGCTGGGATCTGACTGTACTTATTAGGTCTAGAGGCAGTAAAGATCTGCTGAAGTGGTATGGGTCTAGAGGCAGTAGATCTTTAGACCTACTAGAGGTAGGTATGGAACTGGCATGCCCTTACCCTATAACTTCCTCAGTTGAAGTCAATACAGTAGCTCTAGGGTAGAGAGGACCACCCTTGTCAAAACAGAGGATGCACTGCTTCTGTTAGCAAGGGAGGTTCAATGTGGCTGGGAGTCAGATGTCCTAAATCTATCCAAATGTGCCTCATTTAAATTTTCATGGTCTCACTCTTTCCCAATCAATGCCCTGACTTTTATGTAAGAATTATAATGAAGCTGTTAATTCCATTTATGTTGAAATCCAGCAACCCAAAAGATGAGATACTACATTTTATTTTCAACTACATCAATCCTGTAGTGACAAGGAATATGAAGTTATTTCAGGAAATCATAGAAGCTTTTAATCCAAGAAACTAAAATTCAAGATTGCCATTTGCCTTCTTTAAAATTTTCGTGTAGTAATAAGTAACCAGTCTTCCCCACAGTCCTTATATCTTTCATTTCCACAGTAACATCTATTGTGGCAGCCTGTTATCTTTTAATGAACTGTGAAAAGCAGAGTGTGGCCTAGAGTGAGACTTTAGAATCTGTGAGAGCTGCAAACACAAAGCAAATTTGCATCTACTCATAGGCACTTCTCCACAAACTTCCACCAGGTCTTCAAGAGAAAGATTAGAGGCAGGGCAAGAGACCAAAGAAAGCCTTGCCCACGGTGCAGTCTTTGGGGAGGTGAGCAGAAGCCACTGTGGGAAAGGCATGACATCTGGCCTGGATCCTCTACTCTGTTTCCCAGCAACTCTACCACCACCACTAACACTACCACTACCACAAACACACACACACGCACACACAAATACACCAACCCTTTGCCACCAGGGGTTCAGAGGGGGCATAAAAATGTCACTTCCAGGGCACAGATAAAAGCCTATTATAGCTGCATGAACATAACATTAAATATCCTCTATTTCTCCGGGAGAAGTAGGAAACTGTGCTGCTCCAAACCTTTAAAGATTATCTATTCTGGGAGAGGGGCAAGGTCACTTAGAAGGCCCCATGACTAAGAGCCAAGAACATAGCACTTGCCTAAGAGTGAGGCTGAGCCAGAACAATAAAGAAAGCCCCCATTACCAGGATAGCAAGTGTCCAGGAACAAGTAATAGCTGACTGCTGCTGGAAGAGTGAGGGTAAAAGTACAGAAAGATATCCTCTCTTAGACATAGGCACAAAGAGAAGACCAATGACTGTGATTTGAACAGATACTGAGAAAAACTCTCTAACAAACCAGCTACCACTCTAAGCAAAAAAATAATACTGGAAGAATTTGAATTATGTACTTTTTGAGAGTAACCATACTAACAACAAAACCTGACACATTGTCTCAATGCCTCCTCCTTAAAGAAAAGGCATGTCCATTTCTGGACATAAATAGTGTTTACCCAAGTCTCCACTAGCCTTCACAGGAAGGCTTTAGCTTTCAACCAAAAATTACAAGACACATAATGAAACAAAAAATAACACATTATCAAGAGACAAACCAATCAACAAAACCAGACTCAGCTGTGACATAGATTTTGGAACTATTACACCAGGGGTTAAAAACACTATGATGGATGTATCTGTAGACTCTAGTGCACAGGTCAACAAAAGTTTTCTGCAAAGGACCAGATAGCAAACATTTTAGGATTTGCAGACCATAAGGCAAAACTGAGGATATTATGTAGGTTTTTATATAGCAACAAGATAATTTTCCCACAAAATTATAGTCATAATACTAATTGCATATAATATTTGCTAATTCAGATCTACTAATGAGAGGTATAACATTGTTTTAAGGGGAGTATAACATTTTACTTATTGGGGTTCAAGTTAATGTTCTCTATTGTCAAAATCAATTGCACATTTTCTGTTAATGGTGAGCCATAATGATATTTTACACACTTCATCTTTTCTTTTTTTTATTTTTTATTTTTATTGTTTTGAGACAGGGTCTCTGTCTCTTGCCCAGGCTGGATTGCAGTGGTGCAATCTTAGCTCACTGCAACCTCTGCCTCTCTGGCTGAACATGTGGAGAAATAGTAAATTCTCTAAACTGTGAAGCAGTCTCCCAGTCACACACACACATCCAGTGGTAAATACTGGAAGTAAAACTGACTAAAGGAGCTTACCTACAACCACCAACAAATGAGTGATGCATGAAAATTGGAATGCAAGACTTAATATTATTACGGTGACAATATTATCCAAAGTAGCTCAATGCAATCCCTATCAAAACCCCAATGATTTTTTTTGGCAGATATAGAAAAACCATTCTAAAATTCATCCGGCATCCCAAGCACCCCGAATAGCCAAAACAATCTTGAAAAAGAGAATAAAATTGGAAGACTCACACTTTCTGATTTGAAAATTTACTACAAAGCTATACTAATTAAAACAGCATAGTATTGGCATAATGACAGACATACAGACCAATGGAATAGAGAACCCAGAAATAAACCCTCTCATATATGGTCAAGTGATTTTCAACAAGGATGCCAAGAGCATTCAATGGAGAGAGGACAGTCTTTCCAAAAAATAGTGCTGGGAAAAATGGATATCCATAAGCAAAAGAATAAAGGTAGACCTTTACCTTACATCATATATAAAAATTAACCCAAAATGTATCAAAAACCCCATGTATGAGTTAAACTATAAAACTCTTAGAAGAAAACATAGGAGAATGTCTTCATGATGTTGGATTTGGCAATGATTTCTTGGATATGACACCAAAAGCACCGGCACAAAAGAAAAAAATAGACAAACTTTTAAAATAAAAATTGGTAGCCTTGTGCTATGAAGGACACTATCAAGAGAGTAAAAAGATACCCCACAGAATGGGAGAAATATTTTCAAATCATATACCTGATAAGGGATTAATATCCAAAATATATAAACAACTCCTATTACTCGAAAACAAAACGACAATTCTATTTTAAATGGACAAATAAATTTGTAAATAAACTTCTTCTCCAAAGAATATAAATAATGGCCAGTGAGCACATGAAAAGATGCTCAACATTGAGATACTCAATCATTAGGGTAATGCAAATCAAAACCAAAGTGAGATAACACTTCATACCCACCAAGATGGTTAATTAAAAAGAAATGAACAGAACAGAAAATAACATGTATTGGAGAGGACATGAAGAAATTTGAATGCCATGCCTTGCTGGTAGGAATGTCAAATGGTGCAGTGACTGTGGAAAACAGTATGACAATTCCTCAAAAAGTTAAACATAGAATTACCATATCACCCAGTAATTTTCAATTCTAGGTGTATACCCAAAAGAAGTAAAAGTAGGGATTTTGAATCTGTTTGACAGATACATGTTCGTGTACCCAAAATCTGTGAATATGTTACTTTACATTGTAAAAGGAAATTTATAGATGTGATTCAGGTTCAGGACCTTGAAATGGGGATATTACCCTGGATTATCTGGAAGAGCCCAGTCTAATCACATGAGTCCCCAAAAGTGGAGAATTTTCACAGGGAGATAGGACACTAAACAGTCAGAGAGATGTAACACTGCTGGCTTTGAAGATGGAAGAAGGGGACCAGAAGCTAAGGAATGCTGGTGACCTCTAAAATCTATAAAAATCAAGGAAACAAATCCTCCTCTTGGCATCCAGGAGGAACTGGCCCTACCTGGCTAATTTTACTTAGTTATTTATTTATTTATTTTTGTAGAGGTGGGGTTTTGCTATGTTGCCCAGGCTGATCTCAAACTCCTAGGCTCAAGCAATCTTCCTGCCTCAGCCTCCCAAAGTGTTGAGATTACAGGCATAAGCCACCAGACCCAGCCACAAATGTTCTGTAACAACCATTCTCAGCTCATAGGCTAAGAAGAGGGGACCAGATGTGGTCTATACTCAAATGTTACCTCCTCAATGAGGCCTTCCTAGGACACCCTCAAAAACTGTGTCCCCTATCCTCCCAAATCCTCCTTATCCTCCTTTAATTTTTCCCGTAGTACTTCCCACAATCTAACATACTATGTATTTTGCTCACATATATTAGGTTTTCCGGGGCAAAGATTTTTACCACTACTTTCAATGGTGAAACCGCAATTACTTTTGCACCAACCTAATACATTGGGTATCTTCCTCTTTCATAAATTCTTCCTCTTGTAAACTTTATGTGGGCAGATTTTTTTGTCTGTCTTGCTTATTGCTGTATTCCCAGCACCTGAAACATGTCTGGCATTCAATAAATATCTGTTAAATGAATGAACGAATCAGTGAGTGAATTAATAAATAGATCCCATATAGCCTAGCAGTTAGGAAAAATATAGAAATAAATAAATAGAAATGAAATGGAGATAGAACACATTGATACCTGTAAGTGCTTAGAGCACTGCCTAGCACACACTAAGTGCTCAATAAGTATTAGTCACCCTTATTCCTTATTGTAGTTATAGTTGCTACCTTCACGAGGAGCCTCAAGCATCTGAAAGGTGCAGGCACCACAGCAAGCAAAATCTCCCAGTCACTATCTGTGTCCAGCCGCCTGCCTCCCTGTCTACTGCATCTCCTCTCCTGGTTTCCCTGCTCCTTCTGGGGCTCCTGGTCTCCATCTCTGCCACTGGAGCCTGTGTCCCCCTCTGGTTCCCTCAATCTTTGTCCCTCAATTACAGATGGACTCTCCACAGTGCCTCAGGCAGAGCCCCCCTAAGATATCTTGAACCCGACTGCCTGCTTCCACTCTCCTCCATTCTGTTCCCCCATTCCACCCCTTCACTTGTTCCAGCGTTCAGGCTGTTGCCTTAGGATTCTGTTCCCATCCTGAGCCCCCGCTCCCAACACTGCCACATTCCACCTAAGTGTTCATCCTCTAGAAAGCCTTTGCTGATGCCCTCCCCAACCTCTTGGTGCCCACAGCACCCCCCCCCCCTCGCGCCACCCCTGCTGATCCCTTACTAAGCACTCTCATTCTGCTGGAAGCTCTGTGCTGTCCCTATCTCCCCCAAGGCTGACAATTTCCCAAGCCCCCCCCCTCCTCCCACAATGCCCCACCCAGGAAGCCCAGGGCCTGATCTCTGGTGCCTCAGCTCCTGAGACCCCCCTCCTCCTGCCGTCTAGAAATGTTCCTGGAACCCATCGACCCTCCCCACAGTGTTCCCTCTCTAATCCCCACAACAGTCTCAACCCTACAGTGGAGGAAATGAGTGGTGAGAGGTTAAGCAATTTGCCAAGATCACACGAGGCAGGAGTAAAGCCGGGCTTGAACCCAGGGCCCTGGGCAGGGCTGGGGTGCAGGGGCTGGCAGGGTATCGACCCAGGGTACACAACACAGCAGTCAAATAGATGGACAGAGTTTTGGATGAGCCAACGGCTGAGCTGGGACGAGAAACCAGCGCCTCCTCCCTGCGCGTCTGTATGCAGGCCAGGGGCTCACACGGGAGCCGGCTCCTGCCCCCTGGCCCAGGGCCAGCCGTCATCCCCATGAGGTCAGCCACGGCCGGCGATTTCGGGGAAATACCAGCTCCTTATTAAAAACAGGCGGTGGTCAGGCCCCCGCTGCTTTCCCAGTAGAAACTGGAGTGTTTGTTCCAAAAGGAACAAGAGTGGGCAGGGCCTGGCCAGGGCCCTGAGGCGGGAGGCTTGAGCTGCAGTACCTGGTCA
Organism: Macaca nemestrina; assembly: GCF_043159975.1. Lineage (NCBI taxonomy): Eukaryota > Metazoa > Chordata > Mammalia > Primates > Cercopithecidae > Macaca > Macaca nemestrina. The sequence continues at coordinate 110,216,633 of NC_092126.1, forward strand.
GGGTGTCCCGGGAGCTGCAGGGAGGGGAAGTGGGGGGACAGCCCCACTCCGGCAGTCGCGGGTGGGGGCTAGCAAAGGCTGCCTGTGTGAGGGGCGGGCACCGGCCCGAGAGGGGAGGGTCCCACAGCACCTCGAGGCTGCGCCTACCAGGGAGGGGTCGTGGACTGTGACCTCCACAGTCCCCTCGCCCACATCCCCCCGCCCGGGGACAGATCTCAGGCAGTGGGTAAGGCCTGAGAAAAGGCGGGCGGATGGCAATAAGGCCCTCCTCTTCCGGGGTGGGCAGCCCCCACCCGCGCCCCTGAGCCCAGAGCCTGCAGCCCCCGCCTCCAGGGGACCTGCGGAGGCCGCCCCTGCAGGGGGCGCGAGCGGGCCGTGCCTCCCCCGGCCCCGGCCCCGGCCCACCCCGCCACTCTCCGCGCCAGCACAGGCCGCCCTGCATCTGGAGCGAGTTAGGGTTGGCGGCCTGGCGGGCGGCGGCGTGAGCTCATCCCGGCCCGCCCCGCTGCGGTTTCCACGCGGCTGTGAAGGGAACAGAACACAGAAACGCCGCGCCGAGAGCCGGGCCGGAGGAGTGCAGTGGAGCGGCCGCTCCTCCCGGGATGTGGGTGGGAGTGGGAGAGGCTGGAGAGTGTGTATCACTGGCGTGTCGCCGAAGGAGGCTGAGCCCAGGGAGCCGGCCGCCAGCATGCGTCGCTGGTGTCACCGTGTGTGGTGGCTTGCGAGGGTGTGTGTGTCCCGAAGGGAAAACACTGTACGTGTAATAAGTCGCACACTTCCAACACACACTCCTCGTTTTACAAAAATCAGCAGCCGAGGGCAGAAGACAAGGAGGGCTGGCCAGTGCACAAGCTGGGGCTTGGCTCCCGCCCGGGACCTGTGTCCCTGAGTGGATGCAGCAGCTCTGGACAAACCACCCCAGGTGTCTGGTAGGGCCCAGGGCCCACCTCCCCAGACACACACATACTCTTCCTGGTCACTCTCCTCCCAGGCATCTCCGCCCAGGCATCTCCTCCTTCAGGAGGGAGGAAGGAACGAACACCTCACACCAGGGTATTGGCTACCAGACACACTCACAGCCCACATGGAAACAGGAACACACACCTGGACACAGGCTCACACCTGGAGGCACACCCAAAGGAAGCACTCCTGCTCAGAATCCTAGTTGGGAGAGCCCACCAGCAGGCTGTGAGGCAGTGGCAAGACTTGGAAAGGCTTCTCGGTGAGATGCCCCTTCCCTCTGCCAGGGGCTGGGAACAGGAAGGCTGGAAGTCACTGAACCTTGCACCTTAGGGGCCCCAGCGCCTTGTGATGGGCCCTGAGGGTACCGCCGGGTGTGAAGGGCCTCAGAGCCCCAGCGCTCCCAAGGCCCGGAGCCAAGGTGGGGATATGGGCACTGTAGTGATATTGGTCACCAGACACTGGGTGGGGAGCTGGGCTGGAGTGGGTGCCTCTGAGCATCCAAGGTTCCCTCCACCCATCAGGCCAGTCCTCACCTTGGGCACTCGCCTCAGGGACCTACTATCCCAGCTTCAGGTAGATGTCACCCAGCTGCACTGGAGACTATGGGAGGCAGCCCAGGCCATGCAGCACCTGCCAGCCTTCCCACCTGGACTCACAAGGGTGTCAGGCTCATCCTCCTCCCTTCACCCTACAGCTGGGCCATGGCTCTGAGACAGTGACCTTGCCTGCAGTATGGGGCACATGAGTCTTTCACCCCTCCTTACCAGCTATTTCCCCTGGACCCAAAGCAGAGGATTGCAGAGAGCTGGTGGGACTGAACTTGCTAAGAGCTCGGGTCCTCCATGTCCCCACCTATGAGATAGAGAGGACACCCAATCCTGACCAGTCCACCACAGGGTGCCTAAGCTGTAAAGGGAAGTGCATCTGCAGTAGCCACGGGGGTCTTCAGCTCCCAAAACACTGGGGTAAGCTGAGTGAGGGATGTTATTTAACTGGAATGGCTATGGTTTGCAGAACCAGAGCTTCCAAATTACTTAACAAAACATGTTTGCTTTTTAATTAACATGTGCTTGAAAAACAATGGTTTTCATTAAAGTGGGTGGGGGAGAGAAGGGACTGTAGGGGAGAATATTTCAAGGAGCTCCAAGTTCCAGGCCAGACTTCTTAAAAATAAAGTGGGAGTCTTGCCCCAAGCTGGCAGAGGCCGGGAGGCAAGAATCCCTGCTGGAGAGCCCAAGGAACAGCCCTACTACCTGCCTCCACCACTCTCTGGCTTCCTGGCTGAGAATATGCCCTTTTGCTGATGGCTCAATTACTTACCTATTCCCTGGGCCACTCTGGGAAGGGGAGGTTTTTTTGTTTTGGTTTTTTGGGTTTTTTTTTTTTTTTGAGACAGAGTCTCACTCACCCTGTCACCCAGGCTGGAGTGCAGTGTCTCGATCTCAGCTCACTGCAACATCTGCCTCTGGGGTTCAAGCAATTCTCCCACCTCAACCTCCCAAGTAGTTGGGATTACAGACACGCACCACCACACCCAACTAATTTTTGTATTTTTAGCAGAGATAGCATTTCGCATTGTTGGCCAGGTTGGTCTTGAACTCCTGACCTTAAGTGATCTCCCTGCCTCGGCCTCCCAAAGTGCTGAGATTACAGGCATAAGCCACTGTGCCTGGCCAGTGCAGTCTTTTATAAAGCAGTCTTGGCGGTCAATGAATGAGGTCCACCAGGCAGATAAGCAAAAGGAAAGAGCATGAGTAACAACCTGAAAGCGTGGGCCTGGAAGCCACTGATGTCCAAGCCCCAGGGAGATTGGGGCAGGGAGGCTGAGTGGGTGCCAAGGACATAAGGGTGGAAGGGAGGATGACCTCACATGGAGCAGAGGGGATATGTGAAGAACTGGCCAGAGGAAGCAGAGGGCTGGGAGACTGGGAGCAGGATGCATTCCAAAGCCTCAGGGCTTGCTCCCCAGAGGATGATGGGCAGGACTGCAGGTTCAGTCAGTTCAACAGCGGGCAGCGTTGACTCCGTCATCCAGCATAGAGAAGGCACCCCATCGGTGTTTAATAAATGCATGTAGAAGGGCGAGAATGAAGAGATGATCCCTCCAAGTCAACCACACCTTCTCCAATTTCTGGCCTTTTGGGGTCAGGGTTAGGGCCAGCGTGCAGCCTAGGGTCAGATGTCAACATAGGGTTGGGATGCATTTCACCCATTCACCCATGCAGACCAAGGGAAGATGGAGGGGAAGCTTCTGGGGAGTGAGGGCATCCCCAGGGTTCAGGTCAGATGATCCAGAACCCCCAGGTCCTGGCAGCCCGCCCAGGACCCTGTTTCTCATTTGGGGCCTTCTTGCTTCCCCCAGCCCACACCCCCACATGAAACGTGCCTGCCTATACTTAATTCATTATGCTCAGCTGGGTGGGAGGCCTGGCGAGCCGGGTTTTTTTTCCCCTGAGCTCAGACATTCCTTGCTTTATTATTCTCCACATTTCAAAGCAGCTGTCACCTCCCCCAACCGCCCCCAGCCCGAAGCTCAGAGTCCAGAAGGGGCCTCTCCAGGGCTCAGAACACCAGAGTCTCCAACACCTCCAGCCCGGCACAGAAGGGAAATTAAGGCCAGAGATGGATGGGATAGCATCCCAGGGAGACCTGCAGGGCTCTCCCCCAACAGTCTGCACCTGAACTTATCCTCCCCTAGGTGTCCCAGTTACCCTCCCATAACACTGTCTTTTTGCCTCTCTGCACCCACTCTGTTCCACCCTCCACACAGGCGGCCACAGTGGTCCCTTCATAACACAAAGAGAACCCCCGTCTCCCCCGCTGGAGCAGGTGCTAGAAGAATTATCAAAGTCCCTGCCCTGCTCAGGTCCTGGCAAACTGAGCCCTCACTGAGTCAGTGGCCTTACAGAGGGCAAGCTCCATCCCTAGAAAATAGCAGGGCCACGGCCAGCCTAGTGAACCACCAAGGGGCCAGCCAGGGGTGAAACAGTTCTGGAGACTCAATTTCAGAGAAACGGGGAGGCCCTAGACAGATTTCTCCTCTACATCTGAGAGCTGCCCATGCAGAGCTTCCTCGGCAGGGTCTAAGATCCTGTTGCATTTAAGCAGGCAGCAGCTTGGTCAGACTTGCCCTGGAAAAGAGGTTGGAGGAGGGACTTTGGCCCCAGGAGAAAATGGGGCAGGGGCCCAAGTGGGGCAGGCAACCCGGGGGCCTGGAAACTGAGTCCAGCTGTCCCTGTCAGCGCTCAGGCTGCCTTGCGCACACTCACCCCATCACTGGGTACGCCCACTCAGGCCTGGGGCTTGACGGCAGCATTCTCGAGTGCCCAGGAGGGTAGAGGTGACTCTGTAATGTGGTCCTGGAGGGTTCTTGGAGTCCACTGCAAGCCTGGGAGCCGAGAGCCCTCCCATATGTCCAGTTCTACTCTGAAACACCCCAAGAACTCCATCACTATGAGAAAGGCCCCTTTTGGAGAGGGACTGCACAGAGCCTGAGTCAGCCCTCAGAGCAGGCCCCTTTCCAGGAATACAGCTGTCCCAGCCTAGAGCTTGGGGTCTGGCCATGTCACCCTCTTGAGGGCGCCCAACCCAGGACCCCTCACTGAGCCTGGGCCATATAGAGGGAAACCTCACTTCCCTCTCATCCCTCAGCCTCAAGATCCATCCACCTTTCCTGGGGCTAGAAGCCATTAAACATCTGCCTTCCTGCCACAGCAGCCACCATCCCACACCTTGTGCTGCAGCTAGGGATGTGAGGTCACTGCCATGAGCTTCCCCACCTCCAGTTGCGGGCCCCAGAGGTGGAAACAGGTATGGACATCCAGAGGTTTGGGGAAACTCAGAATCTCAGGATCCCAGATACTCCAACAAAGAGTTGATGTATCTTCTCCCTTGTGCCCCACCACCCCCAGCCCTGACCTCACAGCACCTGCCTGTTCCAGAGGCTCATTAGCACCTCCCTGCCAAGTTCCCATTCCCCACTCCATCCCAGTGGCAAGGCTGGGCCTCTGTTACTCATCACAGGTGCGGCACAGTTAACACCTGAAAATTACATGGTGGAGGGAGGGAGGGAGGGAGGGAGGGAGAATGGATGGATGAATGGATGAATAAGTTGATTCAAATGAACCTTGGACCTGGCAAAGATCTGCTCCATTCAAGGGTCTCTATCCAGGGGTTTGGGAAATGCTGACTGCAACAAACTGTGAAATTTCCTCAAAACTTAAAAACTGACTTGTAAGGTAAGGTCTTATTTGCCAAGTAGAGATATGGAAAACAACAGCTACCGTCATCATTGTTTTTGTAAACAAAAGGATATTCTCAAGGCAAAAGAAAGTAGGCAGGGTGCAATCTTGGAAGAAAGACAAGCATTGAAGATGCATAAATTGGGATCCTGGAAAATATACAATATAGGACATTTTTTCAAAACTTTCTTGGGTATTGGGATAAGTTGGGCCTCAGGGCTTGGAAATGCCCAAGTGCTTCCAATTTCCACCAGGGTAAGAGCCCCTTCTGCAGCCTTTCTGGCTGGGATTGGTTCCCCTCTGCTTGCATATTCCTCAGGACAGAGGGCTCACCACCTCTCCCAGTTAGCTCAGGGGCTGACAATGACATTGTAGAACACCTTTAAATGGCTTCCAAGCCTACCACGGGAGAGAGGTAAGGAGACCAGGAGCAGGGTATGATGGCAGAGGGGTTGAGGGGAGGGAAGACCAAGGCTTCCAGCCCCAGGGCATAGCTGTGGTAAGGAAAAGGGCATACTCATGTCCAGCTGGACCAAAGTAGAAAAATCAGGAAGCTGCCAAGATCTGAACTTTCCCAAGGGGCACCTGGAAGTGCGGAGTCTGGAGTCTGAGTCTTCCGGCTGCCCCATTCCACCCCAAACGGCCCTTCAGAAAGGTTCTGATGTGCACCATGGCCACGGCCTCGGTAGATATGTGAGGTACCCAAGCCCATAGACCAGAGGTGGGGGTGGAGAGTGAAAGAAAATGGTGGAAGCTCAGGAGTCCTCAGGTGGGCTGGAGATGAGGGTGCAGGCAGGAACCCAGCCCAGACCTGACCTTCGAGGGCCTTCTCTGTCCAAGAGGCCCTGGGCCCTGGCTGCTGAGACTGGAGGGGCCTGCTGGGTGATCAGGCCTGGGGGAGTGTCATGTGCACACACACACACGCACACGCCACATTCCAGTTGTGCTCTGTCAGCGTTTGGGCAAACCAGGATTGTGTGGCTTTGGGAGGACAGGGAACAAATAACCCCCAAAAGTGGGCCAGGGAGGGACTGGGGCTGGTTGAAAGGAACTTGGGAGAACCCCAGGGAACCACTTCGGTGCTGGGTCACCAGGTTCAAGATCCGGGTTTTCCTGCTGTGCTCTGAGGTGACTGGATCAGCATTTCCCCTGTTCCCAGGCAGGCCCGCCCTCTCCCTGACCCCACAACTCTCACGACTACCCATGGCCTCGGGACCAACCACTGAGGACACCCCAAACCCCACCGTATGCAACACAAGGAGCTCCTGTCACACTGCTACCTGACTTTTTTTGGCCCCTCCTCCCCTGTTCCATACATTCCGTCACCCCCTGACCTCTCTTAAGGCCTCCATCAGCTTTCCATAAGACTGTCTGCCACTGAGTGCTGTGAGCCCTACAGTCCACTTTCTCACGGCTGCACTGATTTCCTTTCTTCTTGTGGCCTGGCAAAATTTTCATCCAATGCCTGACTTCTTCAAGATCCCACCTGACTTCTTTCTATCTCAGCCTGAATTTCTGGCCTTCCTGGCACTGCTACTCCATGCCATCTCATTCATGTCCCAGTGGTAACCCCAGGATCCCTGGGGATGATGTCTGGAAGAGAGGATGGAGGGTGCGGCAGGCTAACAAGAGCCACGGGCATCCACGCAGGAACATCCGAGCAGTGGAGGGATGGTTTGTTCTGGGCCCATCGCAGGCCCAGCTCTGATAATCCTCTGCCCTTGTGCTCAAGTTCCAGATCCCCAAACCCTGCCCTAAAGCAGTGAATTCCAAGGGTCCATCAGAACCTTGCTCCTGCAGTGTCACTAGACCTTCTGAGTTAGGTTTTGCAGTTTCAGGGGGACTGCCTGGCCCTGCCTGGGGTGCTGAAGCTGAACTCTACCCCTGGAGTACCCCACCGACCCTCTGACTCAGCCTGGACTGAGAATGTAGAGGTGGCTCCTCCTGCCACCTTGAGGAGACCTCAGAGATCAGGCCCCAGGCCAGAGAAGGAAAGTGAGGCACAGAGACACCCCAGAACAGACCCCAGCCTTATGGGGCACGTGACAGGGCACTTGAGGCATGGGGGGTATCAAGGTGGCCCAAGGGCAAACCCGCTGCCCTCCCACCCCTCTCCACCGGCCATAGGCTGGACCACCCTGCTTGAGGGGGGAGCTGGGACCAGTGTTTATGCCACTGTGGGGAGGCCACAGCCTGCCTGGCAGTGCCGCCTGCCCAGCGCCAGTGCTGATTCAGCCGAGTCCCCCCCAGCACATATGCACTCGGACACAGGCACGCACACTCATGCACACACAGTGGCAAATACACATGTACATATGCACAGACAAATGGGCACCGACACACTCACAGACGTGGACACACATACACAACACACATGCAAACGCAAGCCCACATTCACTCACAGACACAGATCCACAGGCATACACGGACAACTGTGGACCTAAGCACACATACACACGCACGCTTCACCCAGCCAGGACGACAGGATGCTGAGTAAGGAGAAGGCTCACCTCTGCAGCTGAGTCCCACCTTTAGGTGCCTCCACCCCATCCACTCTGATGCCTGCACCCACAGCCAGTGACCCAAACCCAGGAACACGTGGTCAGCAGAGCCACATATGAGAGGTAAATGGCCCCAGGGTAGCAACATGGCCATGGCTGGGCCAGAGGCACATTCTAAGTGGAGTTGAACTGCAACGAGTGGAACCAAACTGCCCCTGCCAGGGCTCATCAAAAAACAGCCCCAGCCCTGCCCTCACCAGCAGACCAAGGGGCCCCCAACCCATCCCCTCCCAGCCACACAAGAAGACTGGGGGCTGGGGAATGTCACGAGGGAATTACAAGATGCTCCCTTCTACCACCAAACCAAACCGAGTGGGACAGTAGCCCCCAGGGACTAGGGAAGCCTGCAGGAAGGAGGGTATGTTTGGGAAAAGCCTGGGAGTACTGCGGGCCACCCTGGAAACGAGAAGAGCAGGCATTCTTGAAAGAGTGGGACATGTATGCCTGAGGCCTGAGACTCATGTGAACTTGGATGCAGGGCACTCCTTGCTGGAGATGACTGACAGTGGGTGCAATCTCTGCTCAGGACTCCACCCAGGGCAGGCATACGCAGAAAGAAAATGCTGAGACCACTCAGTTCCATGCAGACTTCTGAAGGGGAGCTCAACACTTCTGGGCTTGGTTTTCAGGAGCAAGGTGCGCCGAACAGGCGGGAGCTGGGGACTGCCCAGTAAAGTGTCAGCCACCTCAGGGGGTGACCTGCCCAGGAGGAAGCTGGAGGTAGAGCCTGATTGGGACCTGCTCCCCTCTATGTGGGTCTTCAGCCACTCATGGGCCAGGAAGGCTGGCCAGAGCCTGCCAAGATCACACAGGCACAATAAGACGCCCTCATTGGCCGAGTGCACTGCAACGGGGCACAGAGCGCCTTCATCTGCCCCACCAGCCAACAGACTATGCACCTCTCAGTGCCGTGGCGGTAAACTGTGAAAGAGCAGATCACGACTCCTTCCCCTAAATCAGATCTGAGGCTGGAGTGGACTGAACCAGAAAGCCTTGAAATCTGTCCATGATGTTGCTGAGGATGTTTCCAAAACAGTCCTGGAATCCGACCACTTACGATCATCACCCCTGCCAGTACCCTGGGCCAAGTATACGTCTCCTCTCTCCTGGACCCTCCTCACTGGCCTCCCTGCTGCTCCTGTGGCCCCCACAGTCTCTTCTCCACACAGCGGCCAGGATGGCACTGAGAAAGCATCTCGCCAGGGCACATGCTGCAGCGACCTCTCCGACTCAGGACCTGCCCCTCTCCATGGCACTTTCTGCTCCCATCACCAGGCCTCTGTGCCCTCTGCCAGGACGTCTTCCCTCAGATGCCCACACAGCCTCCTGAAGCAGATGCTGAGTTGCCGCACAGGAATGTTCCAGCCCACCTAGGGGCCCTGCCCAGCCAGTGACAGATGGGAGTCTGTAGATAGTCTGCCTTCCTCATCCCTCAGTGAGACAATACCACCATCTCCTGGAGGTTCCCAGCAGGGCTGAGACCCCTTTGCCCATAGTGTCATCTGCTCTGCGTGCACCCCTTTGAGGGGATCTTCTTCCTTCCCAGGCCCCCCACCACCCCCCCCCCCACGCTCCCTGGAATCACCTTCCAGGCAGACTACTTGCAGGTAGTCCTTGATCTGGCCCTTGTCTCAGGGATCACTTGTAGGGGAGCCCAGCCTAAGACACTCCATCTCTCCCTTTTTTTCCCTTTAGCAATAACTCCCCATCTCCCCTCCCCCAGCCCCTACCATTTACTTTCTGTCTGTATGAATTTGACTACTCTAGGACCCTTAGATAAGTGGACTCGTACAGTATTTTGTGTGTATGTGACTGATTTATTTCACTTAGCGTAATGTCCTCAAGGTTCACCCACACTGCTGCATGTGTCCGCATGGCCTTGCTTTGTCAGGCTGAGTGACACTCCCTTGTGGATAGACCGCATTTGCTTACCCATTCGCCCTCCACGACACCTGGGTTGCTTCCACCTTTTAGCTACTGCAAATAGTGCTGCTGTGAACGTGGGTGTGCAAATATCTGTTCAAACCCTGCTTTCAAGTAGTTTAGGTACTTGCCCAGAAGTAGAATTGCTGGTCATCTGGTCATTCTATTTTGTGGGAAACTGCTATAGTGTTTTCCACAGTGGCTGCACCATTTTACTTTCAAATTTCAACAGTGCCCAAGGGTTCTAATTTCTCCACATCTTCAACAACACTTGTTATTTTCTGTTGTTTTGTAACAGCCATCCTAATGGGTGTGAGGCAGTATCTCACTGCGGTTTTAATTTGCATTTATCTAATGATTAGTGATATTCAGCATCTTTTCATGTGCTTATTGGCTATATCTGTATATCCTTTGGTTTTTTGTTCTGTTTTGTTTTGTTTTTTTGAGATGGAGTCTTGCTCTGTTGCCCAGGCTGGAGTGCAGTGGTGCAATCTCAGGTCACTGCAACCTCCGCCTCCCAGGCTCAAATGATTCTTTGGCCTCAGCCTCCCAAGTGGCTGGGATTACAGGCATCTGCCAGCATGCTGGGCTAATTCTTGTATTTTTGTAGAGACAGGGTTTCACCATGTTGGTCAGGCTGGTCTTGAACTCCTGACCTCATGTGATTTCTCCCAGCCTCCCAAAGTGCTGGGATTACAGGCGTGAGCCACCACACCAGGCCTGTATATCCTCTTTAGAGAAATGTATACATACAAGTAATTTGCCTATTTTTTAACTGGGTTGTTTGGGGGGTGATTGTTGAGTTACAGAAGTTCTTTATGTATTCTAAATATTATCTTCTCTCCATTAAATCTTTGCTCAACTATTTCCTGCTCAGATAATCCTTGACCTCATTATTTAACATGTCACCCACCTCCCGGCTTACACACACACACATGCATGCACACACCACAGCGCTCCCTGCTTTCAGTCCTTCTCTGCCTTTAGCACCATTCGACACTCCACTGCCAGAATTTGTCTGGTTTGTGTGAGTTCTACAAGGGCAGAGGTTTCCACTGCCTTCTGCAGTGTTCCCAGCACCTAGAACACAGCCTGGCACACAGTCGGTGCTCAGTAAATGCTTGAGAGCATGAAAGGAGGACGCAACAGACTCCTGCGACACACTCACCCCTCACATGCACTCTCTCCCACATTGCCGGCAACCCCCATCCACACACACTCTCACACACACTCAGGACTCCCCACACCACACAGCCCCTTGGGCAGTCTGATCTACACCGGCCCTCCAAGTCACTCTCACCCCACCACATCCCCCCTGCCACGCAGACATGCGCATCCACATGAGGTCATGAAAAGGCTCCCTCTGGAGCTGCCCTGACTCCTGGGTCCTCCTGGCCTGCAAGATGTTTCCCATCCAGTGTGGCCCACTCCCCACTCAAAGCCTTTGATCTCCCCTACATTTCTATATCTGGGGCCCCCAGCCTCTCTGCAGGGCTTTGCTCTCCCTTCACATCAAGCCTGCACCAATCATCTCCTCCAGGAAGCCTCTGCTCTCTATCTCATCAGCATCCAGGACCCAGGGGAGGGACCCTGGCCCCAGAGCAGGGAGTGGAATGGGGCAGGGCTCTGCAGGTGTGTGCACCTCTCTCCACCACGCAGGGATTGCATGCTGTCTTCTGCTGAGGAGCCCAGGGCTATCCCCACAAAGCCTCCACCTCTGACCTAGAGCCACACTGCTGGCAGAGTGGCTCAGTTTCCCCATCGGAGTCAGGGCAAGGGGTAAGGCCCCTTCAGTTCTGACAACCTGGGGACAAAGTTAGCTCCTGCCCTGTCACCCATTCCCAATGTCACTCAGGCAAGGCCATTCCCTGTGCTGGACCTCAGCTTTCCCACCCATGATAGAGTGGCTCTGGGCCAGTGCCCCATGGTCACCCAGTTGGTGGACATGCAGTGAGACGGCTCAGACAGTGCTCTCAGGCTCCCAGCAGCCCGCATCCCTGTTAGTGGCCCCAGCATGGCTGCCTCCTACAGAAGGCTGGGTGGGGGGCAAGCACAACAGAGAAGCACTCGGCCTCCTCCAGCTCAGCGTCCATAGGCCACAGAATTCACAGAGGCAAGCCAAGGGCCACAGAGAGGAAAGAAGGAGAGAGGGAAAGAAGGAGGAAAGAGAAGAGGGGAAGGAGAAATATGGGACAAAGAGGGAAAGGAAGGAAGGAAGGAGGGGAAGGAGAGAGGAAAGAAGGGAGGAAGGAAAAAAGGGGGAAGGAAGAAGGAACAGAGGAAAGGGAGAAAGGAAGGAAGAAGGGGAGGAAGAGGAGGAAAATGGGAGGGAATGTAGGAAAGAAGGAAGGAAGAAAGGGAGGGAGGTGGGTAGGAAGGGAGGGAAGGAGAAAGACAGAAGAAAAAGGAGGAGAGGGAGGGAAGGAGAGAGGGGAAAAAAAAGAGGGAGGAAGGGAAGGAAGTCAGAAAGGAAGGCCGGCAAGAAGGCATTTATTCATGAGGCCCATGGGGTGGGGACGGAGCTGCCTGCCGTCACAGGTAAGCACAGCCTGAGAGGGGCCAGAGATGGCAGCCACGCAGAGGTCCGAGGGTTTGTGCAGGGTCTTGATACGCTCCCCTCCTTCCCCCGACTCCAGGCCGCTGGTGTCAGCATCACACATGGGAGATGAGACGTCCCTGCACAGCCTTCCCTGGGCTTCCTGAGAGCAAAGGCAGTGCAGATTACAGAGGAGGAGGGAGATGGAGGCAGCAGGATGTCAAGTGAGCACTGCAGCTGGTGGAGTGTAGGGAGGTGGCAGCAGCGGGTTCAGGAGGGAGTGGGTGCCTACCTGGGCAGGAGGTTTAGCTGGCCATGATGTGCTTCACGAATGCTGGAAAGAAGAGGAGAGTGAGTGGCAGGGATGCAACATGGGGCAGCCATGGCTGGAAGCCTGGGTCCCAGCACTCCCCTCCCGGAAGATCCCTGCCCCTGCTGAGCCCACCTTCGTAGTTGATGCAGCCGTTGGAGTCCTCTTGCCCAGCCATCAACTTCTCCACTTCGTCTTCTGTCAGCCTCTCACCTGCAGGAGTGGGAGGCTGAGTCAGCACTGTGCGTGCAGAGGCATGATGGGGTGGGGGCACCCACTGAATCCCTCTAGACAGTGGTTCAACCTCTCCAGTATTCCCACAGCCAGCACTGTTCACAAGACCTTGGCCATCACCCCATTTCTGAGGCCAGGAGAATCAATGACAAGTTAAAAAGGGGCCTGGGGTGCAGCATGTGCTGTCCTCTGTCCCACTAGGCTGAGAGGGGGACCCTCCACCAGGAGGAAGCCAGGCCTCCCTAGAAGCAGTCCCTTGGGGCAGCCCCTTGAAGCTAGAGGAACGGCCCATGCGGTGGAGTTGGGGACCTTGGGAGAGGATGGTGGAGGGGGCCAAGAGACCACCCGCTGCTCCCCAAGTCTGGCATTCTCCTGCCTCCGTACTTCTGTGTGCTGTGCTGGTCCCCCTTCAAAGTGCCAGCCGCAGCTCCCCCTAATTACCCCCACCTCTAGACACACACACACACAGAGAGAGAGAGAGGAGAGAGAGACCAGCACAGAGCTGAAACAGTAGGCACTCAAATGTTTGCTGCAGGAAAAAATCACTTTGAAGAGGGACCCCCTACTGCAGGCAGCTGATGGTGGGGGTACAAGTGGGAGGTACACAAGTCTCCACAGAGGTCAGAATCCCCAGGGGGCAGGCACTCGACCTGCTTGACCACTTAGGGCTGTGGCCCTGGAATTTGACCTTGGAGTAATGACCACCAGGACGATGGCCTGGAGTCGTGGGAAGGAAGGGAGCATATCAAGACAGCTCCTTCCTGCCCTGCTGTGTCCCCAGAGCTGATGTCATCCCCCTTCTGTGAGCTGCACCAGCATGCTTGCTTTATTCCCCTCCTAAGTAACAGTTCTGTTGTCTGCTGTTGAGGCTCCCTAACTATGTAACTCTCTCCATTTCACCAGTGGGTCACAGGCCTGGGGGGCAACAGAGTGGTTTCTCCCAGGATGCCCCTGGAAGGAGGGGGGTAGGGGAGGAGGCTGCCCTCACCCAGCGTGGCCAACACGTGGCGAAGCTCAGCACCCATGACAGTGCCATTGCCCTCCTTGTCGAAGACCCGTAGCCCCTCCACGAAGTCCTCATAGGTGCCCGTGTCCTTGTTTTTGGAAATGTGCTGGAGCATGGGCAGGAAAGTTTCAAAGTCCATCATCTTGGTATTGAGTTCTGCAGAAAAATGGTCCCAGGTTCCAGGGTCTAAGGCTGGGGTGGGCACACCCCTCCCCCGTGCCTGGTAATGAGGAGCTATCCCCACCGCCCCCACAGTTCTACAACAGTCTACACCAGTTCTCACAGCAGTCTACTCCAGTGTGCCATTTAAAAGCAAGCTACCACAACGAGGCACTTTATAGTCTACTGAGCAATGCACTGTTTCCATAACCCTTTGCCATTCACAAAGGGAGTCTGCTGCCCTGAGCCACCACGGAGGGCTCTGTCCAGAACCCCTTGCCAACTTTTGGGAAACAGTCCTCCCTTCATGGCATTTTCTTATAGACCTCACCCTCCACCACCTGTGATTGGGTGAGGAGCAGCTAGGCCAATCAGAGACCTTCCCTGGGACTTTTAAACCCTTGGTGGGGGCTTGGGCCTCACTCCCTTTTTTTTTTTTTTTTAGCTTTAAACTTTTATTCATTTGTGTATTTATTCATTTATTTATTTATTTATTTATTTTTAGACACAAGGTCTTCTTGTTCTGTCATCCAGACTGGAGTACAGTGGTGTGAGTATAGCTCACTGCAACCTCAAATTCCTCGGCTCACAGGATCCTCCTGGCTCAGCTTCCTAAGTAGCTGGGACCACAGGTGCATGCCACCATGCCAAGCTAAATTTTTAATTTTTGTAGAGATGGAATTTCACTATGTTACCCAGGCTGGTCTCAAACTCCTGGCCTCAAGTGATCCTTCCAAAGGACTGGGATAACAGCATCCCACTGCCCACTGCTGTCACTGCCTGACCTTCTCACTCCTCCGTAGGTGTCAGCACCTACCACCAGGAGGCCTGGCAAATCAGCATGGAGCCAGATGCTCTAGCAAACCATTACCGCATGTCTCCTGGTCAGCATGGCCCTGTGACTGGCCTCGGTGTCCTCACTGGGACAACGGGAGGATGTCGGGAAAGATTCTCATGCTATCCCGTAGGATGGATGGCAGCCCACCCAGGCAGTCTCTCTGGGACTGACACTATGGGGCTCTTGGGCAGGTGCACTACCTTCCTGTTTTGGCTTCCCCAGGACACGGAGCACCTCCGCCTGTGTGGGGTTCTGGCCCAGCGCCCGCAGGACATCCCCACACTGCCCGTAGGTGATCTTCATCTCACACTTGGGTGTGCGGTCGAACAGCATGAAGGCTTCCTTGAACTCTGCCAGGAGAGGGCAGTGAGCCACAGACACTCCCAGGCTCAGCCTACCCCACTCCCCACACCCCTGGCAGGACCCTCAGACCAGGGAACCCCAGCCCAATCCTGCAACCCCTGGACTCAAGACCCCTGCTCACCTTCAATCTGCTCAGGTGTGAACTCGATCTGAAAAGAGACCCCAAAGACTCAGATGCCCGGCTTAAAAGGTAGGACCACGCCTCCTCCTGGGCACTCCATGGCCAGCCCAGAATGTCAACTGTCTCAGCCTGTCCCATTCCAGCATCCCAGCCTGCACCCCCAGGACCTCCTGCAGTCCACCTTGACGCTCTCCTGCCTCCTTGACCCCTCCACCTGTCCGGCCAGAAGGCCTTGAGTCTGTGTGCACCCAGCCCCTGATTCTCGGTGGAATCAGGGGTAGCAGTGAGGAGGGAGGCCGCATGCCCAAGGTCTCAGGCCAGTGGGGGCCTTACCTGATGCTCCTGGTTCTGGACAGATGTGCCTTAAGACGCAAGCCCCAGTCAGGCTGGCTTTGCTTGGGGCCTGGTGGGCAGGACTGTCAGCAAAAGTGATATGGGAAGGCCCAGGGTGGCAGGAGGAATAAGGGCAATGGTATAGGCTGAGGGCTCGTGGCAGCATCAGGGGTGAGCACAAGTGTGAATGTGTGTGTGTGAGCATGTGTCTATATACGTCTGCCTTCACAGAGACCCCTGAGCCCTCAAGACCGGGCAATCACTCACCAGCCCCACCTATACCTATTTCTCACACACCCTGTCTGTAGGCCCCTGGGAAGCTCCTGCACCCCAGGACAGCACAGGGCCGGGGCAGTGCTGCTGAGTGTTTGCTGAAGTCACATTGGGGCCACCTTGATTGACGTCAATCAAGAGGCCTCCAGGGATCCAGTGTCCCCCTCCTCACCGGATACCAGGTCTATTTTTATCACTGCAGTCACTCGCCCCAAGGTCAAGGTCACACGAGGGAAAGGAGCTTGGGGGAGGGGCATGACTGACGTTTCTCTCATGGCTGCTGCCTCGGGGACCCACCAACGTCCACAGTGCATGCCAGCACAGAGGGACACCCTGTTCAGGGCCACCCTACCATGTCTGTCCCTCCTGGCTTCCGGCTCGACCAGAAGAACAGGTTGGGAAGAAGAGGTTGTCATTCCTGGCTCCCTGAGGGCTCTCTCTACCAGGAAGCCTGCTGAGATTAGGATATCTGAGCTCCTGGGAAAGGTTCCCTGCCCTTTACCTGCCACCTGGGGAAGGGGGAAGAGGGCCCATGAGGGGTCTCATCGTCCCTACCTCTCAGAAGGGTGTCTGTGCCAACCTCAGACCTGGCGAGAAAGGACAATGCCACCAGGGGCCATGGCTGTGGTCAGAGCCTCACCACGAGGCCTGCAGAATGCAAGCCTGAGACCTGGGGTGACCAACTCCAGATGCATATACTCTGAATGGTTCCCAGCAGCCCTGCAAGAGGGGACTTGCTGTTCTGTTTCACAGCTGAGGAAACCACACCTCAGAGCACTGAAGAACTTGGCAACTAAAATGGAGCAGAGTTGGAATTTGAACCCTTGCCTCGAAGGACATGGTAGGTGTCTCTGGGAAGGGCTCATGAACAGGAGGCAAGACTTCACCGATGGAATATAGGTCTTGCTGGGCATGTGGGGATGGGGAGGGTTCCACAGGGCTCCTGAGGAGGCAGCCAGGGCAGCAGTGGTCCCAGCCAAGAACAGGGAGCAGGCAGGACACAGGGTACGTGCTGCTATGCAGATGCCACAGGTGGGAGTCATGGCTCCCTCCAAGTTTAGACTCTGAGAAAGACTTCCCAGCTGGGGAAGGGCTCCTGGGGCCACTGGTCATACCACCATGACCAGCTTCCTGCACAGCTTTCAGAATGTCCCCAGTCAGCTGATGCTTCAAGTTCCCTACCTAAAAACTGAGGCCCGGAAGTGCTGTACCAGCTTTGGGCTCGGTGACTTGAGCGAGACCCAGCCTGGACAGGGGCCCTGCTTCTTACTCCCCATCTCATCCACCCTGGGAGCGTGTATGGACTTGGGACCCTCAGCTGAAGAAGGAAAATCCCTGCCTGGCTCCCACTGGCTCCGGGATTCCCCAAGGATGAGAAGTCCAGGGAGAAGGACAAGGGAGAACCCATTTCCAAAACCACTGAAAAGACAGTCCAGACTCAAACCCCAGTCGAGACCCCACCCTTAGTTCTCAGCAGCACCAGGGGAGTCCTGCAGAACGTCTGACCATCATCCCTCCTGCTGCTGCCTTTCTGATGCCTGAAGCAGGCAGGGCTTGTCTGACCTCTGCACAGAAGCTTCCAGCGTCAGCTCAGTGCTCACTTCCAGAGCCTGACCTGCCTCTTGCTAGGTCCACTCTGGGATCCACTCACTTGCCTTGCTCCTACTGCCACCAACCAGCTCCCATACCCACCTTGATCTTGGAAGCATCAAACTCGACCTCCTTAGGGCGCTCAGGTTCAGGGGGAGGTGCGGGAGCAGGAGCTGGAGCTGGAGCTGCCTTGGCGGCCGCCTTGTCATCCTTCTTGGGCTCTGGCTTTTTGGGGGCCATTGGGGCTGTAAGTATAGAGAGGGATGTGGAAAGAAGAATGCAGAAAGCAGGGTAGGTGAGCCGCCTTGCTCAGGCCTTTATCCTGCCCAGATACTTCATGACCCCAGCCCCACCCCTGCAGTGCACAATAGGGACAGGGCCATAAAAGGATATGGCTAGGCTCAGGGGCTATTTTGGGGCCTGGGGAGGGCATTGTTCGGGCTCAGGAATGGGTAGGGGAGGAGGGATCTCCATTCCTCCCAATCACCTGTTGGGAAGGGGGAGGGAGAAAGGGGGACAAAGGCCACTGCTTAACACACACATACACACATACACACACACTCTTCTGCAAACCCGCACATACCCACACAGGGCCCTGCTGCCCCTCCGCAGGTCCGTAAGATGAAGAGGTGAAGAAGGGTGGACCAAGTACACGCTACGTGTTGTTTTGGGACCAGAAGGACTGGGATGACCTAAGGGCACCTCTGAACTTTAGCTCTCATCTGTGCATCAAAGTCCCCTGTACCCGTGTCTGTGTCTATGACCATGTCCACGTGGGGGAAGGCGGAGGTCAGCATGTGTCTGTGTGTGTCTGTGTCTATGACCATGTCCGCATGGGGGAAGGCGGAGGTCAGCATGTGTCTGTGTGTGTTGTCTCTGTGTCTGTGTCTGGTGTCTGTGTGTCTGTGGGTCTCTGTGCGTCTGTGTTTGTTGGTGAGGGGTCTGTGTACACCTGTGTGTGTTGTCTGGGTGCCTCCATGGTAGGGGACTCTGTGTGTGCCTATGTGTGCTCCATATCTGTGTCTATGTAAGGGATGGCCCAGGTGTCTGCATTTGTCTCTGTGGGTCTGGGTCTTTATGTGTGTGTGTGTCTATATGTCTATGTGAGTGTGTCTGCGGGTGTTGCTTCTGTGTGTTTATGCCTGGGTGTTTACATGTGTCTGTATGTGAGTACCTGGTCATGGCAGGCAGCTGTAGCCCTGGCTATGGGTCCAAGGGTCTCCAGGAAACCCCCACAAAGGGCAAGAGAAAGGATGCTGCTCCTTGTAGGGCAGTCGCCCCAGGCCAGTTCAGCAGCCTCCCTCTTCAGCCCCTGCTGGCCTAGAGACCAGTGTCTCAGCTTTCACCCCTGGATTCCTCCTTTCCCTCTCTACAGCCCCCAGGGACGCACATTTCCCTACACACCCCAGGCCTGGCTCCCCACTGCACCCTCTGCCCAGAGTGCCCTCGCCCCGTCTGCCTGACACATTCAAGGCTCGGCTCTACTGGCCCTCTTCCAGAAAGCTCTCTCCAGTGCTGTTCCACTGCCCCATGTTGCCCTCTGCCGACCCTTTTGGCAAGGGCCCTGAGAGGGTCTGCCTCTCTGAGGAACCGCAAGCTGCCGAGCAGGGTCTGCCCCGGTTCGAGGACGCTCATCCCCATTCCTACCACTCAGTGCCCACCTCCAGTGCCCATCCTGCAGTGCCGGGCCCTCAGGGTCCATCCCAAGGCCCAGCCTTCAGCAGATGACAGTGACAGAGTGCAGCCTGACGGGACTGCCACTTGGGGAGGTGGGAAGGCTGAAGTGGCACAAGGCTCTTCCCGCACGGGGACGCCAACAGTGGGGACATCTTGCAAACACATTGGGCTCTGTTCCTTGCCCAGCATCTGCGCCTGGGGGATGGGAAGGAGGCGCTTCTGGTTATTTTTAAGTGCCTGGAGCCTTTGATAGAAACTTCAGAGGCAGTGCCCCCACCCCCAGGGATTTCCCTGGTGTGGCGAGGGGCTAAGCCTGAGGCTGAGAGGGTGCCGTGGGGCCCAGGGCCTCTACCTGGTGCGCCCTGCTGTCTTCCTACTGGGCCCAGTCCCTCTCATCCTGTCACTCCGCCTCACAGGGAGGGACAGCAGTCCAGGACTGGGGCCGGCCCGCTCCTGACTGGAACACATTCTGCCTCTCATCTGGAGGGCAGAACACCCACATCTGGAAATCTGACAACATCCGGGGCTGGCGGGGGGAGTGCGGGGGGGCAAGTTTTTCACTTTTCTTCCAGATGTTTGGCAACAGTATTGAGAAAGAAACGGGTGGGGGGAGGGTCAGTAGAGACGAGCCAGAAATACCACAAGGGGAGAAGACAGCCAGAGGGACATGCAGAGGGGCCCCGGGGAGGTCCCACCACCCAGGCCTGCCGACCCTCAGGACAACGGGCTCTGGAAGTCACACAGGAACCCCAGCCACCCACAGACACCACCACCAAGACCCATTTTCTTGCGTTCATCATGAGGGAAGCAGAGGGTCAGAGCAGAGGACATACACAGGGCCCCCTCTCCCATCTCATTTCTTTCATCCTCACACAATTGCCATCCCTTGGAAACCACCCAGCATCGGCCCAAAAGGGGGTAAGCCAGTGACAAGAGCATCCTGAGCCTCAGCGTCCAGTTCTGTGATCCAGGATGGGCAGGCTCATGCAGCCAGCCAGAGCCACATAGTGCCACCTTTCTCCACCTGTGCATGGCAGGGTCAAGGCAGTGGCTTGGGACCCTTCTGTCACACACAGTGCAAACGTGGTCCTGCAGCAGGGACAGGGTGCACAGAGCCATCCTCACTCCCTCATCAGGACCCAGATGAAAGCTAGAGCCAGGATGGTGACCACCTGAGCTCTGATTCTGGGCATGCCCCTGCTGGCTTGGGAGCAACAGTGCCCCAGGGCTCACCCACAGGCCCACCCTCAGACCTATAACAACTGCCCAGTCCCCAGTAGGGACTCTTCAGGACCAGCCAGAGCCCTCCCAGGCACACCGAGGCCGAGAGCAAGGCAGGGGGTGAACAGGAGGCAGGAAGGTGGGCAGAGAGTTGAGGGTGGAGGGAGGAAGGATGGGCAGCAGTGGGCAGCAAGAACAGGCCACACCATGCCTGGCACTCCCCTCTCTCTCCCACATCCCAACCTGAGCTTTGTGCCCTTCAGGAGTCAGCCTAGCAGGCAGGATCTGGGCAGGGCCTCGGGGGCCTGGAGAGCCAGGGCCGGGGATCTGGGTCCTACCACTTCAGCTCCCAAAACTCTGATGTCTAAGCTGCAGCCCAGTGTGCTGCAGGCTGGCACACACCATGTCCCAGAGCCCTCTCAGGCAGCCACCTTACCTCTCCCTTCCCCTAGCCAAGAGGAATGTGGGAAAGATGTGGGCCCTGACTTCTGAGGAGTCTGTGGACTAAGACACAAAAGCCCGACCACGCCAGCCTTCTTCCAAGCTCTTGTTACCTGGCGTCTTCCGTGCATCTGCCTTCCTATGAATGTCAGCCATCACAGGAGGGAGGAATGTTCTGTTCTTCCACAGCTACATTTTCGCAGGATCTGGTACACCATAGGCATTCAATAAATGCTGGATGAACAAATGTTCCAAATATCTCAGTTTACCCACCTCTCCCAGAGGTACTGGAACCCCTTGCTAAACCCTGTCCTGGAGTGGGCCCGGAGAGATGGGGAGATTTGCCAACTGACTGACAGGAGCTCTGGCAGTGCAGAGGGCACTCTGGGACACTAGTGCGGCCAGTAGCTGCCTCCAAGCCCACCCACCACTTTCCCATGCCCACCGCAATTCAGGCGGGCTCTTCACAGCCTAAAGAGGTGAGGTCGACCCCTGTGGTACAGGCAATGACTGGACCACGACCAGCCAGCAGGGGGCGCAGAAGGGATGGGAACCGACCTTTGGTTCCTGAACTCAAACCCCAGAACCCAGGATCTCAACCTAGACCCCAGATCAGGAACCCAGAAACCCAAGCTCAGGCCCCAGACTCAGGTCTCACAATTTGAGTGCCAAACTTAGAGCCCAGAATCCAGATTCCAGGACTAGACCCGACTGTGGAGACCTAGACCAAGATCCTGGTACCCAAACCCTGATCGAAGACTCCAAGACCCAGGATGGCAAACCCGGACCTTCAACCCAGACTCCAGACCCCGGACCCCAGACACAGGACCCATGATCCTAAACCCAGACCCCAGATCCGGGACTCAAGCCCCAGGACTCTAAACCCAGACTTCCAGGACTGCAAACCCAAACCCCAGACCCAGGACCCAGGACAGGGGCTGACGGGTTTCCAGATCCGCGTGGCCCTGTGTGGACAAGGCCAGTGGGAAGGGGCACCAGAGGGTCACACTCTTGGCAACAGCAGGGGTAACTGCTTGGCAGATCTCCCTGGTAGCGTTCAGAAGGGCATGAAGAATGTCCATCATCCTGTCAGAGCCAATTTGGGGAGCTCAGACTACGGTTGCCACGTGGAGGGTGGGCAGAAGGAGGTAAGGGCCAGCTGTCCCCTGGGCCCAAGAGCCAGAGGCAGGGAAACAGGGTCGGGCTCCCCACGTGCCCTTGTCCCCTGGGCCGCAGGCTCCGCAGGCAGCCCTGGCCCGCCCTGGCCTGCCGGTCCCGCCCCTCCTGGCCCACAGCCTCTGGGCTGGGACGCAGGCCCACACTTCCCGGAGGAGTCGAGAACACGGCCTGGGCCAGACCCAGAGCCTTAGAAGTAGGTCAAATGTTGCCGCGCAGCAGGTCCTGGGGACCCTGTCCTGGTGTGGGCAGGCCCGTGGGCTGTAGCTCACTTACCAGGGCCCACTTGTGTGTCCACAGAGATGTGAACCCACCGCTACACGCTGGACACCCACGGACACAGACCCCACGCGGGGCCCCTAGGTCCCTGTCCAGCTGCACAGATGGGGAGACCGTGGCCCCAAGGAGGCAAGGGCTACCCAGCAACTCTGACTAGAGGTGGCACGAGGCAGGCACAAGGACCAGGAGAAGGAGATACATTTCTACACCATCCCATGGCCCTGGAGCCTCAGATGAAAGTCCGACTCCTGGCAGGATTTCCCAGCAAGGCCGCTCTGCCACTAACAGGATGGAGCCCACTTCCCAGAGGCACAGCCCCCGGCCTTGAGGGATGGAAAAGAGTACCCAAGGGGGAGGCAGTAGACTCCCTATGCTCCTGTGACCCGGGCTGGTCCCTGCTCCTCTTGGCCTCAGTTTCCCCACCTATACCATGGCCATGGGTGTGGCAATGTGATTCCAGGTTCAGAGGACAGTCTCTGCCCCTGAGTCCCAGCCCATCCTCACTACCCCCACACCACACACAGACAACTCTGTCCTCGAGCAGGCCAAACACAACCCTCAGGCCCCTCCCTCTGCCCACTGTGCTGACGGGGACCAGATGCTCCAACCTTGTGGTTCTAGGGGTGGGGGTGGCAGGGCTCAGCGGGCTGGCAGGCAAACCCTGGTTTTGGCCCAGGGACCTATAATCAGCTCCTGCCCCTCTGATCCCGGCCCAGGACTGACGCTTAGGGCTGTGGTGTCCTGGCCGGCTGTGGCCACGGCCGCTATATTTGGGAGCCCAATTCAGCATGAGGGAGGGGTGGGCAGGCAGAAGCCTCTAGGGACCCAAGCCTCATGAGGGACAGGATGGGGACAGCATTGGCCAGGCTTGGTCCATTCTGGAAGAAAGGCATGGCTCTGACTTTTCAGGGGCCTGGACTGGGGGACCTCAGCCCCACTCTCAGCAGCTAGTCTCAGGAGGGAGATTGAAAATGTGTCTGGAGATACTGCACCCCTGTTTAGTCCAAAGAGTGAGCATCAGTTGGGTCTGTGCATTCTGGATGCATGAGATGGAGTCTTGGGATGCCAAGGGGTCGTGGGAGCTCTGGAGGGATGAGGTTTGGGGTACCGGGGTCTGGGATAGGAGGAGGGGTTGCCGATGTGCTAATCAAAGGAGCTGAGAAAACAAAGGCCTGGGGCTTGGGTCGGGAAGAATGGAGCAAGGTGCAGCCCTGAGCCCCAGCTCCCCAGCTCTGCCTGCTGGTCCAGCTTCTGGACAGGGGCCTGGCCCCTCCCCATAGCATGGCCTGTGGCCTCCCTGAACTGCCTTGGACATTCCCTGCCACTGGGCCAAACCCTGTACTCTCCCACCAGCAGCTTCCCAAAGAGCAAATATTTATTGTCCTTGGAAGAAAAAAAAAGACTCCCCTTTTAGGATCGGGGTCTGGGAGCTGCTACTGAGGTTTGCAGGGGCTCAGCAGCGGCCTGAAATGACCAGAAACCCCACCTAGACGGACTGAGGAAGAAAGGAGGGTGCGCCATGAGCCGGCCTTGGAGGAGACCGCCAAGGCTGCCCTGGGTGCTGGGCTGGGCCTCTGCCCAGCGCTGCACCCTGGGCCACACTCCTCCCTCCCCTTGCCTCCATTTCCCCAAGGCTTCCCCAGAATAGGTCTGAGGACCTGCAGACACTGCCACACGAGGTGTGAACATGTGTGGCTGGACAGGTGTGGATAGTCTATGTGCGTGTAACCATGGACAAGAGGATGAGGCCACATGTGTGATTCTGTGGGAGTGTGTCATCTTGCATGCTTCCATGTGTCACCATGGGCACGAGGCTGTGACTCTGTGTGGGCATGAGCGTGTCTGCATGCTCCTGGCTCTGTGTGCGTGTCTGTCTGTGAGCCTGTTCATCTGTTGGCATGGGTGGGGAAGGGGCATGTGGACACAACCTCTGTTGAATGGCCAATTCAGTCAAAAATGCAAGTAAATTTAGCAGGGGAAAAAAAACCCGTCAGTCAGACGAGGAGTCTGAATTGAGTGGTTGTTTGAGTGGATGGACCGACTGTCTCAGGCAAACAGTTCACGCTGGCTGGGAGGAGGAAGCAGCTCCCCTGGGCCATCACAGAGAAACTGGAGACAGGGACCCTTGGCTATGGCAGAGGTGAGACACAGAGACTGAGACAGAGATGGGAGGATGGAGAGAGACAGAGAAAGAGAGAGATGAGGCAGTCAGAAACAGCGGGGAGAGAGGGTTGGTGGGAGGGTCAGGGACAAATGTTGCCCCAGGGAAGGATGTAGCTTCCTGGAGCCTGCAGACACGCACGAATGCACACCATCCTGTCATCCCTCACCTCGGCTCCCAGCCAGTGTAACCCAAATTCATTCCCACCTCTCACCCATCCTCAAGCAGCTCCAAGTGGACAAGGAGTGGGCACCAGACCAGGATGCAAGGAGAGAGGGTGGGCATGGGCACCTGGACAGAGGGACAGGATGACAGATGAAGAAGGCAGTGCCTAGGACAGGGATGACAGTGATGGAGGTGAAGACAGGAGGGTGACAAGGAGGCCACAGTGGTGGTGACAGTGAAGAGGGAGTGCTGGCTGGGAGGGCCTCCCTGCCCCCTTGCAGACCCCACCTAGCCATGGTGGCCCCCTACACCCAGGGCTCTCCCCACTCTGGCCCCTCCCGGAACCAGCTGTGGCCTTGCCTCCAGTGGCCATACAGAAATTCTCTGTGGCCCAGGGTATGGATGCTGCATTAAAAACGGCCCAAGCTCCCAGCCAGGAATAGTTAGGGTCAACTCTGGTACCTGCCTGTGTGAGTATTTATACATCCACCCTCCCAGTGTGGTTATGTCTGAAACACACACACTATCCCCAGGCAGGCTAACCCACCCCTGATGTGTGTCTGTCTGGAGATACCCACGGGACCCTAGACACTCCCTACTCTACCTACTCCACCTTTGCCTAGTCCCTTTCCACCAGTACTGGGACAGCAGGAATCACACTGAAATGTGTGTGTGCACACGTAGCTTCCTGGAGCCTGCAGATACGCACTCAGGAACCCTAGCCCAAGGGAGCTTGGGCCAAGAGCAGGCACGCTGTACCACACACCTTTACCACATATCCTCATGCTTCATAGAAACCTTTGCATGCATGTTCACACGCCTGTGCACACATGTCCACACTTCTTTGTACACAAGCTTTCGCACACATGTATACACACATTCACATGCCTTTGCATACACATCCATGCACTATCCCACATACACCTAATGCACCACATATTTTAGCTCACAGGTATAGAAAGAACATGCAAGTATAATTTCCAGGCAGAAATGAGCACTGGGAAGGAGGAGCAGGGCTGGAGGCAGCCAAAATCAGGGAATCCTACCAGGCCTGCCTGGCACGGTAGTGTCCACATCTGTGTGTGTGTGAATGTGTGCATCCTGACATTTGGGACCTTTCCACTGCCTCCTCCCACCCCATCCCACCCTGTTCACAGAAGGGGAAACAGAGGCCCAAGCAGAGTAGCTGAGCGGGGAGGTCAGCGTCCTGGTTTGGGGCTTTGGAGCTTCAGCATCTGTGTTGTTCTTGGCACATCCGGGCCAGATAAGGACGGGGTCAGAGCTTGGCTCTCGTGGGAAAGGACTCTCTGGAAGGCTCCCGACCCATTCCTTTCCCAGATCTTGGACCTCAGTGTAAGCAGAGGGAAGACAAAAGGGAAGGACAGATGGTTGGGAGACAGGCAAGCTCCCATCAGGTCAGCCTTGAAGGCTGTGGGGAGACCACAGCAGGTTCAAAGACTCACAGGTACCCAGGAATGTGTAGTAACCCCCTCAGACCAGCACAGGAACCCCCAAATGCAGCCTAGAGCAGACGGTAAGGGTGAGGCCAGGAGCCCAGCTCTCTGCAGCATCTGGCCTTGGAGCCCTCTGCTCCAGGGAGCCTCATGCGGTTTTAGAGCCAGGGCTGAGGTAAATGCCTCTGTGCCCCAGAGGTCTGGAGCTGGGTTGGATGAGAAACTGTTCTGGGGAGATAGTGGAATGTTAGGAGACACTGGAGCATCATCCTCCCATCCAAAGCAGATGAGGGTACAGGTCCTGGGATTGGGTTTGTGTTGGCTGGGAACTCAGTTCTGGTGCTGGCCCCATCACTGACTCCTGTGGAACCTCTTTCCCTGTGGAGACCTCAGTGTTCACACCTGCACAGTGGGGCAGGAGTTTCCTAAAGGTGGGCTCAGCAGGTGCACGGTCCTCCCAGGGTAGTCAGGGTGCAGCATCCCTGGACCTGAGTCTCCTCCTTCCCCACTGCCTCAGCCTGTGCCCCTGGCCAGGTCTCAGTGAGGGGCAGAGGGCTGGAGCTTGAAGCCAAGACAACAGGGGAACAATTGGCTGGAATTCTGCATAAACACAGGGGCTCATCCAAGGCTGCAGATGAGCTGGGAGGGGCTGGGGAGTTCCTGTGCCCCCAGAGATCCCTGCCTGACAGTGAGCCCATCCATCCAAAGGGGGGCCCTGCCTTCAGGAGTCCTGGTCTGAGAGCATAAGCAGCAGGACAGCTTCTGTGGGGGATTTAGCAGGGGATGCTGTAGGGCCCCGAGACCCCTCCCTCAGCCCACCCCCAACCAGCATGCTCACAGCCCCGGCCCCACCTAGAATCATTGGAGATACAGCTCCCAGGGGCAGGAAAACAAGAAGAAACCATCATCGACTGCGGCTACCAGGAGCCGCCACCACCTCTCAGGCCCCTCCTCGCCTGACCTTGGGGTCCAGAGAGAGGACATGCCAGTCTCCCCACTCCCACGGTCTCACAGCAGCAGCTGCAGGGACAGCCAGGCTAGTCTGGGATGGGGGCCGAGGGTGGGTCCTCTCTGCCAATGCCAGGTTCAGCTCCTGTCTCAGGGTTAGGCTCCAGCTCAACCCCTGGGGCTGCTCCCTGGCTTTCTGAGAAGCTGCCGTCAGGCGGATTCCATCTCATAAGGTTCCTTGGAGGAAAATGTTCCAACAATGAAGAGATCTGTCTCTGATCCTGGGACCTGCTCATGAGGAAACTGAGCCACCCCATGGCAACTGAGAGACGAACAGGTGAGGGAGCAGGGTGTTTGGAGTCCACAGCTCTGGCCAATAGGTGTGCCCTCCCCAAGAGATGGAGGCTTCTCAGCAGAGCCACAGAGACAACCCAGCCCCGTCCTCAAGGGCTCGCCATCTGTTGGGACAGAAGCAGCAGCCTATCATGCTGTGCTAAATTTTCTAGTCAAACCAGGAGATCTGAGGTCTCACTCTGCTGGGAGTTGAAGGGTGCAGATCCAGGAAGGGTTCAGAGAGGAGGGGGCCTTTGGAGGGCAAACAAGAGCCACCCAGGCAGAGAAGGGAAGGACAAGTCAGACAGCAAGAAGTGTAGGGGCAGAGGCCAAGAGCTCATGGAGGGTTCAGGGAATGGGAACACAGGGCAGTGGGGCTGGGCAGGGAGTTGGGTCCCCCAAACTCTCAAGTCTCTGCATCTCCCAGCTGAGCCCGACACACAGTAAGGTGCATGCAGGGGCCATGGAAGGCAGGGCTGAGCTTGCAGAACACGTCATTGTTCCTCCTCCTCCTCCTCCTCATCCTCCTCTGTTTGCAAGGTCATCACTTCCTTGCCCCACTCCACCTCCAAGGAGCCCTGTGTGGTTATGCTTGCTTGGGAAAATGGATGTGGAGCCGCTGAGGTGGAGGGCAGGGGTGGTCACTCTTCCATCTTGAACCCAACTCTGCTCATGGGGCCAGGAGTGGCTTCCGTAGCCAGCTGTGCTGAGACAGGGTGCTGCTGTGAGGACAGGATGTACTGGATGGCCCTGAGTTCAGTGCTCCAGTCCCTTGCCTCCACAGCCCCTACACCAGCTCAGGGAAGGAATGCAGCAGGACTACAGGAAGCCTAGACCACTGGCCTCCCCAAAAAGGTCATGACTAGTCTGGGAGGCAGAGAGGCCCCAGAGATAGAGCAGAGGTCAGGGCAGGCAGGAGCGGGCGTATGACTTTGTGCAGAGGCCTGACCTCGCTGGGCCAGACTGGCTGCCAG
The DNA here is from genome assembly GCF_043159975.1 of Macaca nemestrina. Lineage (NCBI taxonomy): Eukaryota > Metazoa > Chordata > Mammalia > Primates > Cercopithecidae > Macaca > Macaca nemestrina. The sequence continues at coordinate 110,244,913 of NC_092126.1, forward strand.
TGTCCCCTCCAGCTTGAGGGAGGCATCTGAGTTATGCCTAGCCACCTCCCGTTACGCCCAGCACCTCCTCCACACTGGTGACCCACCTGTGCCCAGTGAGAGCCCTTCTGCCTCTTCCAAAGAGGCTCACCTCAGAGGGCACGGGTGTCTGAAGGCCTGGAGACTTGCTCTGGATAAGGGGGGTGACCTTTGGCACGCCATTGCCCCTCTCTGGATGTCGCTTTCCCATACACGGTTTTATAAACTTCCCCAAGTGCTTCCCCTCTCCGGCCAGTTCAGCCAATGTCCACGGTGCCTCTGGGCCAGGCAGACTCGGTGCAGCCTCCAGGATGGCTGGGGGGAGACACACCCCTGATTCCAGCCCTAGAGACGTTCCCAGTGTCCGCCAGCTCATTGCCTTGCCCCAGACAGTGTCCCCTGAGGCATTTAGAGTGAGAGGAAACTGAGGCCCAGAGATTTGGCCCCGCACGACCAAGGACCACCCACATAGAGGGTTCCTCCAGGCCTAACAGGGCAGGAGTGTCAGGACTAGGGGTTCTCCAACCGAAGTCTCCCGGCCACAGCCCCCGGCAAGGACCCAGTGTCTGAGCTAACCCCCTCCCCACCACCTCCTCCTTCCTGGCCCCCACCTCCCTTCAAACCGCAGGGCCCAGCCGGCCTCTGGAACGCGTGCCCAGGACCTCGGTGATATTTTGAGTTTAAGAAAACTTTGCAGTCGGCAGGAGCTCTTAAAGGTTATAAATAGCAGCAGCGGGAGCCCATGCCGGGAGAGGCGGAAACACGTGTCAAACACGCCTGGGAGGGGGTATTCCGAGGCACAGACCCCCCCACACATACACACTAGGGACGCACTAGGCTTCTGGGGATTTTACAACCACTGGAGCGGGAAGTCACACTCCACCCAGAAGGCGTCTGGGAAACAGGACCCCCTTTGGCCCTCCAACCAGTGTCCCCAGTGGCTGGCCAGGTTGCCTGGGCATGTGGGAGCACTGTTGAAAGGGGATCTGGTGGGGAGGCCTTTCTCCTACCCCACTCCCTGCCACCATGCCATCAGGAATCTCCCTCAGAGCTGCCCTTGGGAACAGCAGGGCTAGGGGTGGATTTGGAGAGAGTCCACTCTAACCCCCGTCTGTGGCAGGGAGAACTGAAGACCTGGGTGGGGACAGAATGGTTTCCAGGTCATGGGAAAGCTAGAGAAGGTTTGGACCCCCAAGCCACAGTTCTTCCCATCGAACACTGCTGCTGCCTCTCTTCCATTTCCAGGGACCTCGGGACGATGCTCTAACTCCCCCAAAAAAAGCACAGAGATGGGCACAAAGATGACAACACACAACACTGAGGGACGCGGACCCGAGGCCTCATCCCCCAGCATCCAATCCCAGTGCTTCCCCTTCCAGTGAAGACCTCCTGCTGAACAGATGAGGAACAGACCAGAGACTTGCCCTACTCCAGTGAGATGCACGCCCACGCCCACGCCCACGCCCACGCCCACGCCCGCCCTGCCAGGCAGTGGACTGTCAACAACCCAAGGCCAGGTATACGGTCTCAGCAGGGACATCAGCTCTGGTTTGGGCACAGCAGTCTCAGCCTTGCCTTGAGGGTCATGTGATTTGACGACATGCCCTCGGGAGCCTAGTCTGAGGAGACACCCTTCTGGGGCCTGATCTAAGAGAAATCAGTTTTGACGGCCCCATGGCCATGGAAGGAACCCTTCAACCTCCACCGTCTCCCTGGATTTCCCAACTGCTCCACAATGTGCATGGGGCAAGAACTGTTACTCCACTGCAAATACCTGGAAACTCAGGCGTGTCTCAGGCTCCCACCCACCACCCCACTCACGCCTCACTCATGCCCCACCTGCTGCCCATGGCCCCCAGCAGGTCTAGGGGGCGGCAGCCAGCCTTGGCATCCAGGCGTTCTGAACCTCAGGGAGCCCCAAAGGGTTTATGGGGCTCCCAATGAATGGGAGCCTGTTGAGCTCGGAGGGGGCCGGGCCCGAGTAAACATGGCTGGGTCTGAGCTGCCATTCTCCCCCTGCCTCTTCCCCAGGACCCAAGACCAAAATATAACTTCCTGTCCCCGGAGCTGAGGGCCAGACTTGCCCCCCAGAGCCCTGGGCTGGGGCCCACAGGAGGAACACAAACTGGCAGGCCCAACGCTCGAGGGGAGAAAGGCCTTCAGGTTTTCAGATTCCCAGGTCTACTTGCATCCAAGACTCAAGTGCTTGGGCACTTTACAGATCCCCTTTGAGCCTGAAACTGCCCAACTGTTAACAACAGATCAGGAAACTGAGGCCATGAGGAGGAAGGGGTCTGGCTCAGGGCTCCACACGTCAGAGCAGAACAGGCCTCAGCCTCCTGCTTCCCTGGCCAGGGAGGACGGGGCCTGTGGGCAGAGCAGGGCAGTGCATGTGGACTCAGGGGAAGGAGAAGCTCTGGCGGTCGAGAGCCAGGGCAACAGGGAGGCTTGACAGAGCACAGGGGAGCTCTCCCTCCTTCGGGCACAACTGCCCATTTGACTCCCGCTGGTGTGGTCACAGAATGGCCTACGTGTCCCGCGATACCCCTTGGAGCAGTGCACTTCAGAGCAGCTGGGGCAGGAGCACCGTAAGTGCTGTTTGTCATAGTTTCACTATGTCCTCTGGCCAGTCCATTCTGCTTTTTGGTCCCGTTTCCCCCACCTGGAGGCCAGGTATCACCGAGCTCCCTGCCTCCCCGTCTAACTTGCGAAACAAAAAGTACTTTGGAAACTCTAATGAGTGGTACCCTCCCCAGGAGCCTGGAAGACCCAGGGAGGGGGGCCCTAGGAACGTGCCCAATGGCTGAGGGTGGTTGGGGCCAGCTGCCTCACATGCAGGGCGCTGGGGGCTACAGCTGGAATGTGCTGAGTGGCAGCTGCCACGTGAATCATTATACCTCATCAGGCTGAGCCTAGGACTTCCAGACACAAACCAGCTCAGACTGGGCTCAGGCAGAAGGGCAGCCTCCAGCCGGGTCACAGGGCTGGGGATGAGGCTTCTGGGATCTTGCAGGGTCTCTGTCTCCCTGTCTGCCCACATCTTCATCCTGAGCAACCAGCCCTGGTTCTGAACACAGCTCGTTCTACAGACCCACAGAGAGGTCATCCTGTCCACAGCCCCCTGCCTTTGGGACCTGTGACGGCTTAAGCAGACCCTGGGCCTGGAAGGGCCTGGGAGGCAGATAGAGAGGGCTTCCTGGCTGACTCCTCACCAGGAGCCCACATTCCAGTGGGCAAGGAGTCAGATATGGGGTGACTGTGGGGCTGTAGGGGTCAGGACACGGGCAGGAGTGGAATGACGCCCCCACCCCAATCTCTTCCGTCTAGGAGCCACTGGGTACCCAGTGCTGGCAGATCAGGCCTTCTTGGGCCTCAGTTGTCCTGCCCGTGACACAGGCAAGAACCACCTCCAGCCCCCCTCTGATTTCTCTGGGTGCCTTAAACTTGAGTGAAGTCACTAGTAGGGGCTGTGTTCATACCTCATGGCGGCCTGATATTCCTGAGATGTGGAAAGGACCAGAGGGTCAGACAGGGACACAGAGACTAAGAGAGAGGCGTGGCAGGGCAAGGGGAGGACTACTGAGGCACACACACATGTCTGGCAGCCTGAGTGGGCCCGGTTACCTGGCAGGCAGACCCATGGGTGCTGAGATGAGGGCCCAACCCAGGGCATCTGAACACTGGCATGCTTGGATCTGTCTCTGTTGCCTCCTACTCCTGACTAGGGGTCTGGGACAAAGTCCTGGGCCATTGTAGGGCTTGGTAAAAAATAATTAATTTTTCTTTTCAAGTGGAAGCTCTGACTCAGGCCTTTTCCTGTCCTCAGCAGCGCTATCCTTGCTTAGGCCTGAGCCACAGAAGCTGCTCAGGGACTATCCATGGCCTCCCCGTGGCCAACTTGAGTTTGCTCTGCAGTTGTAGGCCCGACTTGGAAGGCCCGTGGGCTCCAGGTGAGTGGGGGCCAGGGGAGCCTGGGGGCCTGAGCACAGCTGGGAGGTCCAAGTCTGTGGTTTCCCCGGGGGTGAGTATGTAAGTACCTGGGCCGGCCGTGCTGTGGGGTAGACAAGACATGCCTGCATGGAGACACATCTGTGGACCTGGTGTTATGACAGCAGGGGGCTTGTAACCATGAGGCCAGCAGGGACAGAAAGCCCATACCTCTAGCTCTTTGGGAGTGCTCCCTGGCTGGGACAGAGCCTGCTGGCCCCAGGTGCCCCCATCGTCCCTCCCTTCATCTTCCTGAGAAGCAAGAAAGCCGGGCAGCCGTGCTTCTGCTGCAAGGGGAGGGGGCTGCCCAGCCAGCTGCCATGGGAGCCTCCAGCGACTCCGCCGGGTGTCAGGGGGTGTTTATGAGCAGCCGAAATGGCTGTAAAAGTGGCACCTTGCTTCACTTATGGCCTGGCCATCCCCTCCCCTACTGGCCTCTTGCCTCAAAAAGCTTCCAGAGGGGCCTGGAAGCTGAGAGAGGTCTGGATGGAGGCACAGCTTGGGGTCAGAGTTCAGCCAGGGGCTAGAAATCAGATTGGGATAAGAACTCAGCCTGAGGCTGGGGCTCATCATGGAGATAGAGCTTAGTCTGGGATCAGGGCTAAGCTTGGATGCAGGCTGACTTTGGGGCTAGTGTTGGGATGAAGCAGTGGGGGAATATAAGGACTCAGAAATAGATAGATGTGAGCCATTAGTCCCAGAGAATCCCTGGTCCGGGCAAGGGCACGGGGTTTTCTGAGGGAGGGAACCAGGCTGCATTGTTCAGAGAGCTGAGCCTCTGCCTTGCTTGTTGTTGTCTGATGCCCACCCTGGCCCCAGGGTCTGTGTACCTTGGCCAGAGCCCTAGTCACAGTGGGATGGCTGCAGCAGAGGCCTGTCAGCCTGGGGCTGCCACACCAGCAGGGGTGGGGCCAGAGTCCAGCCCCTACTGCAGTTCTGAGATCCAGTGACCACCCTGGCTCCTCCTCCTAGGCCCCAGCCTGGGGATTAGAGACGGGGACTCACTCCTACTCCCCACCTCCAGCCAGGCCTTTTCAAACGCCAGTGAAACTAACACTGACCTGACACTAACCAGAAACTGACTAACCAGGCCCCTGGGGCCTGCTTGTCAAAAAGGGCAAGCTGACTCTGCCAGGTGCTTGGGTGCTACCAGTTAATGTGTGACACCCCCACCCTCATGGTGGCACTTTAACCAGAGGCCTGAGGGTGAGAGAGAGGATCTGTGGCCCCACCCACAGCTGTGGAATGTCCAGCAGGGGACTATGGGGTGAGGCACATGAGTTATGGCAAGGGGAATGCCCTTAAGGGGCCCAGCACCCATCAAAGATTCCTCTCTGCAGCCCTCTCCACAGCCCACTCTGGTCCTCCCAAGTACAAACAGTAAGTTTCCAAATCTCAAGTTTTCCCTGGTGTCAGATCTGAAAAGATCTCCTCCCTCAGCCTCTAGTTTTATCTCTCAGTCCTTCCAATCCCTCCATTAATGTTCTTTTCTCATCACCAAGGGGGAAAGCAGGGTGGGAGATCAGTGGTCACAGAACCATAAAACTTAAGAGACACAGAAACAGGCATAGGCCAGGTGTGGTGGTTCATGCCTGTAATCCCAGCACTTTGGGAGGCCGAGGCAGGAGGATTGCTTGAGACCAAGAGTTGGAGACCAGCCTAGGCAACAAAGTGAGACCTCGTCTCTACAAAAAAAAAAAAAAAAAATTTAATTACCCAGGTGTGGTGGCTCACGCCTGTGGTCCCAGCTACATGAGAGGCTGAGGTGGGAGGATTGCTTGAGCCCAGGAGGTCCAGGCTGCTGTGAGCCGTGACCGTGCCACTGTATTCCAGCCTAGGTGACAGGGCAAGATCCTGTCTGGAAAAAAAAAAAAATGCTGGGTGTGGTGGCTCACGCCTGTAATCTCAACACTTTGGGAGGCCGAGGCAGGTAGATCACTTGAGGCCAGGAGTTTGAAACCAGCCTGGCCAACATGTAGAAACCCCATCTCCACTAAAAAGGCAAAAATTAGCCAGGCGTGGCATGCACAACTGTAATGCCAGCTACTCGGGAGGCTGAGGCCAAAGAATTGCTTGAACCTGGGAGGTGGAGGTTGCAGTCAGCCAAGATCACACCACTGCACTCCAGCCTGGGCAACAGCTCTGTCTCAAAAAAGAAAAGAAACAGAGGCATAATAAAGCTGAGACCATTAAAATATAACACCGAAGAACCACAAGTGTTCTTTAGGTGCCCATTCTGGCACCTGGGCCTCTGTCCCAAGGAGCCTACATACCATAGGAGGCAGCCCTGAAATCACAACCTCCCTCCCCAGTAATGGAGGATGTGGGCACACAAGGAGGGAGGGAAGTGTCCTTTACACCAGGCAGAGGAGTATGATCCTGGCAGAGGAAGCAGCAAGGACAAAAGCAGGAGAGTGGATATGTGAAGAAGGCCAGGAGTCTAGCAGACAGTTCCTGTCAGGGAGAGTCATTTTTGGAGGAAACTGTCTCAAATAGCATTGCCCTTGAACACCAGAACAAGAAATGAGGGCAGTGGGCACAGAGAAGGGAGGCAGCCATAGAAATGCATGGGGAGGGCCAGGGCTGGTGGCTCACACCTGTAATCCCAGCACTTTGGGAGGCTGAGGCAGGTGGATCACTTGAGGTCAGGGGTTCGTGACCAGCCTGGCCAACATGGTGAAATCCCGTCTCTACCAAGAAATGCAAAAATTAGCCAGGCTGGTGGTGCACACCTGTAGTCCCAGCTACTTGGGAGAATCACTTGAACCTGGGAAGCGGAGGTTGCAGTGAGCAGAGATCATGCCACTGGACTCTAGTCTGGATGACAAAGTGAGACTTTGTTGAAGAAAGAAAGAAGAAAGAAGAAGGAAGAAGAAGAAGAAGGAGGAGGAGGAGGAGGAAAGAAGAAGAAAGAAAAAGAAAGAAAGAAAGAAAGAAAGAAAGAAAGAAAGAAAGAAAGAAAGAAAGAAAGAAAGAAAGAAAGAAAGAAAGAAAAAGAAAGGAAGAAAGAAAGAAGAGGAAGAAAGAGGAAGAAAGAAGAGGAAGAGAGGAAGAAGAAGAGGGAGGAGGAGGAGAAGGAATAAGAAGAAAGAAGAGGAAGAGGAAGAAGAAGGAGGAGGAGGAAGAAGAAAGAAGAAGAAAGAAGAATACATGAGGAATGCACCTGGGAGTGCAGTCTGGAAGCTGGATGGGCTTGAGTCAGCAGAAGGGTGGCTGCAGCTGGATCCTAGGCCTTAGGGCTTGGGCTTGGCAGATTCGCACTGAGGGTTAGAGGACAGGTTTGCCGGCTCTGAAGAGCTCAATATCCACAGACTGAGTCTGGAGAGCCCCTGGAGCCCATGGGCCAGGACGCCCACCCTCGTGGAAACTAAACAGTAAAGTTAACATTGCACTTGAATCAGCTGGCCAACCTCTCCATTTTGCAGATGAGGAAACAGGTCCAGACAGCCGAAGAGTGGTAGTGTCCAGGACACACAACTGGTAAGCGGGCAAGCACAGGCTGCTGCTTAGCCCAGACTCATTTCCTAGGGCCTCATACATTCGCTTCCTCCGCCATCCTTAAAGCCCTCCGCTCCAGGCATCCCCAGCCCCTCCCTCTGCCTCAGTTTCCCCACCTGGTACCGGGGGGTGGTAGGTTTGGGGTCGAAGGTCCCCTCCTCTTAGAGCTCCAGCGTGCCCTCCCCAGCCAAGCACAGAAATCCCTCCCCGTTCAGCCCCAACCCCCGCGGACTCCTCCTTGCCTTCCCCTAGGTCGAGGGTCCCAGGCGGATATGAGCCCGCCGTTAGCTTTTGGGAGTGGGGGTGGAGACGGGGGAGGGAGGTGAAGCTTGACAGTGGATGTCTGGATTGAGCCCCAGGTCTGGCACCCTCAAGTCGCCGGGGTTGGGGCCGGGCGAGCTGGAGAGGCCCGGCCAGCAGCTGAATGGGTCGAGACTCGGAGACCCGGACCCGAAGAGACGCTGGGCAGGGAGGGAGCGGGATGTGTGGCTGCAGACCTGGGCAGGGGTCGGGGCTGGCCTAGGGCCGAGCGGAATGACGGGCCTGGGTTGGGACTGAGGGTAGGGGACGAGGCGAGGGTGGGGCTGGAAGTGGGGGAGGGCGGCAGCAGCCAAGCCGGGCTCGGGGCTGGCAGCCGAGCGGCCTCCCCAGGGACCCCGACCCAGCCCGAACTGGAGCCCAGTGGACTGACAGCGTCGCGGCCGGGGGCGCGCGGGGGTACCAGGCAGCCTCCCAGGGGATTCGCCCATGAAGAAAGAGGGCTTGCTTCTCCGCTGAGGGTCTCTATTCGCCAGCGGGGACCGGATGATCGGGAGGGCGGGGGGAAAGCCCGTGCTTTCCAAAAGAGAATGAAGCGGCGGCGGCGTCCCGGGTTCCCTGCTCGGGTCTCGATGTCACAGCTGCCCCCGCCCCGTCTCCCCGGCACTCACATCCCGCCGCTGTAAGACCCCGGGCCTCGGCCTCTAGCGCAATGTCCCGGGGCGGGGGGCAGCGGGCTCCTCTCGGCCTCTCCACACTCCCGCGTCGGCGGCGGCGGAGGGGGTGGGGGCGGAGAGGCCCGGGAGGGCGCGGGGGAGGGAAGAGGCGCCCGACCTGGGGGGAGGGGAGCGGCAGACGCCGAGGCGAGGGACGCGCACGGCGGGCGGTGGCTCCGAGCGGCGGCCGGGCGGGGGGCGCTGGAGGCTAGGCCGGCCAGTGGGGGGGTATCCCGAGAGCTCCATGAAGTCCCCCCGGGGCCGCGGACGGGGCGCTGGCTTGGGGAGGCTGTCGGGGGGGCCCCGACATCCATGGCAAGGCGGGGGCCGCGGCGGCGCGCTCGGAGTAAGTCGGGGCTGGGGACCTGCGCCGAGGGGAAGTGGCCGGAGTCCGGGAGGAGCGACTCCGGGCCTGGCCGGAGCAGCCAGGCTGCTCTGTCTCGGTGTCAGTCGGCGGCGCCTCCTCGGAACCCGGGGGAGTCGCCAGCCCCGCGCCGCTCGGCTCGGTGGCTTTTTTGGAAACTTGCAAATGTTTTCGTAGAGAGAAAAAGGGGAGGGAGGGAGCGAGGGAGTGACCGAAAGGGAGCTTGGGGCCGCTGGAAGAACTGAGGCCAAGGCCGGGGGAGCTAGAGACGGACTGACAGACAGGCAGACCGACAGAGCGTCGGGGCCGCTGGCGCGCCCGAGCCGCACAGGCGCAAGCGGGGCTCGGGCCGAGGATGGGGAAGCGGTGCGGGAGGCGGCTGCCACTGCTGAGGGGCTGGGGTCTCAGGAGGCCGAGCGGCCGGGGGCTGGCGGCCGGAACACCGAAGGGCTCAGTGTGACTGCAAAGTTGGGATCGCGTCCCCTAGCTGCACGCCCCGCGCGACTCAGAACGCGCCCCCTGCCCGGCCCTGACTCCCTACGGGCGAAAGCCGCGGAGCTAAAAATAACAGTCCTGCGCGCCCCCCGCAGACCGCGACCCCGACCCCTCCCCCGCCCCCTCCCCCCACTGGGCGTGGGGCGAAGCCACAGCTCCCATTTCCCCAAAAGAAAAAAAAAAGAAAGAAAAGGCGGCGCGGGAGGGGGGCGGGGGGCGGGCCGGGGGCGGGGGGCCCGGCCATATGGATGTGATTTCTCCGCTCCGAGGCAGACGGGCCGCTCCGCAGCGCTCGGCGCCCGCCCGCCGCCCGCCCGGCCTCCGGCTCTCCCTCCCTCCCTCCTGTCCCTCCCTCCCTCCCTCCTTTGCGCTGCTCGCTCGCTCGCTCGCCCTCAGCGCATGGGCCCCGCGCCGGGCCCCGGGGCCTCGGGCCGCCGGGACGCCGGGGTCCCCTAGGCCGGGGCGTGGGCGGGGCGGCCGGCCTGACGCAGCTCTGCACCCCCTACCACCACCAGGGCCGGCGGCGGCGGCTGCCCCGAGGGACGCGGCCCTAGGCGGTGGCGATGGGGACCGCCCGGATCGCACCCGGCCTGGCGCTCCTGCTCTGCTGCCCCGTGCTCAGCTCCGCGTACGCGCTGGTGAGTCCCCCGCCGCCAACACTCCGGGACAGGCTGCGGGCTTACCCTGGGGTCCGCGGGATAGGTCTAAGGCACGCAGTCTTGAGTTCCCCCAGTAGTTCGAACTTTAAGTGAGAGTCCCCTCTGATCCAGGATCCTGGGTGCCTGCTGTCTCTGGGATGTCTGGACTGTGGGTTCCAGCTGCCTGAAGCCTCCCTATTTCTGAAGCCTCTTTGGGGGTCCCAAATCTGGAAATTTGTGGTTGAGGTTTCCCCATCCTCTGCTTCTGTGAGCACCATGGCTGTTTCTCCCTGGAAGATGACAGTGTGACCCAGCAGAAGGCTGGGCTTTGGCCCTGCTACATACTCCCACAGACTTTGCTTTGGGGACCTCTGTTTTCTGCAAGTTTTGTTGCAGTCCCGGACACGGGGAATGTAGGTCTGAGGTCAGAATCATCCAGGCAGGGGGTAGGATTTAGGGGCCCCCTCCAGCCCTCACACACACACATGCACACATGTCTGGCTTCACCCAGGGTAGAAGCTGTTTCTCCAAGGAGGTGGGTGTGGTGTGGCATGGAGGAGCGATGGAGGTCCCTAAAGGAGAGACTGACCTCACAGTGCACCCCTGTAGGAGAAGCACAGCATACCCTGTGGGGAAGTGAGGAGACCCCTGGGAAGACTGTCACTCCCTGAGAGTGGAGACCTAAAAGCAGAATGGTTGGGAAGGCTAGAGGGAGAGGAGAGTCAGAGACAAAGCCGGGTGGGGAGGAGAGATTCCCCCCAGCTAGAGGGGTGGACAGACCAAGAACAGCAAAGAAAAATAGAGAGAGACAGGCAAAGGCAGAGAGCTGGAGACGCAGAGTGGGCAGCACCTCCTCCTTCCGGGTCAGGGTCTGGGGGCCACTTTCTCGGAAGGGGGCTGTCCCAGCCCCTCAATCCTATTCCACAGCAACCCCATCCCCTGGGACCAGCCAGTTCCTGAGGAGGCTGTCTGCCTGTGCGCCTAACTTCGAAGCCCCTTCTCCCTGCTCCCCAGTGGGGGTATCTGCCTGCTAGAGAGTGCGGCAGTCAGGTAGCCTCCTCCTCCTAACCAGCAGCAGCTCCTTACACAGGGCAGAGTTCCAGGCGGTTCCCAGGAGCCTGGAATTCCTCCACCTTTGCATGATGCCTGTGTAAGCCTGGACTGTCTTTCTCCATGCCTCAGTTGCCCCATCTCTAAAAAGAGGGCCTGGAAGAAACATCTGCCTGCGAATCCCATCATCAGAGGCTCTCCCTTTCTCTGTGGTCCTCAGCACTTCCCACTTACCTGTGCCTACGCCCTCACAATTCTGGCCCCAGCAAAGGCTCCCCACCAAAGACAGCCCCATACAAGGTCTTGTGGATGGGGAAACTGAGGTTCAGAAGAGCTCAACACCCTCTGCAGAGACACTCCAAGTACTGACGAATGCCAGGGGATAGAGCCACCACCACCCCCGCCACAGTTTGGTGTGACGGTCTGAGGGGTAGACAGGGTGATGGGTGTGGGTGTCCTGAGAGTAAGTCTATGTGTCAGAGCAGGGCTCTGTGGGACTCTGGGCATAGTGTTCATCTGGGTCTGTGTGATTGTGAGTGTCTGAGTCCCTGTGTGAGTTCACGGTGAGCTTCAGTGTCTGAAGCTGTGGGTGCATGACTTGGAGGCGCAGTTGTGTGTGTTTGTGTGTGCCTTTGTGAGCGCCTGTGCACCCGGGCCTATTGTTTTCATATGTGTATTTCATAAATGCTTCTGTAGGGCTTTCTACTTGCCATTGTTCTAAGCAATTCACATACATTAGCTAGTCTAATCCTTCCAGTCACTCTTGGAGGAAGGTTATTGTCCCCATTTTTAACTGGTCCGAATCACACAACCACAATGACCGTTATTTATCTCATGCCAACCCAGTGCCAAGCCCTGTACCTCTATGTGTGTATGGAGTATGGGTACCCAGAGCCCCACTGCTCTCCAGGGAAGCTGGGATATATGCGGAGAATCTTCCAGGCTTCACCCTGGCCTATGTCTGAGGGTAGAAGGAGAGATGCCGGTGCTCAGTCTGCCCAGGACCTTGTTGGGGCATGTGAGTTCACTGGACATTCCCTGGCTTCGGGGCCAGAAGATTGGGACTGAAGGGCGGGGGCGGCCTACTCACCCATCCAATATGCTATGGGCCCCCTGGACTCATCTGGGGCCAGCAAGAAGCTGGCAGCCTCCCAGCTCCCTCTCCTGAGCCCAAAGGGCTACTGCATCCCTTTAGATCTGCACCTATGCCCCTCAAGCCCACCAGCCTTACCTCATGGCCAGTCACCAAACCTGTATGCTACCTGCCCAGCTGGTCCCAAGACCAGGCTCGCATCTCCAGTGACCTCACATTTGGGGGCCAAAGAGCATTCCATCAGGAGGACACTGGTTGTGGCCAGACTCAGCTGGTCCATCTTCTGCTGTACAGGAAATAGTTACCTGGGAGCCTGAGGGTCTGGGAGGGTGGAGTTTGGAGGAAGGGATGGACCCACAGATTGTGAGTAGGAGGCAAAGTGTCACTCTTGTCCTTGAGGATGCGTCCTCCTAAGGACGCATGTACACATGTGGAGGAGAAACTGCAACAAGAGAAGCTGGAGCTCAGCATGGGGCAGGCCTTGAATGTGAAGATGTGACCACCGGGTAGGACTCACAAGAGACTGTGGTGTGGACTGACAGGCTGGGAGTGTGTGGGACCTTTTCCAGCTTGCTCCAGGGGCAGCTTGGCCATGTTGCTTGCTTTTTTTGTTGTTGTTGAGACAGAGTCTCGCTCTGTGGCCCAGGCTGGAGTGCAGTGGTGCAATCTCGGCTCACTGCAAGCTCCGCCTCCCGGGTTCATGCCATTCTCCTGCCTCAGTCTCCTAAGTAGCTGGGATTACAGGCACCTACCACCACACCCAGCTGTTTTTGTATTTTTAGTAGAGACGGGGTTTCACCGTGTTAGCAGGATAGTCTTGATCTCCTGACCTCACGATCCGCCCGCCTCAGCCTCCCAAAGTGCTGGGATTACAGGCGTGAGCCACCACGCCCTGCTGGTTGCTTGCTTTTAAAGACAAGAAGAAACCAACATGTACAGAACAGTGGCTGTCCCCAGATTCTGAGCTAGAAACTGTCACAGATTGTTTTCTCATTTCATCCATTCACCTAGTGATTTCTACGGGAAAGGGCCCTGAGAGTCACACAGTGAGTATGTGGCACAGCAGAATTTGAATCTTTAGACCTTTGCACTGAATTCCTTCCTCCAAAGCAGCACAAGATTTGCTGCTGGCAGGAGATCCTCATGTCTCACTCTGGGTTTTCTCTTTTTCTTTCTTTTTTAAAAATTAAATAATGACCAGGTGCAGTGGCTCACGTGTGTAATCCTAACACTTTGGGAGGCCGAGGCAGGTGGATCACCTGAGGTCAGGAGTTCCAGACCAGCCTGGCCAACATGGTGAAACCCCGTCTCTACTAAGAATACAAAAATTAGCCAGGCGTGGTGGTACATGCCTGTAATCCCAGCTTCTTGGGAGGCTGAGGCAGGAGAATTGCTTGAACCCAGGAGGCAGAGATTGCAATGAGCTGAGATCACACCGCTGCACTCCAGCCTGGGCAACAGAGTGAGACTCTGTTTAAAAAAAAAAAAAAATCCTTTTGTTATTTTGTTATTTTTAGCTTCACAACTGATATATGAATATGTTCTTATAAAAGAGTCAAACAAGTCTGTAATCCCAGCTGCTTGAGAAGCTGAGGAGGGAGAATTGCTTGAGCCCAGAAGTTCAAGGCTGTAATGAGCTGTGATCACGCCACTTCACTCCAGCCTGGGTGACAGAGTGAGCCCCTGTCTCTGAAAAGAAAAAAACAGAGTCAATCAATAAAAATTAAACAGAAGCCCTCCTTGATCACTCCCAAGCCCCAGTTCCCTTCTAGGGAAAATCATTTTTAGCGGTTTGGGTAGAGGGGCGTTCTCCTTCCTCTTTCGGTGTGTTTCCAAATAGTACCTCTTTGCGTACACATTAAGTAGATAGTTTCGTCATTGTCTATTTGTCTGGTTGGTTGTTTTTAAATAAATGGTATCGGTTTCTAGATAGGGCTCTGCCACATACATATTTTGACGTAAAGGTGTGTCTTAGAGATCTTCATTTCAGTAAACATGAATTTTTTTTAATGCTACATAGTACTCCAAAACCTGGGACTCATTAAGTAGTCCATAGGAATGTACATTTAGATCATTTCTGCATAATTTGTGTGTATGTCTATGTATGCGTGATTCCAGATGGTGGCAGGGAAGCTCCTTGAAATGCCCTCTGGTGTCCCCATGTGACTGTTTCCTAGTAGGATATTTCTAGATTTTGTCATTGCTGGGTCTGAGAATACACACATTTTTTATTTTAATAGCATGGCCAAATTGCCCTCTGAAAGGCTTGTGCTACTTTATACTTATACAACACCAAGACCAACCAGGAGGGCCTCTCTCCCCATGCCCACTGTCTCATAGGATGTTAGGAGGATTCTTTGTGTTTCACCTTTGCTTTGATAGGTGAAAAATGGTGTCTCTTGTCATTTTAATTTGTTGATTACCAGTGACTTCTGGGCTTTACAGTGAGAGCTTGCTTGGGGCCATTAACCATCGTGCTATGGGTTATTTGTCTTTTTCGTATTGATTTGTTGAAGCTTTTTATATCACCTGCCCTTAAACACATTCACCTCAGCTCTTGAAACAGCTTATGGACAGAGCAGTAGGAGGGGGGCCACGCCCTCCCAGGAACTTGGGTTTTCTTCGGAATGTTTTAATGAGGCGTCAAGTAGCCTCCCCCAGATTCCTGTTGTGGGCCTTCTGGGGACACTCCCTGGTCCAGCCACCACATCAGGAAGGCAGCTATTTCAGAAGGAGAGTCCTCAGGAAAAAGAAAAGGTGGGGCGGGGGTTTTGCAGACCTCTGAAATTGTCTGCAAAATATAGTGTGACTGGGAGAAGGGCGCAAAGTTTTGCTCAGGTTTGCAGAAACATCAGAGACCTTCAAACCCTTAAAAGCCCCAACTCTGGGGCCAGTCTTATGCCCGAGGTGAGACCTAGTGGGATCCCATTCTGCTGAGCAGGCGATGGCTTAGATTAGGCCATACTGTTCTTCTGGGCCTTGATTCCTCAGCCCAGGTAGGGGCTGTTTGTGAAGATCCACCAGGTCCTAGCAGCCAACTCCGCTATCCCAGGCTCCATCCCACTGCCTGCCCCGAAGGCGGCCACGCTGGCTGGCTGGGATGAGAGGCGTCATAGTGCTTCTTCCCCCCCAGCCCCTCCCAGCCCCAAACACAGGCAGCCTGTTCAGGAAGGCCTGGCGAAGGGGAGGAAAAGTCAGCACTTGTCAGCGGTGGTGGGGCAGGACGAGGAGCCTGCTCAGGCCAGCCGGACAGAGAGAGGGCAGCAGGGGTGGGGGAGCAGTCCCAGCCAGCTGGCACAGGAGACATCCAGGGGTGCCAGCATGGGTCCCAGTAGTAGAACCTGGAGGAGGGCTGTAGGAAGGCCAGGAGGTCACGAAGGGGTCTCCTGTTAGCCAGGGTTTTCTCCTTCTGGCTCTGCTGGAGGCATCAACGGCCTCATTCCCAACATCAGAGCCCAATTGTCCTCTACCCAGTTACAGCTGGGGACAAGCTGCCATCACCGGCATCACCGTCACCTTTATGTCTACCCACCTCCGCTCCTGAATCGGCTTTGGGGAAGCTGCCTTAGGAGGTCTGCAAAGGGAGACTTGCTTAATGCAGCAGCTAAAATCCAGGATTGTGGAAAGATGATACCATGGCTGGTGCCAGGGTACCCGTGTGGCTGGGCATTTCCTCCTCTCTTTCCCTTCTTCCAGGGCTGCTGCTTCAGTGTCAAGCAGATCTTAGCTCCATCCCTGGCCCTCCTCTTTCTGTGACTCTTGGCCTGTGTCCCTGTCTGTAAGATGGGGATGTGGTAGAAGGTGCAGGAGGCATGCGTTTTAAAGCTCCTTGCTGACCATGGGGAGGATGTGCTATAGTGGTGGGTATTGGAGCCAAGCACCGCGATGGCTGGGTTGGGGGAGTAAAGTCAGCCCTCATCAGGACCATAGGAAGAGTGTTGGGGGGATATGGGACACCTGGTGCAGGGCTGAGTGGCCCATAAGTGGTGGTATGAACTAAGTAACCCCTGGCCACAGCCCAGCCCCAGACCCTCAGTCCTTACCCCTGAGACCCAAGATGTGCAGATCCGCTGGATCTAAGGGGATGCAAGCCTAAGTCGTCTGCACCCTGGCGCTGGGCCAAGAAGACAGGAACTCTTCAAGGGGGAGAGGGTGGGAGGGGCGGGGAGAAGGGAGTAGCAGACAAGGGGGCATGCCAGGCTGAGACGAGTTACAGCTGTCAGCATTTCTCCTTCATCCCCAGGAGATAAGGCCTCCTCAGCCAGGGCAGAGGCAGAAGAGGGGGTCCTTTTTCCTCCTAAGCTCAAGTGTGGGGGCTCTGGCAGTAACCTGGAATCCTAATGTCAGTCCAGAGTGGTTTCAGAAATGCAAGGAGCCATTGGGATATCCGTCCATCCCAAAAGCTTGCCAGGAACACCTTATCTGGCAGGTCCTCCTGTGGTCCCTGCCCCTAGTCCTCCCTGGGGCTCCATCTCCCATCTGCCCCTCACCATGGGGATGAGATAATCTCCCCCAGTCCCTGGCCTGGCTGGGAGCACCCATGTCACCAGGCAGCAGGGGTGCACATGGCGGGGGTGTGACTTGCTGCTGCTGCTGCTCACAGTATCAACAATAGCGACCAGCTTTTCCTGAGCTTCACCCCTGCACAGGCTTGTTGTGAGGTGCTTCATTTAATCTTCACAACAGCCTTTTTTTTTTTTTTTTTTTTTGGAAACGGAATTTCACTCTTGTTGCCCAGGCTGGAGTGCAATGGCACAATCTCGGCTCACCAGAACCTCCACCTCCGGGGTTTGAGCAATTCTGCTGCCTCAACCTCCCGAGAAGGTGGGATTACAGGCATGCACCACCACGCCCGGCTAATTTTGTATTTTTCAGTAGAGACGAGGTTTCTCCATGTTGGTCAGGCTCGTCTCAAACTCCCGACCTCATGTGATCCGCCTCGTTTGGCCTCCCAAAGTGCTGGGATTACAGGTGTGAGCCATCACACCCGGCCAACAACAGCCCTATTATTACCCTGATTTTACAGGAAAACTGAGGCACACCGGTTAAGCAACTTTCTCAGACACGAAGCCAGTCAAGGGTGGAGGTGGGATTCACACTCTGGGGCTGGTGGCAGAATCTCCTTGAAGAGGAGGGCACAGCTGGAGAGAGGAGTGAACAGGAGTGGGGGCATTCCAGGCATGGAGCTGTGAGCTAAGGTTTGGAGGGGTAGTGCACTTGGTGTGGGGTTGTCCTCCTCTTCTTGGGAAAGTGCTTCCTTAACTTTAACATGAGTTATTCTTGTTGCAATGGCTGTGCTAACAGAGAAATAGGTCCTAAAGTTCAGGGAGGCCAGAGGTGGGGCCACCACTCCTATGGATGAATGAAGGAGTGTGGGAGCCATGTGTGCTGGAAGCACATATCTTTCCCTCTCCTGAACATCCCAACTCCAGACAAAGGGGTGTGCCTCCTCCTGGCCATGGAGAAGGTACAGCAGGAGGTAGAGGCTAAGCCAATTCATTGAGCCAGTGAGGGGTGTGTTGGTCAGGTTTCATTGGTCAGTCTGCCAAATGGCCACGCAGTTTTCAAGCCATGACTACCTGCCTGTAGTCTAGGCCATCAGGGGTGACCCCCAGTCATATCAGTAGGCTGCTTTGTCTGTTGGGAGGCCCGGTGAGTCAGCGAGTGTCTAGGGATGGGTGGGAGCCTCCATCAGTCACTCCAGAGCTCTCCATCAGCTAGAGAAAATACAGCATAATGGGTTTGTCTTGAGAGGGGTGGAGGTGTCAGAAGGAGGAGGATAGTGGGGAGGGGGTAAGACAACAAGATGGCAGAGGCAGTGTAGATGGTAGTTATTGGGCAGGTGGTAGTATTGGTGATGGTGCTAATGTGTTGCCTTGGTGATGCTGGAGGTGGTGGCAGTGGTGCTGGTGATGTACCAGTGGTGATGGTGCGGATAGTGGTGATGGTGGTTATATTGATGGTTACAGTAGTGCTCATGGTGGTAACGGTGATGCCAGTGGTGGTGGTAGTAGTATACTGGGAGGGACTGGTGATGCTGGTGTTGGTGTTAGTGACAGTAATGATGGTTATTGATGGAGGTACTAGTAGCAACGATGGAAATGGTAGTGAATGGGTGCTGTAAATGGAGTGGGGTGGGCAGGGATCAGCCCCCTCAGCAGCATGGATCCCCCATGTAAGAGGCACAGGGAGAGCTTCAGGTTAGTCTTGGAGGCCCCTGGATCCTGGCAAGTCCAAGTTGTTCTCCCTTAAGCCATCCAGTCATTCTGTGTCTACCTCTACCCCAGCCGGCTCAGCCATAGCTGTGGAAGCAAAGGGACTAGGATAGAGGAGCCTAGGCCAGCCAGCCGACACGTGGGGATCTGCTCCAGCCTTTCCTGGGGTCCACAGCAGTGGTCCAGCCGAGATCTCAGGGTCCACCTCAGCCCCCCAGAGACACCAGAAGCACGGGCCACCCACAGACTCAAAGGCTAAGGAGCTGCCGCCTCACTCACAGACACGCACACGCCGCCCTATGCCCAGAAATACATGTGCACGTGCAAGCTCACAAACACGTCCGGCTTGCGCCCCACACTGACGTGCTGGACAGTCTCCACGTGAGAACGCACACGGACGGGAACACACAAATGCACGCGCCGGCCACTCGGGGATGCGCCGCCACTTGCGCGCGCACGCAGAGGGACGCGCACGCGGCTCCGCTAAGTGGAACCAGCAGAACCCGAGGCCGGCCGAGCCAATTGGAGACTCCTTGGCCCTGGAAGCCATCGCTGCTGCCGCCAAGAGACGCGGTCAATTAACTTCTCCCTGCAGCCAGGCTCCCTGACCTGGCCCGCCCCATCCCCGACCCGCCTCCTTCCTCCCCTGCCTCCTCTGGGTCCTCCCGCCCTGCACAGCCACGCTCGAACTGCAGGGCCCCGGCCCCGCCACGGCGCATCTGAAGGATGAGGCTCTGCCCCGGAGCTGAGGAGACGTAGCCTTTTGGGAGAGGGGTGGAGGGGGTCATCTCAGGGGACATAACCCTGCCCAGGGGTCGGAGGAAACACGGCCCTGAATTAAGAGGAATGGGGCTGAGGGCTTGACAGCTCCGCCCTGGGGAGGTATCAGAGGCTGCCTTAACCTCTGCGGGTCACACTCACGGGATGGCTGGGCTGGGCACACGAAGCTGTTCCCGGGGCGGGATGCTGCCTTTACCCCGACTCCTTTTCTCCTAAGTCAGAGGATAGAGGCTCAGGCCCCTCAGCAGCCACCTGCTCAGGGGTGAGCCTCCTCCCGCATATTTCATTTCCTTTCTTATAATGAGGCCAGTGAGTCCCTGTGGGTGACAGCCAGGGCCCAGGGTGTGCAGGCTGGAGGGAAGGGAAAGGACATTCCAGGCAGAGAATAGCAGGACTGAGGGCCTGAGTGTCATCAGAACTCCGGAGTCGGCTTGGATGGAGGGAACTCCCAGATAAGCAGTGGAATGAGAGGGACTCCCACCCACAGCCAGCACCAGAGTGCCCAGCCGAACCCAGGCCGCGTGCCAGCAGTTCCTCTATCCTTTCTCTCTTTCTCTCTTTCTCTCTCTCTCTCTCTCTCTCTCTCTGTCTCTGGATTGTAAGGAGGGGAGGCATTGAGGCACTCACCATTCACTGGGGACAGCATTGACTGGGGATCTGGACCAAGATGGAAACTGGTGACTCCCAAGGCCCCCCAGGGTGCCAGTACTTGAAGGACTCCAGGCTGGGTTTGTCTCCCCAGAGTTCACCACTCCTTATCCACCCCTCGCCGCCAACTCACGTCCCCAGCAGGCAGCCGGGATCCTATGTGGATCCATCCTGGGACATTCCATTCCAGTCCCATGTACCCCTGGGGAAAGCACTGGACAGAGAGTATCAGTGACTGCAGCCTACAGGGTTACTGGTGGGCAGGCAGGAGACAGCCCTCCACCCTTTTTCCGTTCAATCAGGCAGGCCCTACCCGTCAGAGCCACAGCTTCCCATCTGTAAGGTGCAAGCTCCATAGAGCAGATTCTCCACACTGAGGGGAAATCCCACCTTCCCTCTAGAGTCAGGGCCTTTTGAAAGGGGGTAATCCCTCTGGGAAATTGGGATGTCTCTGGGACCTGCTGCTGCGCCAGAAAGTCCTGCCTGTGGTCTGACCTTCGGCTTGGCAGGTGGATGCAGATGACGTCATGACTAAAGAAGAACAGATCTTCCTGCTGCACCGCGCTCAGGCCCAGTGTGAAAAACGGCTCAAGGAGGTCCTGCAGAGGCCAGGTGGGGGTCAAAGGAAGAGGGTCTGGGGATGAGGCCAGGTGAGGGAGGGGCCAGTTGAGGGGGGGAACCCAGGATACAGAGCCAGGTGAAGGCTCTCTGTGGGGGTGGACTCAGATAAAGGGCACCAGGCCGAAGTGAGGACTGAAGTGGGGTGTGTGGTGCAAGAGTGGAGTCAGCAGGCTCGGACATCCTTGGCTTGTCCTAAGTCTTGAGCTCAGGTCCCTGTGTTGCCCACCACCAGCGCTCAAACTGATGACTGTCGGGTTAATCTCATCAACTGAAGAGGCCCAGACCCCAACTGACTGGAGGAGAGGAGCAGCTTCCTCGCCTGACAAGTTCTTAGGGTTCTGCAGGGGTTGAGGCTGGTGCACGCCCAGAACACAAGCACACAATGACACACACACTCTGTGGCACACAGATTTTGCTCACATTCACAGAGACTCACATGGTCTCTGCAGTCACAGCCCCACCAATGCCAGCCCCAACAGTGGCTCCCAGTCACATCGAGATCTAGGGGGTCAGGTGGGCCTCCTCACTCTGGGTCCTGAACCCAGCCCCTCTTCTTAGTTGTGAAAGCCTGGAGGGAGCCTCTCTTTGCCCCTCACCATCCACCATGGAGCCTCTCTCTTCCTGCTCTACCAGATCCTGCTACCCACATCCCCACACTGAGGCCTGAGGGTGGAGGCAGGAAAATGAACACAGTCATTCTCATCCCAGTCCAGGCTGCCTGGACTCAGCTTCCCATCATTGCCATAGACCCGACATGTGAGGGCCAGTGGGGCCTAGCTTGGGTGGTGGCTGAAGGAATACAAGTCAGAAAATGAGGAAGACTTTGTGGCTAGGAAGAAAGACCTCTCCAGCCTGGGCAACATAGTGAGATCCCATCTCTAAAAAAAAAAAATTAAAAATTAGCCAGGTGTGATGGTGCACACCTGTAGTCCCAGCTATAGGGGAGGCTGAGATGGGAGGATCACTTGAGCACAGGAGTTTGAGGCTGCAGTAATTCGTGATCATGTCACTGTACTCCAGGCTGGGTGACAGAGGGAGACCTTGTCAAAAAAAAAAAAAAAATGACCTCCAGCATCTCTCCAATGAGAAGACAGGCCAGGCTCCATCTCAGATGAGGCATCTTCAGGGCCACTGTGGAAGCTGTGAACCACATACTTGAGGGTCCAGGGCAGGGGATAGTGTGGCCTTCTCTGTCCACTCTTGACTGTACCACCTTGCTCTTGTCTTCTCACCACCAGCTTCTTTACCTGCACAGCACTCAGGCCAGACTTCATTTTCGCCATGTAACCTGTCCATTGACATCTCCACCCACTCTGTCTGCTTTCAGCGTGCGCCCCCTGGTGGGGCCTTCACTGCTGCGTGGCCTTGGCCCCCACTCCTGACTCCTGGGTGGGAGGATACTGCCTCTGTTCTGTCTTGCCCATGTTTAGTGCTCACCCCACTAGCTGATCCTGCACTCCCATTCCAACCCTGGGGGACAATCTCCACCTCCTCTTATTACTTCACCTGGCAAGCACTTTACACTTTGTTAAACACCTCCTCACCCATCGTCTCAGATCTCCCAATAGCCTGGGTGTCAGCAGGGCAGGAGACAACCCCCCCATTGTACAAAGGGGGAGTCTAAGGCTGAAGAGTACCCCGGGTCTCCTGTTGTAGCACAGCTGACAGCCATCATTACCACCCTGGTTTCTCCAGCCAACATAATGGAATCAGACAAGGGATGGACATCTACATCTACATCAGGGAAGCCCAGGAAAGATAAGCCATCTGGGAAGCTCTACCCTGAGTCTGAGGAGGACAAGGAGGCACCCACTGGCAGCAGGTACCGAGGTATGTCTCTGCTTCCATGCATCCAGCTGGCATGGGCTTGGATCTGCCCACCCCCACTGCACTGTCCCTGTCATGTGAGCACATGCTTCTTGGCTCTTATAGAAAGTAAAAGGCAAGGGGCTGGGAGAAGACAGAGTCTAGTGGGAAGGAAGGGGAGCTGAATGGCTCAGGCCTCAGAGAGAGATGAACAGAGAACTTGCCAGCACCACGCCAAGAGTGGACCCAGGGTTACGGCCCCACCCATGGAGAGAGAGATGACAGAGAACCCTGGGGGACAGAGGGGCAGGGAGAGATACACAAAGACAGAGAATAGCACATAGAGAAAGACAGGGAGAGGCATGGAGACAGAGGTCAACGGAAAGGCAGGGAAAGACAGTCATAGAGACAGAGGGGACCACGAGGCACACACTGAAGTCTAGGGCTTAGTGTGTCAGAGGAGGTACACGGGGACACATAGTGGGGAAGGCCACAGAAATAGAACAGGAGAGGAGGGCAGTGGCAGAGGGTGGGGCCAGAGGCAGTGGGACAAGTTGGGGAGAAGAGAAGGGAGGGAAGCAGATGAGGAGAGGCAGACACAGAGCCCAGGCTTTGGCCACAGGGCCAGTTTGAACCGGCCGGGTGGGCAGCGGATTCCAGATGGGCCACATCTGGGAGGCTGTGGTCACCCTGTGGCTCCCTGGGGACCAGAGGGAATTGTGGGCCTGGCTGGGTGGGGCTGGGAATATGG
Source organism: Macaca nemestrina (assembly GCF_043159975.1). Lineage (NCBI taxonomy): Eukaryota > Metazoa > Chordata > Mammalia > Primates > Cercopithecidae > Macaca > Macaca nemestrina. Next base: position 110,267,851 of record NC_092126.1, read on the forward strand.
CGCCCAGGACAGAGAGCCTTTCACCAAGCCAGGGCGGGTCCAGCCATTGAGGCAGCCTTCCAGGGTGGCTGGAGAGTCCTGTGGTTGGAGCCCTACAGAGAGAGAGAAGGGGGCTGTAAGCTGGGAGTGGAATGTGGAAGATCCAGAGGCTGGGGAACCTCCAAGATCACTTAGCCTCCCCGCAGTGAGGCTGGGTCTCCAAAGTGGGATGCCACCCTACTTTGAATCCCACCATTAGCACTGAGATTTGGGGAATCGTATCTCCCCCAGCAGTGGCCGTGGGAGTCTCACAGCAGGTACTCAGGGCAGGCATTGGGTGGTGGTAGAAGCGTGGACCGATGTGGTTAATCCCAACTTCCCAATGAGGAAATGGAAATAGAAAGACCGGGGACACCTGCGTGAGGTCAGCAGCAACTTGGAGTCCAGCTGGCACTAAAAACCAGACCTCCTGCCTCCTGTCCGTGGTCCCAGGGGAAGGGGCACACAGGGAGCCTCCCAGCTGAGGGAGAGTTAATCTGGGTACTTGCTCTTCTTCAAGGACACCTGGAAGGTGGTTCCAAGAGCAGAGAGAAAGGCGAGAGGCCTGGCCTGGGGTTGAGTACTTGAAGAGGACAGGGCCCTGTGTTGTATGACCTTGGCAACTTGCCTACCTCTCTTGGCCTCTGTCAGCCCATCTGGAAAATGGGGCCAGTGCCAGTACCTGTATCTCAGAGGCCATAGTAAATTCTATGAGGCCAGTTGGGTGCAGGGCACAGAAATATATTTTCTCCAGAATGCTCCAAAGCCTGAATTTTTCTGCCTGGGGCACACCTGTCCCTGCAGGAACCAACAACCACTCGTGGGCCAGGCGTGGCGGCTCACATCTGTAATCCCAGCACTTTGGGAGGCCCAGGTGGGTGGATCACCTGAGGTCAGGAGTTTGAGACTAGCCTGACCAAGATGGAGAAACCCCATTTCTACTAAAAATACAAAATTAGCCAGGTGGCGCATGCCTGTAATCCCAGCTACTCGGGAGGCTGAGGCAGGAGAATTGCTTGAATCCAAGAGGCGGAGGTTGCGATGAGCCGAGATCATGCCATTGCTCTCCAGCCTGAGCAACAAGAGCGAAACTCTGTCTAAAAAAAAAAAAATACACACGGCCGGGCGCGGTGGCTCAAGCCTGTAATCCCAGCACTTTGGGAGGCCGAGGCGGGCGGATCACGAGGTCAGGAGATCGAGACCATCCTGGCTGACACGGTGAAACCCCGTCTCTACTAAAAAATACAAAAAACTAGCCGGGCAAGGTGGCGGGCGCCTGTAGTCCCAGCTACTGGGGAGGCTGAGGCAGGAGAATGGCGTGAACCCGGGAGGCGGAGCTTGCAGTGAGCTGAGATCCGGCCACTGCACTCCAGCCTGGGCGGCAGAGCGAGACTCCGTCTCAAAAAAAAAAAAAAAAAAAATACACACACACAGACGTATTCATCCTTCTGGGTCATTAACCATGGCCTTGACTCTCCCTTGGTATCCCCTACCCTGTCTGTCTCTGGGCACAGGGCGCCCCTGCCTGCCTGAATGGGACCACATTCTGTGCTGGCCGCTGGGGGCACCAGGTGAGGTGGTGGCTGTGCCCTGTCCGGACTACATTTATGACTTCAATCACAAAGGTGAGGCCTGCTGGAAGGGGTGGGGATCAGCGGGAGGCTGAGACTTGGAGCTACGGGTTCAGTGCCTCCAGACCTCCCTGCCTGCCCTGACCTCCCATGGACCTGCAGGCCATGCCTACCGACGCTGTGACCGCAATGGCAGCTGGGAGCTGGTGCCTGGGCACAACAGGACGTGGGCCAACTACAGCGAGTGTGTCAAATTTCTCACCAATGAGACTCGTGAACGGGTGCGAGCCTTTCTCCTCCCCAACGTGACCGGGATAAATTCACTCCCACCCCACGGGTGACCCCTGACCCAGCCCTGACTCCTAACCTTGACTCCTCCAGCAACCTTACCCTGGCCTCTTGCTCTTACCCTGATGCTAACCCTGGGTCCCAGGGATCTGACTGTGTCTCCCCCCGCACAGGAGGTGTTTGACCGCCTGGGCATGATCTACACCGTGGGCTACTCCGTGTCCCTGGCGTCCCTCACAGTAGCTGTGCTCATCCTGGCCTACTTTAGGTGGGCGGGGCGAGAGGCCTTGGGACATCGTGGAGGAGGGGGTGGTGGCCGAGGTCTGATGCAACTCCTTCCCTGCACCCATCACCCCCGGCGGGTGTCCCTACCTACCGCACACAGCCCAGCTTCCTGCCCATGCCCACCTGCCGCGCGTCCCCGTGCCCCCACCCACGGCGATGTCGCGCGCCCCGCAGGCGGCTGCACTGCACGCGCAACTACATCCACATGCACCTGTTCCTGTCCTTCATGCTGCGCGCCGTGAGCATCTTCGTCAAGGACGCGGTGCTCTACTCTGGCGCCACGCTCGATGAGGCTGAGCGCCTCACCGAGGAGGAGCTGCGCGCCATCGCCCAGGCGCCCCTGCCGCCTGCCACCGCCGCTGCCGGCTACGTGAGTGCCCCTCCGCCCGCCGGCTCCCAGTGCCGCCACTGGCCTCTGGCCTCTTGGGGTCCCGCCCCGCCCCCCCTCCAGCCCAGCCCTCGCCCTGCCTGCCTCCTGCCAGCCCCACTAGCTTCAGCCACTGAAACCTGTCTCACAGGGTCCCTTGCAACCCTCAGCTCTGCCACCAACCCTGCTGCCGAGGGCTCAGGGTCCCACATGCCCCGTGCTGCCATCAAGGCTCCTGCCTCAACCCAGTACCCCCCAGCCACTCTACCTCTTCACTTTGCCTCCTGCCCCTGACACCACACCCCACTGAGAGAGCCCCCAAGCGGAGCCTGCCCCTTCCTGGCCTGTTTGGCCTGCACCACTTGTCTCCTCCCGCCACCCCAGCCCCCCAGCCCCCCAGCCCAGCCCTGACTTCCGGGAGGCAGGCCCTGCCCTCTAACACCAGCTGGTCTCTTAGGCGGGCTGCAGGGTGGCCGTGACCTTCTTCCTTTACTTCCTGGCCACCAACTACTACTGGATTCTGGTGGAGGGGCTGTACCTGCACAGCCTCATCTTCATGGCCTTCTTCTCAGAGAAGAAGTACCTGTGGGGCTTCACAGTCTTCGGCTGGGGTACGCGGGCACAGCGGGTAGTGAGGTGCCGGCAGGGGTGGGATCATGGGCGACGGAGAGGGCAGCCCCACACAGCACATCCCGCCCCAAGTGGAACAGCAGGAGAGAGGCCTGCCGCCCTGTGATCCTGACCCCATTCCAGGCTTGGAACAGCAGGGCTGGGCCCGGGATCAGGTTCACCTGGGGTTAGATTCACCTGAATTGAGGCTCGGCCTAAGGACAGGGGAAGGAGGGACCATCAGGCCAAGATTCAACTCAGGATCAGAGTAGGATACTGGGTCAGAGGTCAGCCTGGGGCTGGAACTGGGATCTGCCCACACCATTGCCAGCCTCAGCAGGCCTGCGGGGTCCATGGCCCAGAGCCATGGGCCCAGCACCTCAGCATCACCTGGGCTTCACAGCCTCTCTGCAGAATGGGCTGCTGGAGCCGTGCACTCCTCCCAACCCCCTACAGGCTCTGGGATCCAGTTACCGATAATTGTCCATTATTGTTGGCAGCTGCAGAGCTTGGCTGGGCTCCGGGACAACTGGCCAGACTGCAGAGGGGTGGGCCGGGTGGCTGGAGCCCTCTCCGCAGTCAGCACCCAGAGGCCTGCAGGTCAACAGCCACCACCTCCCTGACCCTCGACATACATCCTGACCCTGACCTCACCATGACAAGCCCCAGAGTTGGGGACACCTGAGCTGGTCCCAGGAACTGATGCAGGCTCTGGGGCTAGGAAGTGTCCTAGTGGGCTGGCAACATGCAGATTGGGAGTGCATAGGATCCTGGGGCACAGGAATGTCACAGCTCTTTTCTTACCCTAAATCCAGGTCATACCCTGTCCCTCCAAGGGTGGACCAGGCCTAGAGTCAACTTGGTGGTGTGCAGTTGGGGAGGACCTGGGGCTCCCTTCCCAGAGGCACAGCTCACCCAAAGATGCCATGTGCCCCTTGAGCTGGCACAGGCCAGGACATACCAACACACCGAGGCTTCCCTGTGGCCTCTGCTTGGGACAAAAACCTCTCACCCCATCCAGTCTCATCCATGAGGGCTGGGACCTTTCAAACCAGGTTGTGGGAGTGCTGTGCTGGGGCAAAAAAAAAAAAAAAAAAAAATATGCGGAAAATAGGCTCCCGCCCCATGGGAGCTGTAAGTCCAAAGCAGTGCCCTCTGCAGAGGAAATGGACAGGGCATGGATCAGTTAGTGATACCTTATTATTATATTATACCTTGTACCCAATATATGTGCATATGACATGGAGCCAAGATGGGGCAGAGGCTGAGCTGGGTTTTGAGGGTTGGAGCCCTAAGGGGAGGCTGTTAGGGCACTACATGGCAGAGTGTGGCTCTGTCACCAAGTGGCCCAAGTGCCCAGGGTCAGGGGCTCAGGGCAATGGTGGGGTAAGCTGGGGGTCATCAAGGATGAGGGGGGATGACCTTGTGGACAGTAGCCACAGCCCCGCACACTGTCCCCCTCTGTGCCCGCAGGTCTGCCCGCTGTCTTCGTGGCTGTGTGGGTCAGTGTCAGAGCTACCCTGGCCAACACCGGGTAGGTCCAGGTGGAGAAGGGGCCCAGGCAAGAAGCACCCCTGGGTCCCTTTTCTTCCAGGAGGCATGTGAGAGGGCGTCCTGTACCCTGGCCTCCAATGGCCCAGCCTCAGGAGTTCTCAGTCTAGCCTCCAGCCAGGAGCACCCTCAGGGTCACAGGAGGCTAGTTACAAAGATGCCTGTGAGGGTGGCCTGAGGCCTGGCCACACCCAACCCCCCTGCCCTGTGTCCTCAACAGCTAATGTCACCAGACCAAATCTGGGCCTCTGTGGGCAGTCTTAGGATGGGAACAGGAGGGGTGGGAGCTAATGCCTCAACCTCCCCCAGGTGCTGGGACTTGAGCTCCGGGAACAAAAAGTGGATCATCCAGGTGCCCATCCTGGCTTCCATTGTGGTGAGCATGGGTGGGCTGCTGGCCACAGGGGAGGGTGGGATGTGTGCCTGGGCCCCCCGGAACCAGCCCCTGACAGGGACCTAGGAGGCTTCCCTGGACCCCAGTGTCAGAGCCACAGAGGCCGGAGGACCAGCTGATCCACACTCCAGCCCAGAAAGGAAAACCAAGGGCCCAAGGAGCCACCCAGAGACGCAGTGACAGAGCAGAACCTATGGCCGTGGCTGCCAGGCCTTGCCCCGCCCCGCTAGGGTGCAGCCTCCAGACGCAGCCCCCTCACTCCCACAGCTCAACTTCATCCTCTTCATCAATATCGTCCGGGTGCTCGCCACCAAGCTGCGGGAGACCAACGCTGGCCGGTGTGACACGCGGCAGCAGTACCGGTGAGCCCACCATGTCTGCCATGCGCTGGCTCCTCAGGGGTCCCTTAGTCCCGGCACCATGTACCCCAGGAAAGACAGTGGCCCCACAAACGAGCCTGGGGCAAGGGAAAGGACCCAGCGTCTGACTCTCTGGCTGTCCTCACCCACCTGGCCTGCCCAGCAGTGATGGGAGGCCCTAGGGGCACCCCAAAGCCAGCCTGCCCACTTGTATGAGGCCCTGCACTAGAGCTGGAGTCTGTGAGGGTGGGACAGACTTGAACCTCTCCTCAAAGAGTTGGTTGCAGGGAGTCTGAGGAACAGGTAGGCGGTAGGTGGCCCCAGGAAGGCTGCAGCTCAACTGAAACCTGAGGAGTGGACTGTGGGATAGTGAGGTTCAACCTTGGAGGGGAGTGCTTGCCAGCTGAGGGCTCCACAGGTGCGAAGGGCCCAGGGACAGGGGGACTGTCATTTGAAGTCCGCTCCGAGACACCGCTGAGAACCAAGGGGCCCTATTAGCACTTGGCCCGGATGGCAGCCATGCAGGTGAACTGGGTTGTGCTCCTGTGGTGACTTGAGCCCTGGGTCCCTTTGAGCTTCCGGAGCCTGGGGCTGGCAGGGTGGGGGGTGGCACGATGCTTGCTGAAGGGGAAGTAGCTTGGCCCTGACCTACTTGCCCCGCTGGCCCAGGAAGCTGCTCAAATCCACGCTGGTGCTCATGCCCCTCTTTGGCGTCCACTACATCGTCTTCATGGCCACACCATACACCGAGGTCTCAGGGACGCTCTGGCAAGTCCAGATGCACTATGAGATGCTCTTCAACTCCTTCCAGGTGCGCAATGCTGGCCCTGGCCTGGCTGAGGGTGGGAAGGGTTCCGGGGACAGGCCCTGATTCCAGACACCCCTCTTCACAGGGATTTTTTGTCGCCATCATATACTGTTTCTGCAATGGCGAGGTAAGCAGGAGACAGTGTTGGCGCAGGGCACGGTGGGGCAGATACCCCAGAGGCTTCCTCAGGCTCATTTCTCCATTCTTCCACCCTGTTACTTCTTTGTTCCTCCAACAACACCCCTGAGGACATGCTGAAAGCAGAGAAGTCTTTCCAGATGATGCAGGCTCAGGATGTGCTAGGATCTGGGGACTCTTCGGTCACCAGATACTTGGCATAGCCAAGTGCCTTCCCAGCCCCATCGTTGAATTCTCTGACCCAGATTGGAGGACTCAGCCACCTTTGGGGCAATTTGAACCTTGTAGATTCTGGGTGTGTCAGTTGCCTGCAGCCAAACACCCTGTTCTGAGGATGCGATGTAGATTCTGGGTGTGTCAGTTGCCTGCAACCAAGCACCCCGTTGTGAGGATGGGATTTCACTTGGCCTTGGAGTTTCCCAGGAGCCCCCTATTCCCGTTTTCATTCTGTGCTGGGTGTCCAGGGGCAGGGATGGGGCATCGCTGGGGTTGGGAGATACACCTGACTGCCTCACCCCTACTGCCCCAAGGTACAAGCTGAGATCAAGAAATCTTGGAGCCGCTGGACACTGGCACTGGACTTCAAGCGCAAGGCACGCAGCGGGAGCAGCAGCTATAGCTATGGCCCCATGGTGTCCCACACAAGTGTGACCAACGTCGGCCCACGTGTGGGACTCGGCCTGCCCCTCAGCCCCCGCCTACTGCCCACTGCCACCACCAATGGCCACCCTCAGCTGCCTGGCCATGCCAAGCCAGGGGCCCCAGCCCTGGAGACCCTCGAGACCACACCACCTGCCGTGGCTGCTCCCAAGGACGATGGGTTCCTCAACGGCTCCTGCTCGGGCCTGGACGAGGAGGCCTCTGGGCCTGAGCGGACACCCGCCCTGCTACAGGAAGAGTGGGAGACAGTCATGTGACCAGGCGCTGGGGGCTGGACCTGCTGACATGGTAGATGGACAGATGGACCAAAGATGGGTGGTTGAATGGTTGCCCACTCAGAGCTGGGGCCAAGAGGAAAAACAGGGAAAAAAAGAAAAAAAAAAAAAAAAGAAAAGGAAGCGGTGTGTGGCTTCCTGTAGCCCAGACTGGGGACTCGCTCCAAGAGGGCGGGGCTGGGAGCCAAAGAAAGCTGTGGGGGGAGGGCCATGAGTCATGGAGGAATCCTCAGGTCTCACTTTAGAACCAGGAGGGATCAGGCCTATGGTATCATCCAGCAGAAAGGGCCCAGAGAGGCTCAAGTCTGCAGGGGTCACACAGCAGCCAAGTGGACCCACGTGGGAATCCAGCCTCAGCCTCCGTTGCCGCCAGCTGTGGAGCTGCTCTCCACACTTGTACCGAGGCCCCGTGGGGAACCAGGCTCCTCTAGGCCAACTCTTCTGACTGCTGGCCCCCATCACTGCCACCCAGGGCTGCTGGCAGGTAACTCAGGTCCCTGGCCACACCCCCAAGCCTACGGCCCTGCCACAGAGTGGACCTTTCCTGGCTGTCCGGTGGCCACTCAGGGAGCCCTCCACTCAGGAGCCTTAGCATCCACCCGCAACCTGACATACCTCCGTGACTGAGATTGCAGGAGGAGCACCAGGCCAGCAGGTGAAGGGTGGGCTGGGTCCCTGCTCTGGCTCAGGACTTGTGGGGAGCCAGGAATCTGAGCCCAGAGGGCTGGCTGGGCAGGGACCTGCAAGGTTGGACACATCCATCCACGACGCATCTGGGACAGTCACTAAGTGTCCCCACCTGATACCCACCTACCACCTTACCCTCTGGACCCTGCCCTCTCCCACCTTGGGCCATTCATGGGCTCCAGAGTGGCACAGAGCCCCTTGGCCCGACACCCTGAGGACTGACCCTACAGCGTGCCCAGCCTAGGCTCTGGCCTGAATGAGCTTCTTGCTCTTGCTGCAGCCTGAAGACGGCCCCGCATGAGCCCCGCCCTGCCTTCCCATCTCCTGCTCAGTCCGCCTTGTTCTCCATGGACTCAGCATCCAGGAGTGCACCCCATCTCCAGCAGCCCACACACACCCCGTAGGGCATAGGGGAGGGGTCAGGAGGCCCAAGACAAAAAACTCAGGTGGGCATTAGGAGGTGTGGGTGCCTGCTGAGCAGCCTCAGGCCCAGCCCTGCCTGCCCCTCCAGATGACGGACAGGACCAAAGGCTGTCCAAGGGCCTGGTGCACCCGTAGAGCTCCATGCAATGGTTGAGGGGGGCATAGGCCAGTCTTGAAGGGCCGCAGAGCCAGGCTGGGAGCCACTGGAAGTTCAAGAGAGAGAGCAACAGGTCTGAATGTTTAAAAAGTCCCCATATCGGCCTGGCGTGGTGGCTCAAGCCTGTAATCCCAGCACTTTGGGAGGCCGAGATGGGCGGATCATGAGGTCAGGAGATCGAGACCATCCTGGCTAACACAGTGAAACCCCGTCTCTACTAAAAAATACAAAAAACTAGCCGGGTGAGGTGGCAGGCGCCTGTAGTCCCAGCTACTCGGGAGGCTGAGGCAGAAGAATGGTGTAAACCTGGCAGGCGGAGCTTGCAGTGAGCTGAGATCCGGCCACTGCACTCCAGCCTGGGCAACAGAGCGAGACTCCGTCTCAAAAAAACAAACAAAAAAGTCCCCACATCAATGTGGAGACGAGAGGAGGCTGCACAGGGGTTGGAGAAGAGGTGGCCTGGCAGGAAGCAGGTGGCCAGGCAAGGAGATGGTGACAGGGAGGGCAACAAGAGTTGGCTGGGGGAAGGAGACCTCAGCAGGGCAGATCCTCATCCTCCTCCCCAGGGATGTCCAGTGCCGCTCTCCAGGGTCTGAACGGGAAGTTTCTGAATAAAGCCCATGAGGCCCACTCTCCCAGAAGCATTCAGACTGGGCACCCCCCAACAGGGCTGTGGCTTCCCCCTCAGACTGGGTGCCCCCCCAGGTGGAGGTGGGCCTCTTCTCTCAGACTGGATTCCCTCTAGAACAGGGTTTGGTCTCTTCCTACAACCAGGGACCCCCCAATCCCCACCCACATCCCACGACAGGGCTGTGTCTCCCCACTCAGTCTGAGTACCCCAAAGTCAGGGCTGAGCCTCTGTCTCAGGCAGGGTGCCCCCCAGAGCAGAGGTGCGCCTCTCCTCTGCCCTACTGGGTCACCCCAAGACAGGGCTGTCACCCCCATTAGACTTGTCACCACCTTCCCTTTATATGGAACTCCCCTCCAGATAGGGCTGTCCTTCCCCTTTGAACTAATGCCCCCAGGACATACTGGGTACCCCCATCTCAGGTTTGGTGTCCCCAGGCCAGGGCCAGGCCTCCCCCACCAGCTGGATGCCTCTAAGAGGAGGACCGCCCTCCCCTGGGGATATCTGCAGGGCAGTGCCAGGCCTCCCCCTTTAGGCACCATTTTTCCCCTCAGTCTGGATGTCCAGGACAGGACTGGACCTCTCACCTCAGTCCAAGTCCCCTAGGCTAGGACCAGTTCTCTTCCCTTAGACTAGAAGCCCCCAGGCCAGGGCTGGCCTCCATTCAGAGAAGCCTCAGAGCCCCACCTGGGCCATTCAGGTATTGGCAGCGGAAGTGGAGCCCTCAGCAGGCCTGGCAGGCAGGCAGGACCCTGTTTGCCTTAAGCAGGGGCTGGATCCAGGTGGTCACTTCTCCCTTCAAGGCCCCACAGCAAGGCCAAGCCACAGGGAACACGTAAACATTAGCAGAGCTGGGCGGGGTGGTCAGCAGGGAGGAGGGCACCTGGAGACCCCAACTCCTCAGCCTCCTTGGCTATGGGATCCGGCGCCTTACAGGCTGCCACAGACTCCAAGGCAGGCCAGTACAGTGGCCAGGTCCTGCTCCCACCTGTCTTGAACACATGGACGGCCCCATCCCTCACTGGCCTGTCTCCCTCAGCCCAGGCTGCGAGAAGGATTGCCTAAGGCCCTTGGAAGGAATGGACCTCCTGGGGGTGCTTGTCCAGCCCTGGAACACAGGCCTAGCCTCAAGGGGAAGCTGAGTGGATGCAAAGCTCCCAACTCAGAATAGGGTTGAGCTCTGCCACCCCGTCGAGAGCAAGGACTGAGCTGGGCCCCAAGTGCCTGGAGTGGACGGGCTGTGAGGGGCCACAATTTTCAGCCCTCAACCTGGGAGGTGGCCAGAGGGGGTATGGACAAACAGGAAAGGGGGCTGAGTTCTCTGGAGGTTCAAGAGGGACATGACTCTGCCCCTCCCTCCCTGGGGTCTGGGAGGACACAGCCCTGCTCTGGGGGTCTGAGGGGATATGGACCTGTCCTGGGGATCTGAGAGTGCACTGTCTCTGCACGGATTGCTGGAAGAGCCGTCTGGTTGCAGGGACCCGTTGTGGGGGGCTAGGGTGAGGGGGTGCAACTCCCTGTCCCTGGTGCCTCCTCAGCCAACTCCAGGAGAATGATCCCAGCCCGAGGCTGCCATGGCCAACTGAAACAAACCTTGCCTGGGAGACTGGTCCCACTGGCTGGGAGGGACAGAGGAGGAAGGGACTCCAGAGCTAGGCAGGGACCTGAGCCCTGGCTAGCTCCAGATGTGGGCTGTGTGGCTCTGGGCAAGCCACCTCCCCTCTCTTGAGCCTCAACTTCTCCTCACAGCTCAGGCCCCTGCTCAGGCGTCATGACCTCAGTGGGCTCAGGATCCTACCTTGCTCCTCAATAGGCTACCAGGCCCGGACAAGGATAGGGACAGGACCCCTATCCTTCCCTCGGGCAGGCGAGAGAACCTCAGGACCGCCCCCTGGGACCGGCTCTCTCCCTCTTCAGTGCCACGGGCATGCAGGCAGTGGAGGCCAGGTGAGGGTGCATTCTTCTTACTCCAGCATTTTCAACAGGCAGGAGCAGCCTTGGCATGGACCGCACCCTGGCCTTTACCCAGAGGCCACAGTTAGACAACCTGCCCACAACAAACTCATGTCCATACATCAGCAAGAGAGAGGAACGTGTTGGGTGTCATTCTCCATGTGCAAGCGTTTGTATGCATGCGCTGCTTGTGTATTTCTTTGTATTCGTGTACATGAGTGTCTGTGTACCTGTGTCTGTGCTTGTTTGTGTACCTGTGTATGTGTGGCCATGTGTGTTTCTATGTGTATGTATGTCTGGATATACCTGTATGGCCATTTGTATGTGTCTGTGTCTTCTGGTGTGTCTATGCGTATGTGGTTGTATGTGTGTGTACCAGTGTGTCTATGTATTTTTGTGTGTCTGTGTGCATTTGTATGTCTATTTGTGTATTTCTGTATGTGTGTCTACTTGTGTGTGTATATCTGTGTCTTTGTATATGTGTCTGTTATGTCTGTGTATGTGTGTGTCTCTACGTGTCTATGCTGGTGTATGTATGTATGTGTATGTGTATTTGTGTATTTATGTCTGCGTGTCTGTATATGTCTATTTGTGTATTTATGTGTCTGTATATTTGCGTATTTGTTGTCTGTGTATTTGTGTGTCTATTTGTATTTGTGTCTATTTGTGTGTCTGTGTATTTGTGTATATGTGTGTGTGTCTATTTGTATGTGTCTGTGTGTTTGTGTATGTCTGTGTGTCTATTTGTGTGTGTGTGGACTCGTGGTCTAAGAATGCTGCCTGTGGGTGGAATTTGGCTCATAGACATGTTTGGTTTGGCACCCACAGTATTTTCAACATCTTGAGCCAACATTCAAAATCAGGATATTTCACATAAAAATTCAGCTTTCCAACTTCTCTTAAAAATTCAGAAGCCCTGGCAGCCCTGGGCCTGCATTCCCATGAGGCCACGCTCCTCCCGAGCTGCACGGGGCTGGCCTCCTCCGTGCACCCTCCACAGCCTCGCCCACTTGTCTCGCCCACCAGTGTCTTGAGGATGGCTGAGTTTGTGAACCCAGTATGTGGTCACAACTGAGTGTGAACCTGGCTGTCAGGGAATGTGTGCATGAGCGGGGTGTGTGTGCATGTGTGTGAAATGTGTGCATGCATGTGCAAAACAACTCTGCGTATGAGGCAAACCTGTGTGCGGTGCGTGTGAATGCCTGCATGTGCGTGTGTGTGTGTGGAGTCTGCATGGGGGAACACGTGTGTAAAGGCATGGATGTGCACGTGTGTGTGCAGGGGAGTGGCCATATTTGTGGCTGTGTGGAGTGTGTGGGCCACAGAGGGCTGGCATGCTCTGCAGAGGGGCCCCTTCCGGTCTTTGAGGGGGAATTGGATTCCCGGCTTCTGGCTGGGCCGCCTTGCGGGATTTATTTCTGTCTCAGTGCCCACTGGAGGCCTGAGTAATGGGAACATTTAAAGAAAACCAGTAAATACATACAGAAGGGGCAGGCTGGCTGGGAAACTCAGCCCAGACACCCCTGCCCAGCCCACAGCTGCCAGAGCCCCTGAGGCAGGCCTAAGCCCAGGGAGAAAGGAGCCCCCGCATGCAACAGCACCCCCTCGCTCTGTGGGATGCCCACAGCTACCCATGCAGGCCCCCACCACCTGGATGGATGGTCCCTGGTCAACACTGGGCATCTTGAGAGCTTGCTTGGCTCCGAGCAGTAGATGTTCAGGAGATTCAGGGGATGCCAGCTCAGGCCTGGCCCAGGGGCCAAGAGGACCTGACCCTCCGAGGTGCCCTTTCCCAGCCAGGCTACAGGCATTCTGCCCACACACACCCTCTGCATATGCAGACACACCCACAGTTCAAGGAGAGGGGAGGCTGTGCTGACCTGGCCGGGCTGGGCGGGAACTCGATACCCCACCCGGACCTCACACACCTGGCAGTGCCTTGGAACCTCCTCTCCCAGGACACGGCCCCTGCTGTTCTGGGTCTCAGGCTGACTAGACCCCACTCTCCGGATCGTCTCTGATGAGCAGTCACTTACAAATGACAGACCCCACAGGAAAGGACAGGCGTGCGTCAGGCAGTGGAGTGACCTGCTTTACAGAAGACCCGGTGCTGGCAGGAGCCGTCTGGACCAACGCCCCGTCAGGGACCCCATCGAGCATCTCCTGCTGCCCCCCAGTGGCCATGGGAGGACACCGGGGAAATCACAGCTGCATGGAGCTGCTCATCGGCTTGTCTGAGTGGACTCTCAGGGCCCCACGTGGTTCCCAGACAGACAGTTATGGGGAAGCCAGGCCTTTCAACTGGTCTGAGGGAAGGGCCTTGGATCCCAGCACAGATCTGGAGACCACCCGGAAGGTCAGCTCCTCAACGGCAGAGCCGTCGTCAGTCACAGCTGCATCCCCGGTGCCCAGCACGACGTGGGTCCTCGGGAAGCATGCTGCACTAATGGCCCACTCCCTGGGCTCCTGGGGGAGGGCAGCGCTGTAGCAAGCCCTGGGCCCGGCTCAGAGCCCCATGGAGAGGCTGCCTGAAGGTCAGCGGGCATCTCACACGTGGAAGCCTCCAAGACAGTGAGGGGCTTGGGCCTGAGGCTGGACAGTTTTCACTTGTGACTTCAGGGATTGTGCCTCTCTCTGATCCCAAGCCCATAGTTCCTCACTGTGGTTACAAGGCCCTGTGCTGGCTGGCGGCCTGCCTGGTCCCTGGCTCTGCAAGCCCAGGTGGGACTTCCTCCCAGCCCTCTCGCTGCCTCCCCAGCGAGAGTCAGAACCAGAGGCCCCGCACCTGGGTCTCTGGTCAGCAGGCATTGTTCTCCTGTCCTCTTCTGGGGAAGGGGCATCTGTGCTGCCGTGGAACATCCCAGGCCTGACACCTCTCCCAAGATGAAGAGGCCGGGTGTCCTAGAGAACCGTAAGATGGAGGGACCTTAACACTGCGAGGTTGGTTAGGGCTGTCCTGGAGAAGTGCCTGGGCAGTGATGGACCAGGCAGTGGCAGGCACACCAGGGTTCCATCCACAGTGCTGGGCACTGGCCCCTGGCCCATCTTAAGCCCGAAGGGCTTACGACAAAGGGGCTGCCAGGGTCTCAAGCCACCCTCCTCACCTAGCCCGCCAACCAAGGCCAGGGCTGAGACTTTTTTTTCTTTACCAAATTCTCAGGGGATTATGAATCACTGAGACTAACTCTGAACTATCCTCACCTGATCTTCCCCAAGACTATGGTCCAGATCCCAGAACGTTTGTTTTAAATGGAGAACGCACACTTTAAAGAAACACACATTTCAGTAACATGTTTTACCAGTTTCTTTGCTCACCACCTGTATTTTTAAAATCTTTTTATTTTGAAGTATGGATTCATACAAAGTTTGGTTTTCGTTTTTTTTAACAGAGTCTTACTCTGTCACCCAGGTTGGAGTGCAGTGGCATGATCTCGGCTCACTCAACCTCCGCCACCAGGATTAAAGTGATTCTCAGGTCTCAGCCTCCCAAGTAGCTGGGACTACAGATGTGCGCCACCATGCCCAGCTAATTTTCGTTTTTTTAGTAGAGATGGGGGTTTCACCATGTGGGCCAGGCTGGTCTTGAACTTCCGACCTCAGGTGATCTGCCCACCTCAGCCTCCCAAAGTGCTGGGATTATAGGCGTGAGCCACCATGCCCAGCCAACAGGAAGTTTAAAAGTACAGAGAGGTCCTGTGTAACATTCACCCAGCTTCTGCCTGGTTCCATCTCCCACAGCTGCAGTACAACATCGAAACTAGGAATCAGACATCGGTGCAGTGTGTACAGCTCTACTCCATTTCATCAGGTGCACAGACACAGGTAACCACCACCACAGCCAAGACACACAGAGCTATTCCATCACCACCATTCCAGAGATCTCCTAGGAGCCACCCCTTTTAGAGTCACCTGTCCCCATCATCACTAACCCCTGGCAACCACTGTTCCCTGTCTCTATAATTCTGTCACTGTAAGAATGTTACAGAAGTGGAACCATACAGGAACCATACAGTATGTGACCATTTTGTACCTGCTGTTTTCACTCATCATAATGCCCTTGAGATCCACCCAAGCTGTGGCAGGTATCAGTCCTTGGTCCTGTTTTATTGCTGAGCTGTATTCCACGGTACAGATGAACCCCAGCTTAACCTGTCCCCTGCTGAAAAGACCTTTTCCCTAGCTTTTGGCAACCTACAAATAAAGCTGCTATGAACATCTGTATATGCATTTTTGTGTAAACATTCGTTTTTATTTCTCTGGGAAATAAAAATAAAAAGTACGTAAAGTTTTTAAATAAATGGCCAAACTATTTTCCAGAGTGGGTATTCCATTATACATTCCCACCTACAATGTATGAGATTCAATTTTTCCACTTTCTTGTCAGCATTTATCACTATTTTTATTTGCTCAACTAAGTGTGTAAAGATATTGTGATCTTTACTGGTATTTCCTTAATGGCTCGTGATGTTGAACATCTTTCTTGTACTTACTTACCATTTGTATATCCTCTTCAGTGAAATATTTCTTTATGTCTTTTGCTCACTTTCTAATTGTTTTTTGTTTTGTTTTTCTTACCGTTAAGTTTGGGAGTCCTTGATTTGATTTGCAAATATTTTGTTTGTAGCTTTTCATTCTCTTAATGAAGGGTTTTTGTTGGAACAAAAACTTTTAAGTCAAATTGATCGATTTTTTTTCTTTATGGATTGTGCTTTTGATCTCAAGTCTAAGAACTCTTGACCGAGCTGTAGGTCCTGAAGGTTTTCTTGCTTACTTCTAAAATTTCATAGTTTTGCATTTTACATTTAAGTCCACAGTACAGTCTGAGTTAATTCTGCATAAGATCTGAGGTTTCGGCTTGGGTTTGTTCGGTTTTTGCCTATGAATTTCCCATTGCTCCAGGACCAGTCGTTGAAGACCGTCCTTCCTCCAATCAATTTGTTTTGCACCTTTGCCAAAAATCAGTTGGTCAGCCTGGGCAACAAAGCGAAACCCCATCTCTACCAAAAATACAAAAGTTAGACAGGTGTGATGGCAAGCACCTGTAGTCCCAGCTACTCAGGAGGCTAAGGTGGGAGGATCGCTTGAGTCTAGGAGGTTTTGAGGCTGCAGAGAGCTGAGATCTCCCCACTGCACTCCAACCTGGGTAGAGTAGAGCGAGACCCTGTGTCTCAAAAAAAAAAACAAAAACAAAAACCAACCAACCAACCAACAAAAAAAAGTTGGCTGTGCTTGTGCATTGTCTTATTGATCTGCCTCTTTTTCCACTAACACCACAATCCTGACTGCTATTACTGTAAAATAAGTCCATAATAGGTAGTAAAATGTTTAGTATTCCTTATGCTTTTTTCTTCTAGTTAAAAATTGTTTAGCTATTCCAGTTCCTTTGCCTTTCCATACACATTTTAGAATAATCTTGTCTATATCGAGAAAAAAATCTCACTGGGCTTTTGTTAATAGTTACATTAAATCTATCAATTCTCCAATGAAACACCTGGGCTTGGAGGTTTTTCAAGGCTTTAAAATAATAAATTCAATTTCCTTAACAGTTATAGAGCCATTTAAATTATCTATTTCATCTTGGCCGAGGTGTGGTATTTGTGCTTTTCAAAAAACTGGCCCCTCTGAAGAACCTGTGGAGTTGATGTGGGTACGATCATTGATGGTGCCCTTTTCCCGTCTTTCTGATGTCTGTGGAGTATGATGCCCTTATTTCATTGCTGACATTCGTAATTTGACTTCTCTTTTGTGTCAGTCTTCCTAAAGGCTCATCAATGGTATTCATCTTTCCAGCGTTTGCCAGTCTCTTTCCACACCACTCTTTCCTGCACCCTGTAGCTCACTACTGGCTGCCTTCCCAGGAGCTTCTACCTTCCTCAGACAGTCTCAATTCATTGGCAAAGTGCCCAGGTTAAAACACCCATATCCCCCCGATGCCTTCGCGGCTGCTGACACAGTCATGGCCAATGCGAAGTGAAGACAGGTCTGTGGACAGAGTTCAGAGACAGGGTTTCCTCAGCTGGCGTGCCCTTTGCCCTCCTCCTCCTGCCGGTACCTCGAATCTGTGATGGGGCAGAAGCCCCCATGGGGAGGTGAGGATGGCAACTGGGGAGACAGAAGGGACTCACATCCCTGGAGGCCTCAGGGAGCCATGGTACCAGCTTGGACTTAACACAAGAATAAAACCCCTCCTTCCTTAAGCCCAGTCGTGGGTGACTGTCAAACAGTCCTGATTCCCATATCCACTCCTCGCTCCCTGGTTTTTGCTCAGCATCCCATCCTTTAGTTCTTTTAGCAAAGATCAGTGCATGGTAAACACTTAGTGTCATAAGCTTGGAAATGTCTGTCATGCCCCTACTTATGGTAACTGAGCAGACTTGACATTTGTTTCCTGAGCACTTAGGAAAACTGTCTTCTGGTATCAATTGTTGATGAAAAGTGAAACTAATTCCTTTGTAGGTAATCTTTTAAAATTTTTACATGTAGCTTGTGTGACTTTTCCCCTTTAGCTTCGATGTTCTCATCTAGACCACTGGAATCAAACTGCAGATGTAGTAAAACTACCCTTAAAAAAAAAAAGAAAAAATAGGCTGGGCACGGTGGTTCATGCCTATAATCTCAGCACTTTGGGAGGGGAGGCGGAAGGATAGCTTGAGGTCAGTTTGAGACCAGCCTGGCCAAAATGGTAAAACCCCGTCTCTACTAAAAATATTTTAAAATGGCACGGGCTCACGCCTGTAATCCCAGCACTTTGGGAGGCCGAGGCGGACAGATCACAAAGTCAAGAGAGAAACCATCCCAGCCAAAATGATGAAACCCTGTCTCTACTAAAAATACAAAAATTAGCCTGGCATGGTGGCACGTGCCTGTAGTCCCAGCTACTCAAGAGGCTGAGGCAGGAGAATCGCTTGAACCCAGGAGGTGGAGGTTGCAGTGAGCCAAGATCGCACCACTGCACTCCAGCCTGGCAACAGAGCAAGACTTCGTCTCAAAAAAAAAATAGGCATGGTGGCACACAGCCATAGTCCCAGCTACTCGAGAGGCTAAGGTTGGAGAATTGCTTGAGCCCAGGAGACGGAGGTTGCAGTGACCTGAGATTGTGCCACTGCACTCTAGCCTGGGTGACAGAGACTCCACCCATCCATCCATCCATCCATCCATCCATCCATCCATGCATCCATGCATCCATCCATCCATCCATAAATAAATAAGCAAGCAAGCCTGTGTGTTGAAATACAGCATATATACCAACGCGTATAAAAATAAATACATCTAGAGAATAAAATCCCATCACTCGAGCCAGGAAAAACACTTTATCATGATCTCACAGGGCCCCTTTGAGCTAACTACAAGCCTGAAATTGACGATCACCACCTTGCTCTTCCACCGTGACCTTACCACCTGAGTGTGTCCTTACATTGTCTCACTCTGCCTGTTTGGAACATCACACAAATGGCTCATACTCTTTCTTCCATGACTTGCTTCTTTCAACATCTATCCATTTGTTGCACCTGACTGTAGCTCTTCTCACAGCTATGGAACACTGCACTGTCAGAATGACAACTTACTATCCCCACATTCTGGCTTTCAGTGTGTTTGTGTGCACACATGTGCCTGTGCTATTACAAACAATGCTTCTGCAAGCATTTCTGTCCCTGTCTCCTGGTGTACATGCACAACAGTTCTCTGGTGCACTGAGGGCAGAATTCATGGGTCCCAGGGTGCACAAGTTCAACTTTCCCAACACGGTTACATATTTCCCACTCCTACGGCTGTCGGGGGAGGCCCCAGTGCTCCACAGCACAGCGGTGTAGCTAATGACACTTCTGAAAGTCTCCCTTGCCTGCCTCCTCCTGCCACCTCCACTTTCTTTTATCTTGTGCTTGATACAGCTTTTCTAGTCCCATTAATCTTTCTTTCTATTAATTTATGAGGCAGGGTCTCACTCTGTCGTTCAGACTGGAGTGCAGTGGCGTGATCAAGGCTCACTGCAGCCTTGACCTTCCAGGCTCAGGTGATCTCCCACCTCAGCCTCCCAAGTAGCTGGGACTACAGGCACGCACCACCAAGCCTGGCTAAGTTTTTTATATTTTTGTAGAAGATAGGTTCTTCTACAAAAGAAGAACCACGTTGCCCAGGCTGGTCTTGAACTCCTGGACTCAAGCAATCTGCCTGAGACTCAAGCAAATTCAGCCTCCCTAAGTGCTGGGATTACAGGCATGAGTCACTGCACCTGGTTGGCTTCAGGTTTTTTAAAACTCAGCAAACTGAGTTTAAAGGGAGAAAAGAAAAGAGAAAAGAGAAGAGAAGAGAAAAGAGAAAAGAAAGAAAAGCAGTCTAATACTTTGCCATTACTGACACATTTGGATTCCACTACTCAATCCACTTTTCTCTCTGCTTTCTTTTGGATACTTTTTTCTCATTGTTTTTTTTTTTCCTCTCTCTCTCTCATCTCCTCTGAAAGTAGTACACTCTATTTCTACTCATTTCAGGTTACCCTAGAAATGTCAACAGGCCTGTTTCCTAGTTTCATCCCTCTTCCCGAGTGAGCGTTTTCAAGGACTGTAACCCCAACCACCTCCTATCTCTGAACTTACATACCATTGTTGTTATGTATTCTAAATGGCCCTTGCTTTACCCCACAACACATTTTTCTTTTATAAGGTCAGTGCTTATTTACATTTATACTTTGTTTCTCTGATCTTTCCATCTGGGATTGTGCCCCTCAGTCTGAAAATATCCTTTATGATTTTTTAAAAAGGAGAATGCTTATTTCATTTTTAAAAAACTTTATACATATACAGTTCACCCATTAAAGTGTACAATTCAATGGCTCTTGGCATATTCAGCATATTCACAGATTTGTGCAACCACAATCACTTTTAGAACATTTTCATTACCCCAAAATAAATTTTCGCTTAGTAAGAGTCTGCTGGTGACAGAATCCCTGACTTTGTTGGTCTAAAAACAGGCCAGGTGCGGTGGCTCATGCCTGTAATCCCAGCACTTTGAGAGGCCAAGGTAGGCAGATCACTTGAGCTCAGGAATTCAAGATCAGCCTGGGCAACATGGTGAGACCCCATCTCTATAAAAAAATATGTCTCATATTTTCCCTGAGTATGCAATTCTAGGATGACAACTTTCTTTCATTCCTGTTTACACTGGTTATAGCTGAGATATCTGCTGCTACATTGCTCCTTGAAAGGTAGTATGTCCTTTCTCTCTGATTTTAAGGTATTTTCATGGTCTTTGTGCTCTTTAATCACGTTATTACAACGTGATTGGGTATGTAGTAGTTTTTAAATAAGTCCACAAATTCTTACAGTCCTCCCTTTAGGAAGTGGAACCTAATTCTTCTAAGTGTGTGCTGGGTGTAGTGACTTGCTTCTAACAAACAGAATGTAGCAGAATATCACTTCCAAGGCCAGATCATAAGCAAGCCCCATAATGCTCCCTCCTGCCTTCTCTCTTGGATTGCCACTCTGGGAAAGCCACCTGCCATCTCCTGAGAACACTCAGGCCGACGGAGATGTCCATGTGGCGAGGCACAGGGGCCACCAATCAACAACCCCATGAGTGATCTTGGAAACAGATCCTCCAGCCCCAGTCCAGCCTTCAAATGAGTGCAGCTTCCCAACTGACCCCAAGCTAGACTCACCCAGCTAAGCCACTCCTGATTCCTGGCCCACAGAAACCGAGGTAATAAGTGTTTGTTATTTTAAGCCCCCAGTTTTGGGTAATTTGTGTGTAGCAACTGATGATCAATGAAAAGTATGGAATTTTTTTTAAGTAAATTTGCTTACTTAGAATAAACATTAAAAAAGTGCATAAAACATGTATACAGTTCAATGAATATTCATAAAGTACAAATACCTACTTAATCATCACCCAGATGAAGAAACAGAACATTTGGATGTATATTTCTTCCTATCAACCTGCTTGAGACTTGGTGGTCTTCTTCAATCTGTGAACTGGTGATTTTCAAAAGTTCTGGAAAGTTCTCAGCCACTGTTTTTAAATATTGCTTCTGACTCATTTTCACTGTTTTATTTTGTTTTTTTCCACCTGGAACTCCATCGTTTTACATTGGATCTCTTCATTCTATTCTCCATGTCTCTCAGTCTCTTGCTTTACATTATCACTGTTTATCTTGCTGGGCTGCATTTTGGAAAACTTCAGATCTAGCCTCCCATTCACTAATTATCTCTTCACCTTTGTCTAATCCACAGATACAAGGTTTTTAATTGCCATAATACACTACAGTAGTATATAGTCACTCCTTATCCATGTGGGGGGATGTTCCAAGACCCCCAACCCCAGTGGATGCCCGAAATGGCGGCGAGTACTGAACCCTATATATACTGTGCTTTCTCTTACACATACATACATATGATAAAGTTTAATTTATAAATTAGGCACAGTAACAAATTAACAATAACTAATGAGAAAATTATAAAAATATACACTAATAAAAATTATGTGAACGTGGTCTCTCTCAAAGTATCTTATTGCATGTGATAGTTTTGGACATGGTTGACAACAGGTAGGTAGCTAAAACCACAGAAAGGGAAACTGGAGACGCCAGGGGTGGGGGGCAGATTACTGTATCTTTTATTTCCAGAATATTGGTTTGGTTCTTTTGCAAATCTGCTCTTTTCACATCTTTTAGTTCTTAAATAATTTTTAAACATATCTAAATTCCATGGCTGATAATTCTGATGTCTGAAGTCTTTACAAGTCTGGTTCTACCATGTTATTTTTGATGTTGGTTATCTTGCACCTGAGGCTCTGTTACCTTGCTTGTCTGATAAGCCTTTCTGCAATCTGTTCATTTCTCTTTCCTATTTTAAAAATAACTTAAAGCTCTTGGCTCAAAATTTATTGCTCCCTTCCTTTGATGCTCATTTCCCAGCAAGCCATCGTCCCATATGGGGCCAGACTCCTAGTCACACTGTGGGGAGGGACAGGTGCTGTGCCCATCATACTCAGCAGCAGTGAGGCGGTACATTGTGAAGTGGCCCAGGTCATGTTTGGGGATGATCCTTGAGGGTCACTGTCCATCAAGGGTCACTGAGTAGGCCCTAAGATTCTCATATGTCTTGGAACTTTATAAGTGAGAATTCTTTGAGAACCGATATGAATAAAGCTTTGTCCAGGTAGGATCTACATTTTCTTCTATCAAGTGTTTGAGACTTCCAACATTCTGGGACCAGTGGGACCACTTAAATTCTTGGATTCTCATGTGCAAAAACCCACATGAAGGCTGGCTCAGTTCTCAAGGAAGACCTTTTTTTCAGTCGAGTAAGTGGCAAGGTTTAATTTTTGTATGGGAAGCCAGGAGGGCAGATTTGCTATTAGTTCACAGAGGGTGTCACCCTTTGGGGACCCAGCTTTATAGAGAGTTCTATTAGGGCCCTCATTTTGCAAAGGTTTTGGTTTGTCTTCAGCCCAGGCATCAGGAACCCCAAAAAACAATGTTCAGTTTCACCTGGTTTGTCAAATGCTCTCAAGGCAAAGGTCAGACTATGGCATTCTGCTATCTTTTTTACATTCTGCCAAAGTATTCCTTATTTTCTTGCCAGCTCATTGCTGTATTTTTAAAATATTTGTTGTTATTCTTTATTTACCTAGAATTTTTAGCTGTTTGCAAAGAGAGGATCAGTTCAGGTAACTATTCCACCATGAAACTAGAAAGAGAAGTGGTTGTCCGGCTGGGTGCAGTGGCTCATGCCTGTAATCCTTGCACTTTGGGAGGCCGAGGCAGATGGATCACCAGAAGTCAGGAGTCGAGACCAGCCTGGCCAACATGGTGAAACCCCATCTCTAGTAAAATACAAAAATTAGCTGGACGTGGTGGCACGCATCTATAATCCCAGCTACTTGGGTGGCTGAGGCAGGAGAATAACTTGAACCTGGGAGACAGAGGTTGCAGTGAGCCTAGATGGTGCCACTGCACTCCAGCCTGGAAGACAGAGTGAGACTTTGTCTCGGGAAAAAAAAGAAGTTGTTGGCCATTCTTTCTTCAAGTACCTTCTTTCTCTAGTTTCCTTTTCTTGGAACTCCTGTCATCTATAGGACATGTATCAGTATGACAAGGTTCTCAAGCTACCCTCCATCTCACCCTCTTTCTCTCTCACTGCCACCTTCTGTATGACTGTCTCAGCTTTAACTTCCAATTTACTAATCCTTTCTTGGACTATAGGTTAATACTTGGCTCTCTAGTGAGTTTCTTATTTTAAGGGCTGTATTCTTTCTTTCCAAAATTTATCATCAGTTCTTTCTTATGTCTAATCTCTGTTCTTAAGGGTACCACACCCTCTTTTATCTCTCTGATGTAAAAACAAATGCTCATTTTTAAAACCTTGTAGGCTGTTACTATTTCAGTTTGGGTATAAATCCTCCCACTTGTGTTACTGGTCATTCTTTAAGGCATTGGATTTTCTCATGTATTTTGTAATTTTTGTTTGCGTACTCATGATGCATGGTACTTTGTTTTTCCTTCTAGGACAACACCCAGGGTCATAAAACCAGAAGCATACCTTTCAATAGCTCTCGGGACTGTCGTACTGGGGGATAACCCTACTCTAGTCCCAGAGCTGATGCTGAGTGGCAGCTTAGTTGCCAGTCACCAGGTATCCATGTCCTTCCACTGCTACAGACATGCATCCTGTTTCCAGCTGCAATCCCAGGAGATGCAGGGAGTCTTTTCACCCTTTTTTTCCATAGGAAAAACAGCCCAGCTCCAGTTTTACCAACTGGACAGAGGGAGCCTGGCTCCAGTCCTGCATGTACCACTGGACCTAGGAAATACTGGAAGGGTTTCTGCCCCATGTGGGAGTCAGGGTCTTGGTCTGGTCTTACTACTCAATGCAGAAGCTGGCCAGCTACCACTTCAGCCCTCACCTACGGCTAGAAGTTTCTGCTTCTTTTCCACACAGGAATTACCTTCCAATAATAGTTGCATAATTTTAACTTAAAGGGTTTTTTCATTAGTTGTGTGAGTGCACTGGTCTCTGTGTGCACAAACCCACTCTGCCTCTATGACTGGAGTGCTTGGCACTGTCTGCCAGAGATGGGTCATTGTGTTTCTGGAACACTGCGGAGAGGAAGAACATACTAGACGGCTTAGGGCAGAGGCAGGAGGCTCAAGGGGACATCCTGAAGGAAACTCAAGGGTGTAACCATCCTGGAGGAGATGCAAGTCCAGTTGGCCACAGGTACTGCAGTCAGAGATGACGCAGCCAGCCTGCTACCCTGGAGAGTCAGCTCCACAGAGGAGGCTCATATCCTAAAGCCAGAACCTTGGGGATCTAGGGTCCACGACCACACCTGAAACCCAGCCTACAATGTCCCCGTCTCTAGCAGAATGGGCCACCCCTCCCATGCAGGCTTTCTGTCCTAGGGGAGCCACAGTCTAGCTCTGACTGGTGGAACAGGGAGAGGGGCTGCCTGGGGCTGGGGAGAGTGGGGAAAGCAGTGACAGCAGCATCAAATCTGGAGTGGCCCTGAGTTGGGGCTTGCCAAGGCCCAGTCTCTCTCATACTGTGAAAGGATCCCCAGAGGACTAGGGTGGGAGCCTCTCCAGCTACTCCACAGACTATTGCAAGGCCTAGGCCTGGGGGAGGTGTTAAAAAGGATTTTCTCAGACCCTGTCTCTATCACCCAAGGATCTTGAGATGACCAGCAGTGACCATGGACTGGGCCAGGACATGGCTGCAGAAGGCAGCCCTGAGTATTCCCCACCCCTCCAGCCTTAACATGCCCAGTCCAACACAGGGATTATTCATACATATTAAGTACCGCTTCTGCAGTCACTCCATCTCCACCCTGTAGAGCCCAAATCCACAGTAGGAAATATTTGACAGATTTCTGCCACAGACAGGGATTTACTTGTCTCTATTTCCAGATTTTTTTTTTTAAAGTTCAAAATATATACATATATACAGACATATTTACATTCACATGGGCAGACACAGGCATGCCCAGAGTTGTTGCTGGTTCTGCCTCCATTCAGAATGGCAGGGGCCACCCAGGAGACACAGAGCTGACCTCACCGATAGGGGTTTCAGACGTGACGGGCAGGGAGTCTCTGCTCAGAAGCCAAACTGGAGGTGACGGCAAGCCGAGCCCCCATCCCTGCCCAAGACCATCCCCTGCAGGACAGGCCTGATGGGCGAGTGGTGGGGCAGGGCACGCCTCAGTCAGAGTCACAGGCCTTTTGTTCGGTGGCAGCATCCACTGCAGAGGCTAGGCTGTCGTCCTGGCCTTTCAGCCTTTCACCTGGGATGGATGGCAGACAGAAGGAGTGGGAAGGGTTCCTGTGCTTGGGCCACCATCCAGTGGGTAGGACCCCACCTTCCCAGGTACTGCACTTACGGATCAGCTCGGCAATGGCCCTCTGAGTCCGCTTTTTTAGTTTCTCCAGCTTCTTGGCCACATCTCTCTTGAGGTCCCTGGAGCAGGGAGGCAGGGAAAAGCAGGAAGGTGAAGGTTGGCCTGATGTGGCCTTGGACCCCCTCCCCTCTTGCAGCCCTCTGGCACAGGAGTCATGCTCAGTTGCTTGAGGGGGCTGCCCTGGGAAAGAGGCCAGGACATTCCCCTTCTGCACCCTCTCAAACCCAGCACGAACCATTATTTCCTGTCCCACTGAGGCAGGGGGACTAGTACCACAAACCCACCCAACATAAGGGACTGAGCTAAGACATGCAAAAGTGGATGGTTTCTCAGGGACCCTCTCTTGCTCTGCTCCTCCGGTCACCATCAGGGAGTGACTTGCTCCCGTCCACTGTGGGCCCTGCTCCTCCTCCAGCCACAGGCCCAGCTCCTCCACTGTGGGCATCTGGAAGTGCACAAGCACTCAGTCCATTCTCTCTGGCTCTGGGATTCCCAGGACATATGCCCCATGCTTTTGTTTCATCAAATTAAAATACCCTCAGCTGGTGTTAAGTGGACCCAGAATCAGACGACAGGGATACAGCCCTACCTCCAGCTCAAGATGAAGACAGACACAAGCCTCCCGGCCCACAGCACCCTCTCTCCCACTCTCTCTCTGCCTAGCAAGAAGGATGATGACCTTCATTTCAGAGAGGAGGAAACCAGGGCCAGAGGGAACAAACTATGGTGGTAGAACAGGAACAGAAAACTGTGTCTGCCCTTCCGTCCACCCATGGCCCCCAAGGACAGCGGTTGGGCTCACTCAAATGGGAGCTCTGGAGCAGATGGGCTCTCAACCTCTCAGGAGGGCCTTCATGAGGGGCCTGCTGCTCCCCGCACCTGAGCCCCTCTCCATCACTCCCCTCTCATCCCGCCACTTACATCCTCCTCAGCACTGGTTTCCAACAGTAGCTATCTCGTGCAACTCTATGTCTGTACTGCCAGTCTCTGCACTGTAAGGGCAGGAAGGGCCAAGCCCCTGGCCCATGCTGGCACCAAGAGCCCCTGAGTCAGCCTGCACCAGCCCCACACGGGTAACACTCACCAGTCAGGCTTCCGAGGAGCGAGGTTGGCCAGGTCCTGGGAAGGGAGGAGACACATATCAGGGTGGAGGGGCCGCCCCAGGGAAGGGGGAGGGCAGGCTCGGGAAGGAGGGAAATGGGAGAAAGAGAAGGAGGAAGGAGAGGGACGAGGGCAAAGAGGCAGGTGGGAAGGGAATAGAAGTGACGAGAAGGAATGAGGGGCAGAGGGAGAGCAGGTGGCAAAGAGAAACAGGACACACAGAAGCAGTGAGGATGCCAGGGCAGCCCAGGCACTTACCACCTCCTCGATGACGGGCTCAGGCTTGGCGGCCTCCAGCTGCTCCTTCACCTTCTCCTCCACTAGAGGGTGCAATAAAACAGAGAAGACCTGTGGGAAAGGCGCTGCTGCTCTGCAGGGACACTGCCTACTGTGGCCCGCAGTGAGACAGGACCCCAGGCTTCCTTGCACCCACTTCTCTGTGGTCCCCAATCAGCCAGAGGTGAAGACCCTGCAAAGGCAGCTCTGGAGGGGGGGGCCTTGGTTTTCCAGGATGAAGCAGTCCCCACAGGCCAAGAATGGGACAGCAGGAGGCAGCCAGCCACAGTCAGTCAGGAAGCATGGATGCTGACAGTAACTACGAGACCAGAGAGCTGCCTGGGTACATACAAAGTGAGGACTGGCTTCTCACATAATCCTAGGGCTACTGGGCTCTGAGGATGTCCTCTGGGTCCCAGCCTAGCCAGAGCCACAGGTGGCTTTTCCTCCATCCCACCTCAGCTGTATGCTCCCAAGACCAGGACAGAGGCACCTTCCAGCTCCTCCAAGCTGCTGCCAGAATAGCGAGCCTCTGAGCAATCTGACTAGAAGGTTCCTGCCCCTCGGGGACAAATGGCGGAAGCACTAACAACTCTGAGCTCTGTGGGCTTCCTCCAACCCCTGGCACTCAGTGGGCCCATGAGTGCCCTCCTGCTCTGCCTCACCTCCCTCCAGAAACAGATGAGAGTTGAGGGCTGCCCCTGACCTGGGCAGTTCCTCACCTCTCCTCTGTCCTGCCTACTGACCCCCACTGCACCATGACCCTACCAGGTGGGGCCCAGACTACAGAGCAAATCATGGGGAAATGTGTGGATTTCAGGGATGAAGGAGGTGGGGAAGCAGACTGGGATGTGGCCAAGCAGAAACACTTTACTTTTTCCCAAGATAAATGTATTTATTCACTTGTTACTTATGCAATTCAAAGAAAGATGATAACAAGGCCAGGAGTGGAGGCTCACACCTGGAATCCCAAAACTCTGGGACGCCGAGGCGGGTGGATCACCTGAGGTCAGAAGTTCGAGACCAGCCTGACCAACATGGTGAAATCCTGTCTCTACTAAAAACACAAAAATTGGCCAGGCACAGTGGCACACAGCTGTAATCCCAGCTACTCAGGAGGCTGAGATTACAGTGAGCCGCGATTATGCCACTGCACTCCAGCCTAGGTGATAGAGCGAGACTCCGTCTCAAAAAAACAAGCAACAAACATAAAGAATTAAAATAGGGACTCTCCAGGGCAAGGGCCCAGGGATCCGGAGGACTAAGAAACTTCCTGGCATGAGTGGTGTGGACGGCCAGAAGCTCCTAGTGGCTGTGCTGCTCCCACACCATGGCAAGAGACTAGGCAAGCCCTGGGCCAGGCCCTCTCCCCTACCTCGGTGCTCCACATTGCCGGTCCACTGCTGTGCATGGCTGAATGACTGGCCCCTGTCTCTGACCCACCCAGGCCCCACAGGACCCATCACCTGCCCTGCTGCCCAAGGGCCCCATGACCACGTCCACTTCTCAGCCCAGGAGTCCTCTGAGAGGATGTGGCCTTTTTCAAACCCCACTCAGATCCCGGGGAGGCCTCAGTCTCAGGCGGGTGTGAGCAGGACTGAGAAGGCACAAGAGGCCTCTTCAGCGCCCCGACAGCCTCTGCTGCCACCGACGGCCGACTGTGCGCATCTGCCATGAGATGGTAACAAAGGGTCCTGCCTGAAAGCCCAACTCCTGTCCTGGTACTGCTGGTTATTCTCAGAGAGCAAAGCCTGCTGAGGTGCAGGGTGGCTGACAGTGCCAGGAAGCAGAGGTGGAGAGGGGCAGCCTGCTTACCTGCAACCGGTTTGGCCTGGGGCACCCTCCTCTTCTTCAGGTCCTCATCCTCCGGGACATAGTTCCGCAGCCTAAGTTCCCTGCGAGGACAGAGAGAACAAGCAGAGACGAAGTCAGTGTGTGACATGGTCTCATTCATTCATTCATACAACTTGCATAGCCCATGACTTCCCAACTTTCCTCTGCGCTCTCTGGAGATGGCCTGGTGAGGAGGAAAAGCACAGAATGAAGTGTCATCAGTCAGGCCACTTGGCACTGTCCCCTGCCACTTAGCGGGACTGGCTGCCCTCCAGAGGCCCTGTCTACTCTGCTGGAGTATGGTTCTCTTCCAGAGTTGGGCCAAGGACGCCTAGGGAGCATTCACAGGGTGTCTCTCCTGGATCATCCCCATTTAACAGCTAAGGGGATTGGAGGTCAGAGAGACCATACCCTTTTCACAGGATCACACAGCAATGGGTGCACATCTGAGCTCAAGGCAAGGTATGCCTCCCAGCCAGGGCTAAAGCTCCTGGACTGAGTGATTCCTAAAAGACAAGGCCAGTGGTCACCCACAAGTTCCCCAAGTCTGGTCCCTCTTCAGAGCCTTCCTGCCCTGGGGCTCATGCCACGGAGTACGCCTCAACTACTTAGAGAAAAACATCTGGGTGTGCTGGGCCAGGGGCAAGTGGCAGTGAGTGAGGAGTGACGTGTGGACAGACAAGCAGGTGCTGGTGGGCTCCAGAGGGGCGCAGCTGCCTACAAGCCGTGGGAACATGGAGGGGAGGCACTCCAGGAGGTGGCAGCGCCTAGGCCTGCAGATGACGTGGACAGGGTCAAGGCACAAAGCACACGAGAGGCTGACTCGGCTCCAAGACTGCTGAGAGTGGCCCGTGAGGGCTGGGAAAACAGGCATGACCGTGTGCAAGGCTGGGAAGGCCACAGTCCACCAGGACAGCAGTGAGAAATGCACAGCCCCCAAGGCCTCCATGAAGACAGAGGAGCCACAGGGGACCAGAATCGCCCGGGGGGAGCTGTGGCTAGTTACTATGTTTTTATTTTCTTCTTGCCTCAGTCTTTTCAGGCAGGGGTGGCTGAACCAAGAACTCACTGGGGTCCTCTCTGGCTCAGGGGCTCATCAAATCCTGGACCCCCCCACACAGAAGCAGGCTCCCAGGAAGAGGTGTCCCTGGTAACTCCACAGGGCAGCAGGACGAGAGGTCCTGGGGGGCTGCTGGGTCTAAGAAAGGCAAGGCAGAGGCAGTAGGACAGACCCCTAGCCCCAGGGGATGCAAGAGTGGCCCCTCAGATGCCGGCCAGGGGATACTAGGCCGCGGGTCCTCCTCCCTCCCCAGTACCTCTTTCAGTTCTTGACCGTTGGTCCCTCAGAAAAGTTCTGGGCCTCTAAGGCAGGAAACAATTTCCCAACAAGCCTCCCATAGTCTGCCATCTTCAAAGCCCTCTGTCTGGACCAGGTAAAAGTGCTGCTGACTTTCTCAGGAACTGCGAAAGCAAGCTTTCCCAGAGGCAGGGGTGTCTGTGGCCACACAGCTAGCAAGCGGCAGTGCTTTGGACTCAGGGGCTTTCAGATGCCACTCACTCTCCTATTCAAGGGCTCCACCTGCTTCCTGCCCCCAGCTTACTTACCATCTCCTTCCCTCCTGCCAGGGCCCCTGGGCCTGGAGCCTTGGGGCTGGGCTGAACCACTGGATGATGGGGGAGATGGGGCAGTGCCAACATCGCCTGTGTGGAGGAAGCCCACCTGCACTCCGAGAGCCTGCTTCCTCTAAGGTGCGGAGATACCCCACCCCGTCCCCCATCCTTGAACGCCTGCCTCGGGCCTGGGGGTACATGTCAGGTCACAGAGGTACAGGGAGACAAAGTGGGGCATGACTGGGTGCAAAGGCTTTTGTTCACAACAGGGTGGGGAGAAATGAGGAAGAGAAACTGGGTGTGGGAAGAAAACTGCAGGGATTAGTAAGAAGAAAAACTGTCACTTTCAGAAACTGTCTCCAGGGTTCTGTGAGAAATTGACAGGAGAGAGGAGAGGCCAAAGGGAACTTGACCCAGAACTCAGAGCAGCAACCCGCACCCTGCCTCCAGCCCCGCCCACTGCCCAGGCTTCAGAAGGCCAACTGGAGGAGTGAACCACAAGCAAGAGGTGGAAGCAGAGCCTTGTGCCCACTGTGCCCTGCCACCCCCAGAGTGGAGCACTGGCCAAGCAGCCAAGAATACCCAGATCTCAACCACTAGGGGAAGGTCTCATTCTGGGCCTCAGTTTCCACATGTAAAAACATTAAGGTTGCGCTGGGTGCATCCAGCTCTATTGAGCTGAGTCCACACCCTCCCCAGACTCACTCTTGCAGAGCTAATCTGACGTGCAGCCACTGTTGTGCGATCGCGTGAAAATGGTGCAGTCTCTCTGACCTCCAGTCCCCTTAGCTTGGAGAGCTAAGAGACTTCCCCTCCCTAATGCCCACTTAACTGCCCATCCCTGGAATTCCACCACTACCAAAGGGCAGGAGTCTCTGGGAGAGTCAAGGAGCATGGGGGGGTTCAGCTTGGGGACCTGGTCTTTCCAACACAGGTTAATAAACCTGACAGCAAACACATTTTTAAAAATCTATTTCAGCCAGGCGCGGTGGTTCACGCCTGTAATCCGAGAGCTTTGGGAGGCTGAGGCAGGTAGATCACTTTAGGTCAGGAGTTTGAGCCCAGCCTGGCCAACATGGCAAAACCCAGTCTCTACTAAAAATACAAAAATTAGCTGGATGTGGTGCCACATGCCTGTAATCTCAGATATTCAGGAGGCTGAGGCAGGAGGATCGTTTGAACCCAGGAAGTGGAGGTTGCAGTGAGCTGAGATCACACCATTGCACTCCAGCCTAGGCTGCAGACTATCTCAAAATAAATAAATAAATAATACATATATATATTTAATTGGCTTCAGAGAAGTACCAAGACAACAAGGATTTCAGGGGCTGCAATCACGGAGATAAGGCAAGTAAAACAAAGTGAGCCTGACATCACGTCCCTCTTTCCCTTTAAAGCATGTCTATTTACATGCAGCAGCTGAAAAGCTACGAGACTGAGCAGAGCTTCCCATTAGGTTGGTGCAAACATAACTGTGGTTTTTGCCATTGAACATAGTGGCAGAAACCACAATTACTTTTGCACCAACCTCATATAATCTCATGGGCCTGGAGAGATTAAAAAAAAAACAAAGACGTGTGTTTAGGCAGAAACTAAAACAGACTGCTGACTTCTCAACTGAAACTATGGAAACCGTAAGACGACGAAATGGTATCTCAGAAATGTGGACAAAATAAATGTCACACAAAATTCTAAATCTAGTTAAGAAGACTTCAAGAGAAAGACTTTTTCAGACAAAGAAAGGTTAGGAGAATTAGTTATCAGCGAATCTGTTATTCAAGAAATACTAAAAGCAATACTTTAGGCTAGAGGAAAATGATCTCAGACGGAAACATGGAATTGCAGGGAAAAAATAAAATGCCTCAGAAAGGGTAAATACAATGGCTTGTGCCTGTAATCCCAGCTACTTGAGAGGCTAAGGCAAGAGGATTGCTTGAGTCAGGCGTTCAAGGCTGCACAGAGCTATGATTACACTACTGCACTCCAGCCTGGGTGACAAAGCAAGACCCTATCTCAAAAAAAAAAAATGCAGGGGGAAAACGGGTAAATACGTAGGTAGATTTAAATGAATATTCACTGTATAAAAGAGTAATAGTGACTTACAGTATTTAAAATGTAGCAACAATAGTATAAAAGAAAGAGTGGCAAATAGCCTTGAAGTGTTCTAAGGTCCTAAGCACTGTAGAGGAAATGGTAAACATGCTACTATTTTCTATTAGACTTTGGTAAGTCAAGGATTTTTGTTGTTATGCCTGTGGAAATTACTAAAAGAAAGGGAACACAGTATACAATTAACAAGTTAACAGAAGAAGAAAGTGGAATGATTAAAAACAAAAAGAGACAAGAACGGAGATAAAAAAGGAAAGTCAAGAAACAAATAGTAGGACAACAGATTCATACACAAAGCAGGCCCAGGCTGCCATCCTAGGGGCTCCCATAGCCTTACAGTGTCCAGGGCCGCCACAGCTCTTGGAGACTGGGCAGGGTGTGACGAGATGGTGCCAGCCAGACCAGTAGGGCAGGCCAACACCTAACACCTTGTCAGCCGGCCAGGAAACGCTGAAGCAGCCTGCACTCACCGGCAGTCACCGGCGTCTGGAAGCCACCTTTCTGAGGACCACTGGAGTCCAACAATGCTTCTGCCACCCCCACTTGAGAATGAGGAGGTTGCTAAGGGGAGAAGGTACTAGCTCTAGCTACAAGAAAAGAAATAAAACCAACAAGAATGTCAACAGTGGTTACCTCTAGGAGTGACTTTTTTTTAAGAGATGGGGGTTTTGCTGGGTGCAGTGGCTCACACCTGTAATCCCAACACTTTGGGAGGCAAAGGCAGGTGGATCACCTGAGGTCAGGGGGAGACCAGCCGGGCCAACCAACATGGTGAAACCCCATCTCTACTAAAAATACAAAAATTAGCCAGATGTGGTGGCGGGTGCCTGTAATCCCAGCTACTTGGGAGGCTGAGGCAGGCGAATCACTTGAACCCGGGAGGCAGAGGTTGCAGCGAGCCAAGATGGTGCCATTACACTCCAGCTTGGGTGAGAAGAGCAAGACTCCATCTCAAACAAAAAAACAAAAAAAGAGAGAGAGAGAGAGAGAGAGATGTGGGTCTCACTATGCTGCTCAGGTTGGACTTGATCTCCTGGGCTTAAGCAATCCTCCTGTGTCAGCCTCCCAAATGGCTGGGACCACAGGCGTGAGCCATCAGCTCATCAGGGAAGTGATTTTTACTTGATTTTTTGATTTTCTGTAGATTCCAGAATTTCTAATCAGTAATTCTTTCTACATAGAAACAATCAACCAAGTACTCAAAAACATAAAGAAGAAACAGGCAGAGGAGCCGAAAGGCAGCAGAGGACTGTGGCAGGGTTCTGAGTCAGGCAGCACCAGCACCTCAGCTCTGCTGGTGTCCAGTCTCTGTGGCTTAGGCCCAGGCTGTCCCCTAGCCAAAGGGAAGCAGAGACCAGGCCATGTTTTTGGGGCTTTCAGCCCCAGAGTCTATGGGAAGGGCAGCCGAGAAAACCCGATGGCTTCTAAGACACTATCCTTTGCACCAAATGCCCTAGGCCACCCACAGTCCACCCTATACCAGCAGCCAGTGTCTCGGTGGAGCTTTGCTATGTCTCCACAGGAGCAGACACAGCAGCCACCTCAGTGCCTCCACTGGTACTCCCTCTGACTCAGGGACCCCAGTGTCCCCAAAACGAGTCTAAGCTTCTTCACATGATCCTGGCCCCACAGCCTGCTCATCCCCTTGGCTACACACTTCCCTGTCCATCACGCTTCAAGAGCCAGCTCAAGGAGGTGGCCCTGTGGGCCCCTCCCAGTGTCGCTATTCACCCTGAGGCACAGTGACCGCCCTTCTCCAGGGCCCTCTTTGTCCCACTTGCCTCTCTACCCTCTCCACAGCAGCCCCCACTCCAGGCATGTGGCCCTGTGTTGGCTGCATATCTGTCTTTCACAGCCTGCCCTAAAGGTACCAGGCAACTCCAGGAGGGGCTCAGCATACATTGCCTCAAGCTGGATAAAGGAATTCAGAAGGCACTCAAGAAAGAGTTTTATGGGTAGCCTGGGGCTCTCTGAGTCTTTCAATGACTTGAGAAGACATTTGGAAGCAAAGAAGTTGTGCCCAGCAGATAGAGAGGGCAGGAATGTGGCTGGGCCGGGGCAGCCAACTCCTAAGCAGCTTCTTTGTGGCAAAGCAACTGGCAATGCCAAGCTCGCATTCTATAGAGTTTCCTTCTAAAACGGGTAGCTGACCTTTTCTATTTACTTTACTCCGCTTCAGGCCAGCTGCAGGAGCCCCGGACACGGGCTGGCCAGGGAGGTTCAGGGGAAAGCACCCCTGGGGTGCTTTTTCACACCTTCCATATGTGCCACTGAGAGGAAGCAGGTGGAGAAAGTTGATGTTCTGTCAAGTACAGAGCCAGAGTAGAGTTCTAGAATGGCGAAATGAAAGGAAGCTTTGAGATAGATTATGCATCTGATCCAACCCCATCACTGGCAAACTGGCCTCAAAGTCTACACTGCTCATGGGGGTTTCATGGCCCCTGGTCCACTTCACTCGCTCATGCTACCAGGCTTATCCTTTGGGGCGCTAGCCTCTCTTCTCATCCCTTGTATCTTGAGGCTACTCCACATTCTGCCCCTGCCCTGGGCCCGGGGAGGGAGGGAGAGAGAGGGTAAGGACAAGGCAGTCCCACATGGCCTGTTCCCTGAGAACAAGGTCCTCCACCTGGTCACCCTGGTCCCTCTCCTGCCCATACAGGCCCCCTCAGGGGCCAGAGAGAAAGCTGCTGTGAGGCACTCCTCCTAACAACAGACCACAGGGAAGGCCACGCCCGGGATACGCCTGCAGGCCTTGCGGAGGCCACCACTGGCCAGAGAGACTAGCAACTGTGATCAAAGGACACTTTCATTTTTAATATTCAGAGTACAGAGACACTGGAGCTCTGCCAGGAAAACACACTCATGACACTCAAACACGCCCCTAATAACCCTCTGTTTGCTTTAGGCTTCAGGACCTACCCCTTGTCCCCAACATAAATAACAAGGCTTCAGTTGCTGCTGCCAGAGGCCAGACCCGAGAGAAGCATGAAAATGAGGGGAGAGGCAACTGCCCCAGATGAGGTACACAGCTGCTCTAGAGGCTGCTCTGGTCTTTCTTTCAAGTGCCATTAAAATGTTCAAACCCCCTGACCCAGTAACCCTGCTCTGGGAAAATTATTCCATAGAAATAGTAACAAAACAGGAGCAAGCAAAACAAAGCGTTCTACATACACACAATCCTGGCAGCATAATTCATAATAGCTATGACACCTCTGGGATCTCTTCTGGCAGAGTGCCCTAGAGAGGCCTAAAGTACCACCAGGCTATGAGGGCAAAGGACAATTTAGTAGATGGATGTTTTTGTTTGGTGATTGGTATTTTTCTTTAGAACACTCAATGGCTGGCTCTGCAGCAAATGAGACTTTAAAAGAGACCAGTGGCTTCCCCACTTGTGGGCAGAGGAGACTGTGCTCCAGCTGTCACCCAGTAAGGCAACTGTGGACGCACACTGAACAGGTATAGCGTAAGGCAATAAAACCTCCCTTTCCTTCTCTTATCCAGCCCACCCCAAGCCTCCTGTCCTTCTGGCCAAAGAGGACAAGGTCTATTGGAACACATGACACACGAAGTGACCACAGACAGGACAGGGCCACATCACAGCCCCAGGGGGTGGACAGGCCTCTAAGCAAGCCCTGGCAAATGTGTCCTCAGCAGGCTTCAGGAAAAGGAGTGGGAGCTCCTTTGTGCTACCACCTGAAACCACAGGCCAGAAAGCATGAGATAATGCGCCCTTCCCAGTAGGGGCAGCCTCCACACACGGCCTCTCAGAGGCCACCTCTCGAGACCACCCTTCCACACAGGGAGAGATTGTCACTGACATTTTCTCAATGTGGAAAACAGTCCAGAAAGATTACCGAGGTGCCAGAGCTGAAGGAAGAGCCGGAGGCAGAATCCACACCCTGCTCTCTGGCCTAGGGGTGGACCCCATACCAGCTTCCTCCATCTGGCTCCTCCGGGACCAGCAATCACGGGAGAGAAGCTACCTGACGCAGTGACTGGGGTCTGGCCAGGGCTGCAGGTGGCTCTGCCAGGGCTCTGGGCACTCAAGTGTTCCTCAAAGGAAAAACTCCTGCAGCCTGCCCCACAGTGGAGTTCAGCCTACAGTATCATCCTGGAAACTCCCTCCCTCAACAGGAGCCCAGCCTCTCAGCTCTCCCCACGGCCAGAAGAAGCCTTCCTCGGCCCTAAAAATTACAATTTTAGGTCACAGGTCTCAGAGGCAGGAGCTTCAGAAGTAGTATAGTCAAGCCCTTGCCTTAAAAACGAGGAGGCCAGAGACGCCAGAGCTGGCTGGGGATGAGATCTGTATGGGAGCCCCCACCAAGACCGATCAACGGCTATGGCCACGTGTTCGCACCAAGGCCTACCCAAAGGCCCCCGAAGGATGGCTTATAAACAGCCAAAGGCTGTTCCAGGCAATGACCGGGGCTGAGTGTTAGTTAAATGAGGCCCCTGCCCTGCCGGAGCTGCCATCACATCTGCATCACGTGGTCTGCACCCACTCTCATCCTGGACGCTGCAGAACCTAACCAAGGTGCTCTACATTGACAAGCTGAACTTTGCACCCATCCCACCTGAAAGCCCATAGCTAGTGGGTACTTAAGGCATCAGAAAAAACTGGTATGCCAAAAAAAAAACAAAAAAACCTAGGACTAAAAAGTAAATCATGGTACTCTCAAAGAAATATTAAGCTGCCATAGATAATTTCATGAAAGTATATTTACCAAAAGACAGTCATGACACGGCACATGAAAAAAGGTTACAAAACAGCATGATATGCACAGATACATGTTGATCTGTAGTTTCTAAGTTTTCTACAATCAGAAAACCTATAATTTATGTAAATATCAATTTAATTTTTTTTTTTTTTTGAGACGGAGTCTCGCTCTGTCGCTCAGGCTGGAGTGCAGTGGCACAATCTCAGCTCACTGCAAGCTCCACCTCCTGTGTTCACGCCACTCTCCTGCCTCAGCCTCCCGAGTAGCTGGGACTACAGGTGCCCGCTACCACGCCGGGCTAACTTTTTTTTATATTTTTAGTAGAGACGGGGTTTCACCGTGTTAGCCAGGATGGTCTCAATCTCCTGACCTCGTGATCTACCGGCCTCAGCCTCCCAAAGTGCTAGGATTACAGGCGTGAGCCATACCTGGCCATAAATATCAATTTAAATTTTAAAACAGGAGAGGAGTAAAGGTTTATGGCAGATGAGCTAAGCCCCAAAGGGCTCATAAGGTGAGAAGTGGATTGGCCACACTGGCCATGCGGGGCCCAGATGTTGGGGGACAGGGACCTGCATAGCCCACTGCCCCTCACCCTCCCTGGCCCAATCGAGCCCACAGACCACTCTGGGACAGTGGATGGTGCTCAACCCCAACAGGCTGCCCTGAGCGGCAAACCACCAGCAGCCACTGTACTCTGCCAAAAAAAAGCCTCTTTTCCCCACACACGGAGGGGTCTCAGTGGCAGCTCCACTCCCTTTCAAAAGTTGGAGGATTTTAGCCAAGGAAATTTTAGCCAAGTTGCTTCACCTGCCTGGACTGTGGCTTCTTCACCTATAAATGCAGATCACATTGAGTACCAGAACAGAGATGAAGATTTCCTAAGAGGAGCTTTGGAAGCGAGATCAGGACACACAAGATATGACTTAATGCACAAAGAAAGGATTCAGCTGTGCTCCTACCCCACCCTACCCAGAAGGGAGGTGCCCAGTGCCAACACACGGTGAGTCGGCTTCACCATATTCTTTAAACCAGTTCTCTCTTGATTCATTCTCCCACATTCCCAGGCCTATTCCCGAGAAACAGGGTCAGGAAAAATGAGGCGGTGGTGGGTCTCTATGCTGCTGTTTCAGCAGGAGATCTCCACTGCCTGTGACTGGGACATCACCAGATGTAGACATCCTCTACAGTGGGACTGAAAGAACTCGGGAGGCATGATGGGAGCCGCCCTGGTTGGTACCACTAGAGTGGAGCAATGTATGCAAAATCAAGCTGATGTCATGGATCAAACAACCATGATCTGTGACACATCCTGGTGTGTGGAAACCATCACCGGGGCCCAGCACGCAGAGGCCTGGCATTGGCTGGACTCAAGGGTTTGGGCACTGGGCCAGGGCTGGGCCTTAGCTGGGGTGGGAAGTCTCTCCATGAGAGGGTCATGCACACATTGAGCTGGGGAACAGATTTTCCATCTCTGAAGAAGGAAGGCTAGTGACCTCATTTCTTTTGTAATATGTGACACCCAGCGCCGGTCAAACAACTATCTCTGATGGTAACCGACTGCTCCAGCAGTGTGCAGACCTCCATACAAAGCCACGGGGAGGTGGCGGCTGTGGAGGTTGGGAGTTCGGGACTTGCTTGTTCAGGCACTTTCTGGCATAGGAGGAGGCGAGTGCTCCTGGTTAAGTGCCTCCTCCCTTCTCCCACCTGTCAGCCCCAACCCAACAGTCCATCCATCCCACAAGGCAGGGTGGTAATGGCTGTCAGCCACAAACCCTGCCCTAGACATGCCTCCATGGCACACATCAGCCAACCTCCCATCACCAAGAAGCGATGGACAGCTCAAAAAAAAAACAAAGCAGCTGACACTGACATGAACACCCCTGAATACCCTCTTCCATGGGCCAGCCTTCCAGGGCACATCTTATCTGGGCAGTACACAGGGGGCTGGGGGAAGGGAGCTGCCTTAGAGATGAGTCATCCATGCCTCTACAGAGTTAGCTACAACAAGGCTGGCAGAGACAGGGAAGAGTCAGCCCAGAGAAGAAGGACCCATCTAGGGGTAGGAATGCATCCTTTCTTCCCACAGAGCCTGGGCTGGTCGAGCTGCTGGAGCTCACTCCCACCCAATGGGGATTTGGTTGTATGGGGATGGGACAGGATTTATCCTAGGACAGTAATACAAATTTTAAAAAGGAATCTGCACTGATTTCTATCAAAATCCCAGCAAGCTTTTTTTAAAATAGATATTAACAAGCTGACTATAAAATACGTAAGGAAAGGCAAAGGAACTGTTAGAACAGCTACAATAATTCTGAAAAGGTCTCCTCAGGCAGTGGGGCAGGAGCACACGCAGGCAGGCGGGTGACTCTTCAGGATGGCTGGTGAGGGGCAAAGTCCTGGGGTGGCTCCCTCCAATCCTGTTGGATTTTCATTTACTTAGCCACAAACTCTGGCCCTACAGGGTATCTGGTTAGACAAATGAATCTGCAAAATGAGGCCACTCAGCTTATTTCCAAGGACTATCTAATGCAGCAAATAAGCGAGGCTGTACAAAGTGGTTCCTAATCACAAACTTCTAGGTCACGTTTGCTTATTTCTACTCCCATCCATTGCCTCACATTTCCCCCAACTGTTGCCTTATTTGCAAAGCTGGCACACGCTTTATGTAAAAGTTACTTCTGCCTTTTCCAGGTGTGTCCAGAGTCCTTTCACTCTCGGGGTGCCTTCCTTCTGTCCAGAGCCCCAGCACTAGCTGAGCAAACAGGTATGGCATTTGCTCTGTTCATCAGGTGAAGCAAGTTTTATTTCATTATTTTCCACCTTTGGTTGAAGATTCTGAGGCTCACTGAGGCAATGTGACTTGCCCAGGGTTAGAGAATTAATAACTGGCAGGGCTTGGCCTCAAACCTGGGAACCGCTTCCAAAGCTAGACCTTGCTTCATCTGTCTAGGTCCTTTCATCTCAGGGACTGCTGCTGAACCAAGAATCTAAAGCACGATGAACTAGCTACATCAATACATGGAACTGACCACCAGGCAAGGGACACTGAGTGACCTGGAGGGTAACTGAGGCAGATGGACCCTGCTCTCTGTCAGCTAATGGGACACAGGGAGCCGAGACACTCACAGGCAGTAGGCCCTGGGGTCATCCAGTCATTAGAGTTCAGAGCTGAGTGGCAGTGTGGGATGGAATGACTCAGGGAGAAATCCTGGTCAGGATGTAAGAGGAGAAACTAGGGAAGAAGGAGAAGAGGAGGGTGCCACCTCCATTTCCCTGTAGGGCCTGGGTCAGGCAGCATCAGAGACAACTCAGCCTTTCCCATCCAGGTTGGGCCCTGGGTCTTAGATGCAGATCTGTTTAACTCCCTTGGTGTCACTCCTGAGATGGTGAGCGGGTCAGACTGGAAGGGGCCCCCAGGGACACTGACACTGTGTAAAGGAGAGTTGGCGTGATGTCTGTTCATGCCTCCCCAACAACAGGCTATACCAGCCACCCTTCCACACTGCAGATTCATGCCTCTGGACCTTTGCCACCCAAACCTTACCATCTGGATTCCAGACTTAAAAGGCACGTTCTCCATAAGGCCTTGTCCCACTGAAGGCAGGACAGTGTTAGCTGAAAGCACCTCAGAGTGGGCACCACACTCCTCTCAGCACACTCCAGAATGGCTGGTGTCAGCAGGGCTTCCCACCTGGCACCTGGGCTCAACCCAGAGTGACCCTGACTGAAGTAGGCTGTTCTCGCCTCCCAGCAGGCGAGGAAGGATGCTCACTGGTGAATGGCCTCAGGGGTCATCCCTGCAATGGAATGGAAGGTCACTTCTTTCTCCCCAGTGGCAAAGGAGGCTGCAGCAGGGGCTATGGCCTAGGAGGTTCTCTGGAATCAGCTCCCAATCCATAAGCTTCCTACGTGAGAGCCCCTTTCCAGACTTGGGGTACAAATAAAAAGCAAGATCCTCCTCCCTGGGATGGACACGGCCTCTGCTACATCCTGTTCTTCCTGGAAAGTCCATCATCCTCAAGCCCTGGACCCTGCAGTTTAAAGTTAAGTCCATATGGGGTCTGGCTCTCTGTTAGGGCAACCAATGTTCTAGTCTGCCTTCCTAAATAACCCAAGCAAGCCCTCTGCTCTGGGGATCTGTTAAAGTCAGAAGAGTCTGTTTTTCTCTGGGGTCTACAAATACAGGCACAACTCCTTGCTAAGGCTAGGCTTCCTGGCAACCAAAGGAGTGACCAAGCGGCAGGCCCTGCCAGGTACAGGATGCTAGAAGTCCACCAGCCCAAAGTCTCTAGAAGGACAGCCCTGAAAGCCAAGCTCCCAACGACTGGGAGGCAAACCCGTTCCACCACACTCCACTGCCTCAAAAGAGGCCAGATGAGAGCAAATCAGAAGAATGTGATGAGCTGAAGCAGAACCCAATTCAATGTCCAGCATGGTTGGTCCCTAGGCTGCAGTGAGAAAACAAAACAGGGCCTTGCACCTGCCCAGCTCAGTGGGCTCAGGACGGGGCCTCAGAGCAGGTCCTGTGCTCCACTACAAATGACCTGTAAGACCTAACATGGAGCAGGTCCTCACGTGGCAGGGCCCCTTTTATCTAGAACTCACTGACAGGAGCCTGGAACTACACATGCCCTTTGGTTTTTTCCCACTGTTTTCATTATGGTATATCTCAGGCACACAAAAAAGTTCGCACAATAACCTAACACATGTACTCACCTCCTGCAGAGTCAATAAAAGCAACATTTTGCCATATTCAAGACAGGTTTGTTCCCCTTTTTTTTCTTTTGTTACAACAAAACCACACATCATTGGCCTGGCCCAGTGGCTCACACCTGTAATTCCAACACTTCGGGAGGCTGAAGTGGGTGTTGCCTGAGCTCAGGAGTTCGAGACCAGCCTGTGCAACCTGGTGAAACCATGTTGTTTTTGTACCAAAAAATTAGCTAGCAATGGAGGTGCACACCTGTTGTCCCAGCTTCTTGGGAGGCTGAGGTGGGAAGATCGCTTGAGCCTGGGAGCCACTTGGAGGTTGCAGTGAGCTGAGATCACACCACTGCACTCTAGCCTGGGTGACAGAGTAAGACCCCCATCTCAAAAACAAGAAAAAAAAAAAAATCACACATCACAGAGCCTTTCCCTAATCCTGTTTCCTCCTTGCTTCCCCAGGCGTCAATCGGAGGCATCACTCCTCATGCATGTGTTTACACTTCTGCTTTTGCTTTCTTGGGAGCACCTGACACCTTATCGCACACCTGCTTCTTTGCTAACAGCCTGTCTCCCTCCAGAAAATGTCAGTTCCGTGAGGGTAGGGGCTGTACTCTGTCCACTGTTGCCTTCCAGGGGCCCACAATGGTGCCCTGCACAGAGCAGACAACCAATAAAGTCAGTACTTGTCAACTGAGAAACACACATATATCATTTTGTGTTCCTAAATTTGATATAAATGTTCCTGGCCTGTATGCCTCAATTCTGAAACCTGCTTTTTCCTTCACTCGACACCACGTTTGAGATTCACAACCACATGGTTCAGCACTCAAGCCTCTTACTGTACGACACACGCACCCACATGCTAAACCAGTGACCCTTCTTTCTCATCGAGGAGCGGGAGGGGTGGGAATAAGGGAAAAAACCACCAGCAAATCAGAGCCCAGAAACTGGAACTCAGGCTCCAGCCAGAGTTCCAGTTTTTGAGAACCTAAGAACAAACCAGAAGACCAAAGGGCCTCTAATACGTAGTTACCACAGAATGGGGAAATCTATGCCAGCACCCACCCATAAAGCCACATATGTTGGGGTCACCTGACAAACGAGCAACTAACTGGCCTTTGTCTTCCCATCTCAAGAGGTGGGGGCTAAGGCCCAACAAAATGCCCCAGGCCCAGTGGCAGCAGACCCACTCAGCGTTTAGCATCACCAGCCTCTCAGCATGGAGCTGGTAGCATGTCTGAACCCGAGTAGGGGGCATGGACTCTGAAGGGCTCTCAGGATGGTGCGATAACACTTTGTAAATGGTGTCTGTGATTGCTCCTGATTACAAAGGCGGAGATGAGGCCCGCATGTGGGGAGGTTCTACTCATACTGGTGAAGGTGAAAAAAGGCTGTGGCATCAGGAAAGCCTGCTCTGGTGTGACCGCCCAGCTTTCTCTGAAGGGCATTCCCTCCCCTCCTGCTGCCCCTATGCAAAGCAGAGCCTAAGCACATCAAGAGATACACCCCTGTGCCTGAAGGAAGCTGCTCAGAGCAAAGGAAATCAAGGCAACATGTCCAGAAAGACACATAGTTTGACCCCAGGAAGAGCGCGCCAGCTCAGGGCTAGGCATGGGAAGGAGGACATGAGACCTCTGGAACTGCTGACACAGGAGTGGTAGTCAGACACTCTGTTCACAAAGATCAGAGGCACAGCTCTGCCTCGCCCCACCCCACACACTGGTTCCAGCAACAGTTTCCAGGCTCCAGATTTTTGGGAGGCAAAGTAGCATCTGAGGCTCTGTGGAGGTGGCAGCCCTCAAGACTGCGGGGGAAGACCTTGTGCCTGCAATCACGAGGGAAGGGTACCCAAGACCCTCATATGTGCTGTGTTTAGGCAACTTAAGTGGACCCAACCAGATGACAGTATTCGACAAAATAAGATAAATACTACAGAGAGAAATGAAGCCAAAGGGGCACAGAAAAATGAGACAGGCGCCCTTTGAGCCGAACGCTATGTGAAGACCCAGACATCAAAGGTATAGGAGAGATGAGAAGGACCTCCAGGACGGACAAAATACTGGTCAGGAAATGCTGAGTGGCTAGGGGTGGCAAGGGCC
The DNA here is from genome assembly GCF_043159975.1 of Macaca nemestrina. Taxonomy (NCBI): domain Eukaryota; kingdom Metazoa; phylum Chordata; class Mammalia; order Primates; family Cercopithecidae; genus Macaca; species Macaca nemestrina. Next base: position 110,311,870 of record NC_092126.1, read on the forward strand.
GACCACAAAGGGCTCTGGCTGGAGGGAAACAGAGGAGGTTGGACGAGGCCAGATGACCCAGGCAGAGCTTCACATGTCAGGTACAGAAGGGGCACTTACTCAGCAGGCAATGGAGAACCATGCCACGAAAGGTGTATGAGAAGGGTAAAACGGCATAATGTAAGGGCTAGAAAGAAAATGCTGGGGGTTGAATAACAGCCAAATGGAAAATGAGGGAAAGGAGGCAGAGAAGGCCTCAACAAGGGCCTTCTGAGATGTTGAGATTTTAAGGTCTGAACAAGACAGCCATGGCAGAAAGAAGAGGGGAGGGAACAGGGTAGACACTGAACAGAGATGGGAGGACCCAGAGACTGGGAGACCGATGAGTGCTGGAGGAGACAGCAGAGCCTGGAGCTGCAACACGGGCATTACCTGTGCTTCTCGCCTTCTTCCTCCTCTTCTCTGAGATGCTTGGTCCTTGGCTCCCCATCTTCCTTGTCCTGCAGAGAAAGGGAAAAAACCACCAGCTCAGTTGAAAGCTCCTACTTCCAGTCCACACGGCCCAGGGAGCTAAAGAACAGGACATCTCAGAAGGGGGACACCTGGCAGGGCCCAGCTTGGTGTCGCAGACTCCAAGCAGGGTACATGCCTGCTGCATCTCATAGGCGCAACTGGAGCCTCACTGCCTGTGCAGAATTTAAAAATCCGTAACTCTTGGCCAGATGCGGTAGCTCAGGCCTGTACTCCCAGCACTTTGGGAGGCTGAGGTGGGCAGATCTCGAGGTCAGGAGATCGCAACCATCCTGGCAAACACACGGTGAAACCCCATCTCTACCAAAAATACAAAAAAAAATTAGCCGGGCATGGTAGCCGGGCGTGGTAGCTGGTAACCTGTAGTACCAGCTACTCAGGAGGCTGAGGCAGGAGAATGGCGTGAACCTGGGAGGTGGAGCTTGCAATGAGCCGAGATTGAGCCACTGCACTCCAGCCTGGGTGACAGAGTGAGATTCATCTCAAAAACAACAACAACAAAAAATCTGTAACTACAGCCCAGTCCCAGGTACCTGGTAGCCCTTAGAGAACACTCGCAGAAAGAGCTGGATGGCTTTAGATGGTGAGAAATGCAGCCACTTGGTGCCATGGAGGGGCCATGCTGGCAGGCCACCAGTCACCTTCATGGGTCTAGATAGAAACACCTGCTAAGCTAGGGAAGACTGGGGGAAGAAGTCACCAGCAACCAGGGCAGGATGAGAGCTTGGGCCTCCTGAGACACCTTTCAGGCCAGAGTCCTCTCCGGAAATACCTATTTGGTTCGCTTTAGAAGTAACATGAACAAGGACCAGGCTTATAACAAGACTCACTGCCTAGGCCTGTGCTACATTCAGGGAGACAGAGGCAAGGGGAATTAGTTTGAAGTTTCCATGAAAATTTTCTTAATCTGGTTCTTCTGACTTCCCACCAACTGCACCTCTTTTTTAAGTCTAGAGAGTCATGTTCATCTTAACTTTGACATGTTATGCTTGTTCTCAGGTGCACTGGGGGTTACAACAGAAAGAAACTGCCATACTGCTTCCACCTGCAGCAGAAAGTGTCTTCCTGGACTTTCTCCCTTATTATGTGATTACCACCGTTAGGTCAGCCTGCCTGTGGACAAACTGACACAGGGCGTGTGTGCGCATGTGCAAATTCGTGTGACCACATCTCGGGCCCAGGGCATGGACTGAGAGGTCCCAAGACAGAGCTGTCGTGGGTCTCCCTGCATGCCAGGTTGGCACTCCAGAAGGTGACAATGCGTACTTCACTATGGCAGTGTCCTGCCTGCCACTCTCGCAGAGCAGTGTTCTGAGAGAGATCTGTGAGCTCCTTCAGTAGGGAGCCTGCTCTGATGGACACAGAATGAGCTGGAGCCTGCATATAAATTGTAAGTAAAACAGTTGCTTGAACTACCTTTCCTAGAACGTTTATTTATGCCATTGACAACTGCCTTCCTAAGAATGGCATCTGCTTTATGTGAAGACTGCAGGCATCGACCAGACCCTGCCACTTCTTGGCCACACAACCTCCGGGGAGCAGACTACCAAAACTAGGTTGGAGGCCTGGCCCAGAGAAAGGCTTCTGTCATGTGAACAGATCAAGATGCCCCCTACCCCAACTCAGGGCAGCTCATCTCATGGCAATGAGGCAGCGGGAACAAAATAACTGACCAAGTGACAGCAGCTACATGAGAGAGGTCAACGTGGAACATGGTTCTTGCGGGAGGGGTGAGGGGTTTCCTACTAAGAGATGGGCTGGGCAGAATTGGGTGATACAGGATGGGGGACAGGAGTGGGAAGGGCATTCCCGGTGGGAAGTAGAACTTGAACAAAGGCAGGGTGTGGTCTAAGAGCATGCAGGTGACTGGGGTTGGGGAAGGGGGTGACGATGATTGCCAGGTAAGACAGTCAAGTCGGCCGGGCGCGGTGGCTCAAGCCTGTAATCCCAGCACTTTGGGAGGCCGAGACGGGCGGATCACAAGGTCAGGAGATCGAGACCATCCTGGCTAACACGGCGAAACCCCGTCTCTACTAAAAACACAAAAAATTAGCCGGGCGAGGTGGCGGCGCCTGTGGTCCCAGCTACTCGGGAGGCTGAGGCAGGAGAATGGCGGGAACCCGGGAGGCGGAGCTTGCAGTGAGCTGAGATCTGGCCACTGCACTCCAGCCTGGGCGACAGAGCGAGACTCCGTCTCAAAAAAAAAAAAAAAAAGACAGTCAAGTCAGGCAAGGGCCAAACACAGAGGGCTCTGGCCAGTGTTCTTAAGCAATGGAGAAACCGAGGAGAGACTGGGGAGAGTCTACCGACCCCTGCTGGGCAAGGCAGGCTCTGGGGTGGACAGGCAGATGCTTGGTGATGGCCAAAGAGGGAAGGGAGAACAGAGTACAAATGCTTCACTGAGAAACAAATCAGGATCTTCCAAATGGCTCCCAGGGCTGCAGGGACCCGGACGGGGCTTCCACAGGAGCCCTGCTGGCGCATGCAGCCCTCCCTGACTAAAGACGAGCCGATGAAGCAAGCCAGAGCCTGCATATTCTAGCAAAAAATTCCTTCCCGACTCCCAACCAGCGGACACCCTGAAGGCTACTCCCAGAAGTGCCTATCGCAGGGGAAGTAGTGGCAGACACCTGCCCTGGGTAAGGGCAGAGAAGGAAAAGCAGAAAGGGCTCTTCTTTCCCCACAGTGGGCTGGTGGGGCAAGACCCCCAGTCACAAAGGAAGACTCCTTTCCAAACGGGTTCTGTTAACCTGAACCACCTGGCAGAAGTAGGCGGGGACTACAGGAAAGTGTCCAGCCTTTGGGAGGAGTGCTTTGCAAATACAATGCCCTTTCTCAGCTCTCAAGCAAGGTCAAACAGCTGCCACCACCCTCCTGGAGCCCCAGAGACATTCAAGTGCCTCAGCAAAGGCCAAGTTATTCATTAATAAATGAGAAAACACCCAACTATCTAAATGACTTTTTAAAAATGCCTAGCAATCTGGCGGGTGGGGTGCAGCACTAGCTCTGCAGACGGCATGAGGTTAAAAATGACCCCAGCTTGGGATGCTGTGCTAAGAGCAGGGGCTCAAAAAAGATAAAGATCCACATCTGTGGCAGAAGCAGGTGAACAAATGAACAGGCCACATAAGTGGGAGAGACAAGGTGTACCTCAGCCTTCCTGACAAAGAGTGATTCATAAACAGGATAATGGGCACTCATGGGAATGAAAATCGCTTTTGGTGACACTGGCCTGAATCACAAGATATGGCCCCTTGCTGCCTAGGACAGTGGAGGGAACAGCAGACCACTTGAAGCTCACCCCTACCTGAGAGACTCAAAGAGCCTCAGACCTGGAGGGCTCGCAGGATCACCCATTCTAGATCCTCAATTTAACCCAAAAACCTGGGAAATGGCGGTCAGGGAAAAGGAAAAGATTTGTCCAAAGTCACAGAACCCATCAGCGGTAGCTGCAAGTCTGCCTCCAGGTCGTCCTGATGCCGGGCCCTCGTTCTTGCCAAGGAGACGAGAGAGAGGCTATCAAGAGTGGAAGAGTGGTGCCGAGTTTCTAAAGAGCTCTGATTCTACTCGCCTCTCCTGCGCTCCCCACAGTTCAGACCTGGCCCCAGTGCTCAGATACGGCCACAGCCAGCCCAAGTCCAAGCCTAGGCCCTGCTGGACACTCAGTAGGAAAGCAGGCAGGGCCCAAGGTGCACAGCCTCCCCAGGAATCTAGAGACACTTCGTTCACCCTGGGACCTTTAAATCAGACTCAATGCCTCACCACCCCCACCCCCCACCTCACACCCTTCCCAAATCTTGCCATCTTCTCCCTCCTTCCCAATCCCTAGTCTCCTCAACCACCTCCTTAGCTCCCCACCACAACCAAGCCCCCAGCCATTCCCCTCCACCTTTGCCTGCCAGCCAGCCTTCCCCTCTACTCTGGAGAATACAGCTGCCTCCTGCATTTTTTCCCTCTTTCTCCAACCCATCTCCCCTAAGTCGCTCTCCATCTTATCAATCCACATTCCTGGCCTCCTCTTCAAAGATACTGGTCAGACCACACTGCACCTCTGCTCAAAGCTCCCACTGGGTCTCCATACCCCCAGGACAATAGCCATTCATCTCAACCTCACATCTGCTCTGTCCAGAACACTCTTACACCCCACATTTTGTCTCAAATCATGAAATACCTACTCTGATAACCCCCAAGAAAACAGTATCTGGCCAGTCCTAGAGGCCAGGTCAAAGGCCACCTCCTCAAAGCAGCCTTCTAAGATTCCCAGGCAAAGGAATCCTCTGGGCCTACCCAGTGCATATCAGGGTCTGACCGTAGGCCCAGGGCACAGGCCTGTGGCTATTCCTATTCACAGTTGGCTTTACTACCCCTTCCCTTCAAGAACCTCTCAGCACGGGGCATCTCCTAGAGCACCTCAAGGCCTAGCCCAGAGCCTGGGCTAAACAACCTTCAGAAACTCTACCAATTGAACTGCTACCCTCTTCACCAACTCCAGAAGAGTAAACCTCAGGAACGCTGCTGGCTGGAGGGCAGGAGAGTCATGACCTGGGCTGGGGCCCTCTCCATAGCCTACTTGCCTATTAATGGACGTACTCCCACATTTCTCACCCCTGCCCACATCTCCACGCCTAGACCTTGCACCCATGCCCTCACCTCGTCCCAGAGCCTTTAAGAGGAAGAAGCCTTTGAGGAAGGACTTCAGGGGGTCTCAAATACAGCCCTGCTCAGGACAGAGTCTGACTGACCTGTTTCCTAATGTTTGAAATCCTTTTTATCAGGGACAAAACTGTTACAAATAAAATTAGAGCTGTGCAGGGTTGGTATCATTTCTTTCTTAAATGTTCAACAAGACTTCAGTGAAGCAATCTTGGCCTGAAGTTTTCTTTGGGAAAAGATTTTAGTTATAGGACTGTACAGATTTTCTATTTCTTCTCCAGTCAGTGTTATTAATTCATGTCTTTCAAGATGTCTGTTTCACCTAAGTTACTGAATTTACTGGCACAAAGTGACTTATATTGTTCTCTTAATAGCCTTTCAATGTCTGTAAGATCTGTAGTGATGTTCACTGATATTGCTAATTTGTGTCATTTTTCTTTATCAGACCAGCTGAAGGTTTATCAATTTTGGCACATGCCTCTATCTCATCTCCTCAGACTTGGTATTTCAACAATGGGTTTGCTCTTCAGTCTCCTCTCTCTGGAAGGATCCCTCACTGGATGAGTACACCTGCCTCTGGATGGCACATGAAGCGTGGGGGCAGCATCAATCCACACTGCTGTCTGAATGTAGTACCACTGCTAGAAGCAGGTCAATCAACAACCAGGCCTACAGGAGGAGGGAGGAAGACGAGAGGCTGCTCTATGCCCTCCTGTTGTCCCTTCCCACCCACAGTAAGATGAAGATCTCTCTTTCCTTGCTCCCCCCAGTCTCCTTTGTGGGCTAGGTCTACCTTGGGTACAAAGATAAAGAAAATAAGAACCCTGTCCTCAAGAATCTCAAGTCTACTCAAAGGAGCAGACTTAGAAAATGTAACTGTGCCATAAGTAGCGAGGAAAGCTTTACTAAATATCTCGTACACTTAGGGAATTAGCGAGGGATAGGCGTTGTTGGGGAAGGAAGTAATCCTTAAACTCAATTCTAAATGCCCGCTGGGGGATTACGAAGCAGCTAAAGAAGACAGAGCATTCCTGGGAGTGGTAACTCCCTACAAAGACATGAGAGCGAAGCAACAGCACTGTCACAGCTTGCAGAGCAGACCCACATAGCTGGCCCAGCCTCACCTGATGGTGTCAGGGGCAGGGCTCACAAGGCATTCCTCCAGCGCCGTGGGCATGAGGGCTGACACCCTGAACGGGCACTGTGGTAGCCTACAAAATGTGTCATGGGAGGAAAGGGGAAGACCAGAAGTCAGGTGAGATCCTCCACTCCCAGCCTGGACCTGCCCCAGCTTGCTGCTGTTTGTGTGTCTGTTTGGGAGGGGGGTTAAGGTTAATATGAGGGCTGGGAACTGTCACTGGGGGCAAGTGTGCCGAAGCAGGAGGACTTGAGCTCAGGGGATAAGGAATAAGCCTCTCCCTCTTCCTAAGACTTCCCAGGGACTCAAACTTTTAGGAGCTGCTGCCTAGAGCTCTCCCTTCCAGAAGGAAATAAGGGAAGCAGGAAAGGATTAAGAGAGAGACATTCAACTTCTCATCTAGGGTCTTCCCACCCTTCTTTAGCTTCCTGAAGAAGCTAGAGACTCAACTCATGGGTACAGAAACACTTTCCAACCCCCAGGTGACATGCCTCATTAGCTCTGAGTACGCCTGCTATGATGTCCATGGGAAACTGCCCTCTGTTCAACAGTTAAGAGAATAAGGCCTCAAAATCCCAGCCCCCTAAGAAGAGGCCAAACTGGCCCCACTTTGAGCCTTTGCAGTTCTGATTTGGGTCTGGGATGGGGAAAAAAATCAAAAGAGATGGGCACATAGTGCCTGAAGATGACAGGAAGAGACAGACAATGCTGGGGCAAACTTGGCAGGCTCCCCAGTGTCACCTTGTGCCCATCCTCAGGGCCAGTGCAGCCCCATGCTGGGGTGGAGGGACTTCCTGTTGGGTGTGGCCGCGGTGGGAGCTGTGTTCCAAGGGCATTTAGCAGGTAGGGCAGTCACCCGGAATCTGACTCACCCTGAAGAGGGAGTGATAAGAAGTCGGCTGAACACCACCATGCCTGGGACCAGAAACTGCACAGATCTCTACTGCCCAGAGACTGGGAGGGAGCAAGGGGGATAGCCTCTGCTTCTCCTGGGCAGGCTGAGATCTCGTCAGGCTGCAGAGCTCCTCACTCTGGGTCCCCTGCACTCAATGTGCTGCTAGGATGACTTGATCCAAGCATCCACTCTATCTGCAGACCAGACCAAGAGTTCCTAAAGGGCAGACGTTTGTTGTTACCAGTTTGTACCCACAGGCCTGACACCAATTACAGCAGGCACAGCACAGTGGTGCACAGGAGCGGGGAAATCCCGGCTCCATTTCTTCTTGGCTGTGTGACCGTGGGCAAGTTATACGACCTGTCTGGCCTCAGTTTCCTCATCTACAAAAATGAGGATAATCATACCGACATCATATCACTATTACAAGAAGGAAATGATGGAGAAAAGCCTGCAGCTTAGGGAGACGAAGCAGTCGAGCCTGAAGAGCAGGGAGAATCAGGCCAGGGCAGGAAGAAAAGGGCTACAGAAAAGCCAGTGGGGCACAGGCCCAGAACGGTGTGCCTCTGCAGAGGTCATGGTAAGCTTCCACGCCCATCATCCTTATCAGATGTTCTCAGCAATCCTGTGAGCAGACAGGGCAGTGTTGTAATACCTGCTTCACCAAGACATTAGAAGATGATGTCAGATGATCTGTGCAGTGAAGACAGATCTGATTCCCCATTCAGTGCTTCACCAAGAGTCAGCGGGAGCAGGTGGGGACTACCATCCAAGAGGCTGGGATTAGCTAAGAGTCACTGCTCTCCTGTGGGTTCATGTGTTCCCTAAAGGCTTCTGAGCAGAGCAAGAACAAAGCGCTGAGCAGGAGGCTGGGAGAACAGCAAGGAGGCTAGAGATAAGGATTGGAGATAAGGACGGGAACTAGGTCAGTAGCCGTGGACTAGAACAAGGAGGTGCTTCAACACTGTGGGGAGACAGGGAGGAGCAGAAACAACTGAGGTTCTGCTGCTGACTCACTGGGGGAAGGAAGGCGCCTTTGACAAAAAGGTGGTGGTGCTTAGGGGACAAAGAGAAAGGGTGCGGCAGCCTTCAGGCATTCTAACGGTGAGGCTTGATACCCAGGGCCTGAGGAAGGCTGGCGCCAAGGGATAGCACCTGTCAATGTGCCCTCAGCGGTGGAAAGGAGGGCCTGCTCCACTCAGAGGACAGGCACGCCGGGCCCCACCATCCATATGGCACCTCAACGCCCAGGCCACGGCATGCAGAGCCAGTACAGCTCCTCACCAGGCCCGTCGCGCAGCCCTGCCCAGATATCCTCTGTGTGTGTGTATTAGGAGTGTGGGGAGCCAGCCCAAGTCAACTCTGATCCTATTCTTGCTGCACGTGCTCAAGGGGGGCACTAGAGAGCTCCTCCAGCAGACTTGATTAGTTGACAAATACTGACTGGCTCCCCCGTGCCAGATACTCCACGCTGGGTACTGAGGAGAAAGAGTAACGAGTAGGCACCTAGTGCCCACAGAGCAGGGCAGGGATTCTTATCCTCGGTGAACAGATTCCAGAGGTCAATGACCAGAGAGAAACACAGGCGGGTGTGAGAAGGTGAATCTTAGTGGATGAGAAATCTGGAGCGCTTCAGATTCTCAAAGGGATGGCGACCCACACGAGAAAAGAGAAGGTGTCAAAAGCCAGGGAAGGCAGTGGGTTTTTTGTTTTTTGGTGGCATAAGAAGTGTCTGTGGAGGCTTTCCAAAGGAAGTGTCACCTTAAAGGATGAGTGGGAGTGGGGACAGAGGGACGGAGGGGGAGAGCAGAGGGAACAACCAGAACCATTAGTGTGCAAAGGGTCCCTCCCACTGCCCTGAGACTTCACCCACGCTGGCCCCAGCAGGAAATAATCTCTTGGAAGGTCACACAGAGGGCAAGGCGAAGAACAGTCCCTTCCCCTTCCTTCATATGCAGCCAGACTGGACAAGTTCCTCTGGGAAGTCTGGCCTGGCTCCGACCTCCCTCCAGGGTCCTTCCTGTAGGAGGCGCTGTGGTATGCAGGAAGCCCAGCCTGCAGCCCTGGACTGGGCAAGCGGTGGGAACATCAGGACACACTGCTTACCAGTGGTGGGACCTCCCTGAGGCTCTGTCTCCTCCCCTGTCAAAGTGGGGCTGGTGCTACTTTAGCAGGGGCATGTGAGGATTACACAAGACAACTTGGGTCCACCATGTGGTACAGGGCCCCACACGACCCTGCACCATGAAAAACTGCCTGCTGGCTGGGCGCGGTGGCTCACGCCTGTAATCCCAGCACTTTGGGAGGCCAAGGCAGGTGGATCACAAGGTCAGGAGTTTGAGACCAGCCTGGCCAATACGGTGAAAACCTGTCTCTACTAAAATTAAAAAATTAGCCGGGCATGGTGGCGGGCACCTGTAGTCCCAGCTACTCGGGAGACTGAGCAGGAGAATCACTTGAACCCGGAGGTGGAGGTTGTAGTGAGCTGAGATTGCACCACTGCACTCCACCCTGGGCGACACAGTGAGACTCCATCTCAAAAAAAAAGAAAAGAAAAGAAAAACTGCCTGCTGACATCTTGCAGTGTTCCAAGTCCTGCTGTCCATCAGTGATGGGCCTAATTCGAACCCTGGTTCTTGCTGCATCCCTCTTAGGGAACCAGATGTTCCCTCTGTTCTCACTCACCCCTTGCCCTGACACGAAAACCAAGAAAGCACTTAACAAGAACTCAGGACCCAGGACCCAGGGCCCAGATCCACACTGGGAAACAGAAGGCCTATTACTATTAGACCAACCAGAAGAGAAACTGACCTACATTTGCATTTCTTTGAGACAGGGTCTTGCTCTGTTGTCCAGCTGTCCAGGCTGGAATGCAGTGGTACAATCATAGCTTCCCGCAGCCTGAAATTCCTGGGCTCAAGTAACAGTTCTACCTCAGCCTCCTGCATAGGAGTAGCTAGGAATACAGGGGCGTGCCACCATGCACTGCTCTTTTTTTTTTTTTTTTTTTTTGGCGGGGGCGGTAGAGACAGGGTCTAACTATATTGCCAAGGTTGGTTTTGAGCTCCTGGGCTCAAGTAATCCTCCTGCCTTGGCCTCCCAAAGTGCTGGATTATAGGCATGACCCACATGCCCAGCCCATTTTTTAAATGTAACAACATTCATGTGAATGGAGCACATTATCCTTTTCTGAAAGCGCTACTTTTTTTGGCCAAGTCTCTGTAGATACTAAACTTTTAATTTTTAAAAGTGAAGCTCAAATGGAAATAACCTGTGTCCATAAATGGATGAATGAGTAAAGAAAATTCAGTATATACACACAATGAAATACTATTCAGGCTTTAAAAAAAAAAAAGAGGAAATCCCGTCATTTGCAACAACATGGATGAATCTGGGGAACATTATGCTAAGTGAAATAAGCCAGGCTCAGAAAGACAAATACTGCATGATCTCACTTATATGTAGAATCTAAAACACTAGAACTGGCCAGCCACAGTGGCTCACACCTGTAATCCCAGCACTTTGGAAGGCTGAGGCGGGTGGACTGCTTGTGCCCGGGAGTTCCAGACCAGCCTGGGCAACATGGCAAAATTCCGTCTCTACAAAAACTATAAAAAATTAGCTGGGTGTGATGGCACACACCTGTAGTCTCAGCTACCCAGGAAGCTGAGGTGGGAGGACCAACCAGCCCAGGAGGTCAAGGCTGCAGTGAGCTGTAATTGAACCGCTGCACTCCAGCCTTGGAAACAGAGTGAGACCCCTATCTCAAAAAAATTAAAAATTAAAATAAGAAAATAAAAAGTACTGCCGGGCGCGGTGGCTCAAGTCTGTAATCCCAGCACTTTGGGAGGCCGAGACGGGCGGATCACGAGGTCAGGAGATTGAGACCATCCTGGCTAACACGGTGAAACCCCGTCTCTACTAAAAATACAAAAAATTAGCTAGGTGTGGTGGTGGGTGCCTGTGGTCCCAGCTACTTGGGAAGCAGAGGAAGGAGAATGACGTGAACCTGGGAGGCGGAGCTTGCAGTAAGCCAAGATCGCGCCACTGCACTCCAGCCTGGGCGACAGAGCCAGACTCTGTCTCAAAAAAAAAAAAAAAAAAAAAGTATTTTTAACAAGGATCAAATTAAGAATGACTATCTGCTATCTGATTCCCTTAGGGGTATCAAGAGGCCCCCAGCTACAAGAACAAGCACCACCCATCTGTGAAGTATCCCCACAGAATCCTTAATTCGGACCCCACCACAAAACTCGGTGTGGGCCAAAGGTCACGACCACTTTTAGCAGAAAGGTGTTCTTCCCATGCCTTCTAATGATAACCATCCCAGATATATGATTTTACCTTTATTTCCCTGCATGAGATTTTGTTTGACATCTGTCTTCCTTCCTAGGCTAGAAGCTCTCAGAGGCCTGTCCATCACTGCTCGCAGCACCTGGCACTAACAGCAGCTGGACCAATACTAAAGGAACCACCCAGGGAGGCAGGAGGCACATGCTAACTTCCCATGTTACAGGAACTTCTGTTGTCTGAGCCTTCCAACAGCACCCACATATTAGGTTATCACTGGCCTTGTTGCACAGATGCAAGAACTGAGGCTGGTCCAGGTCTGTGCATGTCATACCTAATACTCTTTCCATTGGGCAGAGCTCAAGTTTTGGGAAATAAAACAGAAGCCCAGCTCCCTGCTGCCACATCCTCAGTTCTTTCTACCACATATGCTGCTTGTTTATCCCTTGGTTGTCTGTTCTATCCTCCTTTCCAACAACTATCTGCACCTCTGCTTCTCTCCTGCAAAATGAGGACAAAAATCCCAACCCTGCTCACTTCTTGCAAGTGTGGTTTTAACTAGATTCCATAAAATTGGAAGATTTTCCATTAGAAGGTGAGCTCTGGGCAGTGCCAAACCCAAATGTCGCTCTTCTCTGTTCTGTATGTCTTACAACAACACTGTCATTTCTTTGGTAATAACAGTGTGCCAGGCAACTGATTATTCCATTAATTAAACAGTAGTATTGATATTATTGAAAATAATCAATAGTTAATCACTATAAAAATCTAATAAGGTCAGTACTCCTTTCTCCTTCCACAGATGAGAAAAATGGAAGCCCAGGGCAATTAAGTAATCCATCCAGAGTCACACAGCTAGAGGCTGCCAGGACCCAGAACAGCAGGACAGGCTTCAGGCATAGGCTAATTCCCTCTAGAACCCCTGCCCTTTGTTCTTGTCCCACTCCTGTCCTAACCTTTCACATGCAAATGGTTTCAAGGGTGTCTAGGGCTCCTCCACATCACATGACAGAGTTGACAGTTCTTCCTGGTGTCATTTCAGAGAGATACAGTCAAACCCATCGAGAGCCCCAGATACGGTCATTTCTTGGCCAAGAACTCCAGTCCCAAAAGGCATCACGAGGAAAAAAAAGAGCAATGCATGTAGAGGTGTTTAGAGCTGTGTTTCTCACAAGAGGGAGAAGTGGAACTATGCAGTGAGCCCAACACCTGTAGGGCAGCATTCATGTGATGGGCCGGGGAGGCATTAAAATAGCGAGGGTAGCACTATGCAACAGACACGCACAGGAACGCCAGGGGGAAGAGTCCTATACTACGTACTCATGATCGCAACCATGGCAATACCATACATACAAATGGCCAAAGACTTCCTGGACCTGCACTCAACTGTGGGTAGTATTTTTTCCATCTTCCTTAATTCTGCTGTCAAAATGACTTAATAATAAAAGTAACCAGAGGAACCTAGCTGGCTGTGGCTCACTATCTTGACTCATACCCTAAACAGATTCTCTTGACCCTCACCTGGCTAAATGGGAAAGCAGGAAACCATGGCTGGCACTCAGGCCTGACACAGCCTTGTCAATGCGTAATGACTTTTCTCAAGCTTGGAAAAAAAAAAAGTCCAGCTTTGCTGGTGCAGAAGAGGGCAGATTGAGCCCGCACACACCAGCGTCCCTCTGCAGCCTGGGACTCTAACCACAGTAACAAATGCAGCAGCCAACTGCAGACTAAGCCCCCTTAAGTCAGGACAAACATCTCCATTATGTCTGGGGAGCGGAGGGGACTAAAATGTCAGTTAAGAAACTAACTGATGGTGAGCAATGAAGTCACCTCCCCATTCTCTCACCCTACCCCACCATTTCCCTTCTCTTGAAGGGGAAAAAAGTCTCCTCCACCACAAAGCAGAATTTACAACCACTAGGACTTCCTCACCATTCTAAGCTCACAAGGGGAGCAGCAGTGAGCAAATCACAAAGGCAAATGATAAGGTCAATGCAGATTGGAAGACCTCTCCCCCGGTGGGAGACAGCTTTGCGTGGCACCCAGAAACCCCTTCCCCATTGCCTCATAGTAGACAGCCAGAGGAGTCAGGCACAGGGGGTCCACCTGGTCAGTTCCAGGGACTGGAACAACCACCCAGACAGACTCTCTGGTCCTGAGGACATGTGGCTGCTACCTGACCATCTCCAGATCCGTCATGCCTGCAGAACAAAAGGTGACCTTTCTCCACAAACTCTGGCTGGTAGATAGGATCCTTGGGCTGCGCTCAGGAGAGAAGAAGAGCAAGCCCAACAACTATGTGTGCACTTTCGCTGGATCCAACAGACAGCAAGCAAAGGCCTGAAAACCTCAGTGGGTGGCCCCTGTAAATGATACCCTTTCACCTCCCACACACACCTTAGTCCCATGGGCCTGTTCACGTCAATTCTGGGTCCCCTAAAACAGTTTCCCTGATAGCTGCCAAAGGCCTTCACTCAAACCTGGCACCAGATGCACCAACCTCAATAGCATCTATGTGACCTCTCACGTGGGTAGATTTGTTCTTAAAATGGGGTGGGTCAAGGGAATACGAGCTACCATTTATTAAAAGAATACGTATTTCCACTGGGTGCGGTGACTCACGCCTGTAATCCCAGCACTTTGGGAGGCTGAGGAGGGCGGATCACAAGGTTAGGAGATAAAGACCAGCCTAGCCAACATGGTGAATCCCTGTCTCTACTAAAAATACAAAAATTAGCTGGGTGTGGTGGCAGGCACCTGCAGTCCCAGCTACTTGGGAGGCTGAGGCAGGACAATTGCTTGAAACCGGAAGGCGGAGGTTGCAGTGAGCCGAGATTGCGCCACTGCACTCCAGCCTGGGCAAAAGAGGGAAACTCCATCTCAAAAAAAAAAAAAAAAAAGGTTATTTCCCAACCAACCGATAGCCAACACCACAGCTGGGACATCAGGGTTCCTGGTATCCATGTCACACCACTGGCTTATTTAAAGCCTGTGACCAACTAAAATGCCCAGTTCTTTGCCAATGTTGGCGGCTGTCAAAGCACCCCTAGTCCATGCCTAAACTACAGATCGAAGAAACCTAACTGACTTCACAATCACCCAGTGTCTTCTTGCTGTTATCATCGCCACAGCCTGCACATTTTTTAAATAAACTCCTGGACTTGTCCTCACGGGCAAGTCTGTTTTCCCCTGAGGAAAATCTCAGCCCATCCAACTCCCAAATCCATGTGCCTACCTAGTTGCCTCTTCATTTGAATGTTTACAGAGTCTCTGAGTCTTGTCATGGGGCAGACAAAAAGGTGACTAAAGCGAGATGGCTGCCCTCAGGGAGATCAAGGGCAGGGAAGGGGGAAGCAGATAGGGAACAGATAACCACCCTACAGTGCATGCAAAGCCTGAGTGCCGCTGGGAATGAGAGAAGGTGGGACCTGAGAACACCTGGAGGGCCAGGTGGACAGGCTGTCCAGGGAGAGAAGAGGGAAGATGCAGATTGAGCGGGCAGAGAGGGGAATGTTAGGGTCACTAGAAGGAGCAGGTGTGTCCAGGCAGAGAGTGGTGATATCCAAGGGGACTGGGGAAGTGAGATGGGCCTGCCTCATGGGCTAGACTTTATCTCACAAGCACTGAGAAGCTGGACGACAGGTAGAGAGGTGGCAACAATATGATTAGAGTATTATTTATAAAGAGCATTTAGCAAAGGCCAGAAAGCAAAGGGGCCCCCCAAAAAACAAGCTGGATGTGAGTTAGGAGAGCCACCTTCTCACCCCAAGGACAGCAGAAGAGCAGCTGCCTCTGAGTCTGCCAGGAGGGACAGTCCCTTCCAACCGCACGCTGCCATGTGGTGCTTGCTCATCTACTCACACTTCACTCTTGTGCACACCAGGGCCTCTGGCCCTCACAACCACCCCAGAATCAGGTATTATCACTGCATACAAATGACCAGGTTCAGAACGACTAAGAAACTTAACCAATGGTTCACAGCTAATAAAAGATAGGCCCACAATTAAACAGGGGGCTTTCTGATTGCATCAGGCTTTCAAAATTCTCTCAAATAAACAGCCCCGAGGCTTAGGTGTGCTTTCTGCCTAACAGCCAGAGAAATGTGATCTCATCTATTCTTATACCAAATGAGAAAAATAAGAAAACCACCAAACTGGTAGGGCTGCAGAGGCCTCAGATATGAGCTGATAGAGGATAAACTAGCAGCAGCCCAGGAAACGGTTATAAATACACCTACCAAATCAGAATCTTCCATGGTAAGACCTGGGAATCTGAATGTTCAAAGAGCCCACCCACTCCTGGGTCGTATCTCTAATACATGGCCCAATTGAGGAACCTCTGAGTGAGACCACATGCTGCCTCCTCTTCAAGAGGCTGACCTAGAAGAGAAAGCGGCCTGCATGAGGCCACACTCAGCTGCCTGAGGGCTACCGTGGTCACCAAGGTGGGCTCTGGACATAGGGCAGGCAGGATGGGAAGAAACGCAGAGAAATCATTCATAAGGGGCTAGGCTCAGTGTCTCACGCCTGTAATCCCAACACTTTGGGAGGTTGAGGCAGGAAGATTCCTTGAGCCCAGGAGTTCAAGACTAGCCTGGGAAACATGGTGAAACCCTGTCTCTACCACAAAAAAAGACAAAGCCGGGAGTGGCAGTGCACACCTGTAGTCCCAGCTACTTGGGGGGCTGAGGTAGGGGAATCATCTGAGCCCAGGAGGTCAAGGCTGCAGTGAGCCAAGATTGCACCACTGTACTCCAACCTGGGTGACAGAATGAGTCCCTGTCACCACCGCACCCACCCCCCCCAAAATAAAAATCATTCATACAACGTAAATATCCAGAGGGCCACAGGAGATCCAGGTGAAGTGTGCAGCAAGAGAAAGGCAGAAGCCAGGGCCAGACCTCGGGTCTGGACCTCAGGTAGACTGGTGTATCCAATGCACCATGTTCCCAGTTACTGTATGGGCTGCCCAGAGCCCGAGCTCCTCCCTTCACTTATGAAAGCTCCACCTTGAGTCTTGGGGGAGGGAGAGCCTGCCCCTCACTACAGAAGCCAAAAGTGCCCCACTCACTTTCCCAGCCTGCCTTGCAGCAGGAAGTTAACTCTGGCCCTGTTGATCCAAAATGCCCATAAGAGACTCCAAATGAGTTGTGACCTGCAGAGAGGTAGGGGTGGGGTGGCACAGACTTCTCTCTAGGGGAGCTGCAATAAGATTTGATTCAAGATTGATTCCAGGGCACGGGGCAACAGGGCTAAATGTAGTATCCTGTACTCAAAGGCAGTAGTAGTTTCCTCATCGAGCCATTTTCCGTTTCTCTTGTGAAATGTTGGGCTTCTTTCAGGCTATGTACCTCTAAGGCTGGCTTGCTTTCTTTTTTTTTTTTTTTTTTTGAGAAGGAGTCTCGTTCTATCGCCCAGGCTGGAGTGCAGTGGCGTGATCCTGGCTCACTGCAAGCTCCGCCTCCCGGGTTCACGCCATTCTCCTGCCTCCGGAGTAGCTGGGACTACAGGTCTTTCTTTTTAATTTTTTTTTTTCTTTTACTCCTGGTAAGCTGTGAGTAGCTCGATTTTTAAAATAACAAGCATTTTGTTTTCTTCTAAAACCAGCCAGAATGAATTTCTGTTGTTTGCAAATAAGTGCCTTGGCTACAAATGGCCATTTATAGCAGTAACCTAAAAACGAAGTGTGTGGCAGGCCAGGTCCCACTAACGCAGGCCTCCATTACGTTTTAGTACTGACTGAGTAGCTAGGTTAAATATTAAAAGCTCGCCGGGGCGGTGGTTCACGCCTGTAATCCCCGCACTTTGGGAGGCCCAGGCGGGTGGATCACCTGAAGTCAGGAGTTTGAGACCAGCCTGGCCAACATGGTGAAACCCTGTCTCTACTAAAAATACAAAAAATTAGCCGAGCGTGGTGGTGGGCACCTGTAATCCCAGCTTCTCAGGAGGCTGAGGCAGGAGAATCACTTGAACACGGGAGGCGGAGGTTGCAGTGAGCTGAGATGATGCCACTGCACTCCAGCCTGGCCAACAGAGCGAGACTCCATCTCAAAAAAAAAAAATATATATATATATATATATACACACACACACACACACATACATATATATATGTAAAGCTGATAGAACCAGTGCCCTTACAAAAAGGCTAGAATGTAA
The DNA here is from genome assembly GCF_043159975.1 of Macaca nemestrina. Classification (NCBI taxonomy): domain Eukaryota; kingdom Metazoa; phylum Chordata; class Mammalia; order Primates; family Cercopithecidae; genus Macaca; species Macaca nemestrina. The sequence continues at coordinate 110,329,514 of NC_092126.1, forward strand.
CAAAAGCCCACCAAGAGTTTGGCCTAGGCCTTTCCTGGGCCTTGAAGCATGACAAGATAATGAAGGAATTCTTAACAGGACCTGTTATAGGATTAAATAAGTTATATTGGAGGTCTGAAGAAACTCCCCAGGCCTCCACAAACAAGTTTATTGGGAGACTGAAAGGAACTCCCCAAACCTCCATGATTTAGCAGAAGACAAGATAAGGGTAATCACCCCAGCACCTGGACCCATTTATATTAAGAAAACTTACTGAGGGTCCAGAGGAAGGTCTTCAGCACTTTACAGGGCTCAAAGTTGTGTTACATTCCACTGTTCATCCAATCCCCAAGGCGAACCTGAGGTAACGGCAGGGCAAAAGTTGTGATGCCCACTCTGCAAATGGAGGAGCTGGGAGTCGGGATGTTAAGAGTTCTGTGAGCTTGGTCCCAGCATCCTCCCCAACTCTCCTGACCACCGCAAAGGCCAGTCACTGATGTAAGCCAAGGCCCTTACCTGAGCTAGGGGCCATCTCTGCATTTCCTCCAAGCCAACACACAGCTGAGCATGAAACATACCAGACCCCAGCATCAGGCACCCCAGTATGAAATGCAAAATTCCTTACAAGTCAATTTCCAGGCAAGTCAGAGGTTTACACAGCAACAAAATGTGCTGAAGCTCCTAGGAGACTGGAAGCTATTTTAACCTCTGATCAGCTGCTTCTCGGAGTGTCACAATCTGAGAAGTAAAGGGAAGACAGCTGTCCCCTCTGTGGTGTGATCTACAAGGGATAAAAATCCTAACTAAAACCAAATTTAAACAAGTCAGAACTGGCACCTTTTTTTTCTGTGGGGGGAAATACTGCTTCACAAGGTCTTAACCTCACCCACACACACTTCCTTTGGCTGCAAAGCGTTTTTAAAAATCCACATGCTCAGCATATGGAAAGGTTGAGAAAGCAGAACCACATGAGGAGTTGATACCCAGCTCTGAGAACTGTGTACTGTGGTACCCTGGGCCAGTTTAGCTTCTCAGAGCTGCAGTTTCTTCAACTGCTAAATAGCATTAAGTGAGGGTTCGCAAGTGACGTGACAGCCCTACACTGTGGCTGGCACACAGTACATCCTCAGTCAGTAGGCACCGACCACAGTGATGAAGACAGTGGAGCTTGAGACTCTCACCTGCGTCTTCAGGGTGAGACCCTCTCATCCACTGACAAAGGAGTCACATAACAGATCCCCACATTCATGCCTTGTTCCTTCCCTCAGTTCACCCAGAGCGGCCATCAGTTTCACCCAGAGGAAGACCCAGCCCTTGCCCTTGAGCTACCACAGTTGAGAAGAGCAGACCCTACATGTGTGCAGAGAATATGAGTCCAAGTCAGAAAAACCTAGCCAGTGTGGGGGGACAGGGAGGAGGCAAGGAAGAAGGGCCTTCCACAGATCGTCTTCCCCAATTCAGACCACTTCCATGCCTGCCTGCTCTGCTCCTGCCCCTCCTCTGCCTAAAATCCCTCCAACTCTTTCACACCTGGAAACAGCTATCACTCTCCATGCCATCCACTCAATCCCTCAAGTGTTTTCTCAGCACCTCTACCAGCTCAGGCTCTGTCTTGTGAGTTATGCAGCCTGGGACAAAGCCCAAATGGGGACACGACTCATAAGCCAACCAATAAGATAAAGCAGGGTATGTATATCGATGCTGGGCTCAACTCTCTCCTCCATGCCACATGCATGCAGTGCTGTCCCCCATTCCCTGTCCAAGTCCTCCCTCCAAGACACCGACAGTGCTCCCCTGCCCCTCCTCCGTGGATGGCAGTGTAGAGTATTATAACTAGGGGTACACAGGTCAACCTCCCCACGGGGCCCCAGCATGACCACGTCTGAAGCAAAGGCCAGCCTCACTGACCTCATTTCCCACCCAGGCTCTGTGCAGACAGCGGCCTCAACAATACCAGTTATAACAGCCAGGTGTGGAAACTGACTCCTCACCCAAGACACAGCCCAGCATTCACTCTCACTTCCTACATAGCTGCCTGAGTCATGGACTCCTGGGCCCAGGACAGAAAAGCCCTGCTTTAACCAGATGATGACAAACACAGGTGCTTTTTCTTCAGGATTCAAATTACCCTGCAAGAAATCTAGTGGTGCCTTGCCCTGAAAACAATGGAAGGGGGGATGTCCTTGAAAGGACAAATGTTTTCTGCTCCAGCCACTCACATTTTCTCTAGACAGAGCAGCTCTTTAGAGCCCTGAATCAAAACAGTCCAGGAGTGTGGATGTTACCGCCACAGGGCACTGTTGCCGAAGCAACTGTTTTTCCTCTTGGAATTCTTTCAAGGGTACAAGCTGTTGCTTCCCTCCAAAACAAAACCAGGGAGAAGCCAGGGTCCCAGAATTTAAAGGAAAGTTCCAAAGGAAGGAGGAGGGCCAGGCATGACTGAGCCTTATCAAGCTCGCCATGGGGTGCCCCAGATCTCTGAACACCTGGCTTAGAAACAGCAAGTCCCTCTCAGCTACTGAAGGTGTATGTGTAGGGAAGGCAAAGTGGGGGTATGGAGGTATGAAGGTAGCGCTGCTTATGTGTGTTTTGAGGTGTGTGTGAGATATGTATTGGTGTAAAGGGGTTGGGGTTTGTAGGTGTGGGTTGGGGGCATGTGGAGGGGTGTTGTGGGGGGTTGAAGGTGTGCAGGGAACGGGAGGGTGTGGGGAGAAGGGAGGTACTATTGTCGGGGGAGGTGTGTGGGGCAGGGCCTGGGGTGTGTGGTAGTGTTGTGAGGTTAAGGGAGTATAAGGAGGTGGGATGCACTGTAGGCAGGGGGCTGGGTGTGGACAGTACACGCTGTATGTGCATGTATATTTGCACTGGAGGTAGGTTGGAGGTATGTGAGATGGGTTACGGAAAATATTCCAAGATGATACCTGAGACATCTTCTCCAGAAACAAGAACATGAATTGCATTTCATTTCTATATTACAATTCTTAGTACTACAGAATCACATGCTGGTCCCAATGTCTGCAGGGTCCATGGAAGAGCCAAAAACCATTTATTTATTTTTATTTTTATTTTTTTTTTGAGACGGAGTCTCGCTCTGTCGCCCAGGCTGGAGTGCAGTGGCGCAATCTCGGCTCACTGCAAGCTCCGCCTCCCGGGTTCACGCCATTCTCCTGCCTCAGCCTCCCGAGTAGCTGGGACTACAGGCGCCCGCCCCTGCGCCCAGCTAATTTTTTCTATTTTTAGTAGAGACGGGGTTTCACCATGGTCTCGATCTCCCGACCTTGTGATCCGCCCACCTCGGCCTCCCAAAGTGCTGGGATTACAGGCGTGAGCCACCACGCCCGGCCCCAAAAACCATTTAAAACATACAGCCCAAGTTTGAAACAACTGCCCTGAAGCAACTATCTGAGGTAATACATACTTCTAGTCAGTACATCCCGGGGCCAGCAGGTCCAGACTATGGACAGAGTCTGGTTGGCAGGTCAGGAGGCCAGCACTGGAAAGCCTGGCTCGGCAGGTCCTTGTCTTCCCTGGGAGTCCATGTTGAGTCTTTTCTCTAGTGCACAAAGGCTACGGGGCTCAGAGTCACAGGACGCAGCATACCCACTACAGTGCCATGGGGCACCTAGGAAATGTTTTGTTAAAATAAGTTTAAGAGTTGTCTCTGCCTACAAGGAGCTGCCCGTCTACTGAAGGGGTGGCATGAACTGGGACTTAGAAGCATGAAAAAATAAATATATTTTAGCAGCTACTACTACTACTACTACTACTACGTCTACAATGACAATTATCAAGATGTTACAGAAGGTTAACCGCATTATCATGAACAGTGCATGCCAATTAAATCACAGAAAACTCTTCTTTCTAAAACACAAATGTCAAATATCAAATGGTGCCAAGTCACTGATATCCATATGGGGAGAAAGAATCTTGATCCCTACGCACACCATACAAAAGCAAATTCCAGACGGTTAGAGGTCTAAAGGTTAAAGTAAAACAAGCAAACTTCTAGATTATAACAAAAGAATATCATCTAGACCTATACATAGGCAACTATTTCCTTAAACAGGCCACAAAAGGTATTAGGGGGAAAAAAGTGATAAACTACATTAAAATTAAGAACTTCTGTTCACCAAATAATTCAATTTTGGGCCAGGTGAGGTGGCTCACGTCTGTAATCTCAGCACTTTGGGAGGCCGAGGCTGGTGGATCACCTGAGGTCAGGAGTTCAAGACCAGCCTGGCCAACATGGTAAAACCCCGTCTCTACTAAAAATACAAAAATTAGCCAGGCATGGTGATGTGCACTTGTAATCCCAGCTATTCGGGAGGCTGAGGCACAAGAATTGCTTGAACCCAGGAGGTGGAGGTTGCAGTGAGCCAAGATTGTGCCACTGCACTCCAGCCTGGGCAACAAGAGTGAAGCACCATCTCAACATAAAAAATAAAAATAAAAATAAAAATAAAAATTCAATTTTTAAAAGCCTGAAAAGTCGAAGCCAAGGCAGGCAGAAGACACAGTCACATCACACACACAGAACAAAGGGCACATAAGGAACTCCTAGAAATCAATAGGGAAAACAGGCAACTGAATAAAAGGAAGAAGAGGCATGAACAGGCACTTTGCATAAACATATGAAAAGATAATGCAACTTCATTAGGTAGGAAATACAAATTTAAACCACAAAAGGATACCACTATACCTCCACCAGCATGGCTAACATGAAACAAAACTAACCACACGAAGTATTAGAGAGGAACCGCCATACAATGCTGGTCAGAGTGCAAAATGGTAGAGCCATTTTGCAAAGGTGTTTGACAGTATCTGTCCTATATACACCCTATGGCCTAGCAATTCCACTCCTAGGCACAGATCCTACAGATGTGTACATATGTTCACCAAGACATGTACAAGACTGGGAAGAGCAGCACAATCCATAATAGTTCCAGCCTGAAAATCCACAGGAGAATGGATAAAATCTGATCTATTCAAACAACGGAATACTATACAGAAATAAGAATGCACTAATTCCACACCCAACAACTGACAAACATGATGAATGAAAGAGGCCAGATGCAGAAAACTACATACTGTTTAATTCCATTTACATAAGATTCAAAAGGAAGGAAGGCAACTTCTTGAGTCAGTAAGTCCAGAGTGGTTCCCCTGGGAGAGTGAACATCTGGGAGGTGATTCTGGGATGTTATCACGTTTCTTGATCTGAGTGACTGACACGGGCATGTTCACCTTAGGAAAATTACTGGGCTGATTTGTGTACTTTTCTCTCTGTAAAGTTTGTATGCTTACTTAAAAGGATTTTTTATGCCGCTATGAAGTCATTAAAAAGAAAAACTTAAGCCCACTTAGAAACCAAAAATAAAATCATTGAAATCTAGAGAGAACTCAGTCGAGAGGACCATAAGGAAAAAGTCCTCCAAAGAGAAGACTAAGGACTCTGAAGCACACCCAGAAGACAGCTACTTGGACACTGAAAGGGAAGCACACGCCTTTCACGCCCTCCTGGCTCCAGGAGACAGAAGAAAAAAACTGAGGGATTCACCATCAAGGCCATGCAAATTCTTTTGTTGCAAAAGCTAACAGAAAAATTAAAAACCAGCTTGAATTTCAAGATTCTTTGCTTTCCAACTCTCTGCCCCCATCAGTGAGACCTGGGGAACATGACTTACACCTTGTAACACCGCAGAAGTCAATCAAACGGGAGACTGTGGTGGAACAACTGTGTCACTGGCACAGCAAGAAAGAGGAACCTTGTTTTGTGGCTGTCTAGTGCCTCTTCTGCTATGTAGAGGGTGCTTCGGCCACCACAGGTAAGCTAAACCGTGAAGGATCCCGAATAGCCACCTGCCTGCCTCGAAGAAAACCGTGCCCTCCGAGGGAAATCCAGAGAGAGGCTCACCCTTCGCCCAGGCCAGGTGTTTCTCCCCAGCATATCAGACCAAGCTGAATGGAGGTCCCATTCTCTTCCCTGTAGCTCAATGCAGAGCCCCTCCTTGCACAGCTCCAAGGGGTGAGGGCAGCACCAATTCCATCCCAGAGGAAGAGCACCCCCAAATTTGGCCAGGAGGCGGTGGGCTCCAGAGGACAAGGGATCGGCCCTGTGTGACTGCGTATGGTCCCTTGCCTCTCCACATCTGTGCTGTCTCAGGTGCAAGTTAAAGGGGCCCTCAACCAGGGGTAAAATAAGAGTATAGGAGAAAGAATAAATCCACACATCACACTTCCCACCTCTCAACTCCCTTCTGCACACACCATCTCACTTAACTTATCCTGGGAGGGAGGAGTTACTGTGGCCATCTTCCAGCTGAAGAAGGATGTGAAGAGACCTACCTATCTACACATCTCAAGGTGAGCAGGGTGGCAGAGCCAGGTGGACAAAGCAACCTGTCCAGAGAGCAGGGAATCATGAGAGAAACGGCCAGCCTGATTCAGAAGCAGGGGTCATATTGCAGGAGCTGCAGTGCAGCCCTCAGGGCCTATGTGCAGGGACAGAAAGGAAAGGGGAGGGGGGAGTGTACATTTAGGGCAACTTGAATCTATGCTCCCAGGTTGAAAAAAAAAAAGAAAGGGGGCCGGGCACAGTGGCTCACACCTGTAATCCCAACACTTTGGGAGGCCAAAGCTGGGAGACAACTTGAGGCCAGGAGTCTGAGACCAGCCTGGACAACATGGCGAAACCCCATCTCTACTAAAAATACAAAAATTAGCCAGGCACGGTGGCACATATCTATAATCCCAGCTACTCAGAAGGCTGAGGCAGGAGAATGGCTTGAGCACGGGGCAGGGCAGAGGCTGCAGTGAGCTGAGATTGTGCCACTGCACCCCAGCATGGGCAACAAAGTGAGACTCTTATAAAAAAAAGGAAAAAGGAAAGGAAAAAGGAAAGGGAAAAGGGAAAAGGGAAAAGGGAAAGGAAAGGAGAGGAGAGGAGAGGAGAGGAGAGGAAAGGAAAGGGGCTAGAGTGGCAATACAAACACCTGAGCACTAGCAAGAAGGCTGCCAGCATCCAAATGCCAGGTGAATTCAGATAGCAAGGCTATAAGGGCACTGCCTCAGCCTGGCGCTACCCTCCTGAGAGGAGGGATGGGTGTCCCGGCTGGGGTCCAGTGAGGACTTCAAGCAGTGGAAAGGAGGCTTAATTTAATTTACAGGAAGGCTGTGGCCAGCATGCTGCACCTCAACCCAGCTGGCCTGGACTCCACTGGCACCACACACTTCCCTGAAACAGCTGGACCAAGTTCGCCTATCACCTTGTCTTGACAAAATCCATCCCCAGTCTTCACCTGGCTTCTCTCAGCCCCACTGTCCTCATCCCACCCCACCCCAGCAAGTTTCCTTGGATTCTTCCAACTCCTGCTAAATACCTGCAGGGCGAGCCTCAGGGCACAGACTGATCTCCCAGTCCTCTGTCTCTGCCATCTAAACTCTGTCACCAGAGGGCCTCGTCTAGCCCCAGGGCTTGATATCCTGTATCTGTTTCTAGTCCAGATGACTGCTTATGTCTCTCTTCACTTACCTGTCTAACAGTCATCTCTGGCTTAATGTGGCCAAAGCTAGACTCTTGTTTTCCCCTTCAAAGCCCCTCTGCCCTGTACTTCACCATCTCAGGAACCCTGTGTATGTGCACTGCCTCATACCTGGGCTCCTGTAGCTGCCTCCTACCTCCACACACAGTCAGCCAAGGGCAGGGCACAGCATGTCAGCTTTGCTCAGGTCTCCAATGGTTCCCCATCACCCTTAGACTGAGGTCCAGCCTTGGTGGTCTGCAAGGCCCCCCTCTAACTAGCCCGGTCTCCCAGGCCCTCTCCACCCTCATCCCTCTTCCATACCTCCCACTGTTCACTCTGCTCCTACTCCTCAAACGTGCCAAGCTAGTCTTGCTCAGCTTGGAATGCTCTTCCCTAGATCTTGGCATCTCACCCCCCACCCATCTCAGAACTCCCAGGTGGTACTCTTCCCAGCCTGGGCAGCTGCACAGCCTCTCCCCCAACACACACACCACATTCCCAAGTTCCTGGGACACATAAACAGGGACATCATGTTCCTTGTTTCTAAGTATCCCCACTCCTTCCACAGCAGCCCCTTAGGCAAGGAGGAAGTCTTGTTCATAGCTGTATCCCCAGGGCCTGCCATACAGCTGGTACTCAATAAATACTTATTAGTGGCTAGCTGCAGAGTTCCTGCAATGAGCATGGGCAGCTAAGGTTCCGGGGGGGAAAAAAGTATTGTTCCAATGAGAGAATGTCAGGGACTGATCAGATGTCCAGAAAAATGCATCAGAATCACCTGGGGAACTTTAAGAATGCATGAATTTATAGGCTATATACCAAAACCACAATAGGTCTGAGGTAGGGCCAGAAAAAAGGACTGCAAATTGTCTCTCAAGACAACCGGACGAACAGGTAGGTCTGAGAAACTCTGATAAATCCAACACCATCACATGAACATATTGAGGGCCTCAGAAGGAAATGCTGGCTCACCACAGACGTGTGTTGGGAATTCCAAATCTTCCACCCAGAAGAGTCTCCCTCTCACTGCCTCTACAACCTTGGAGTCTGAGAGCTTGGGCAGAAAAGGTGGGTCCTTAGGAAGAACGGGCACTCGCACTCCACCTCGGCTGTGGCTCTGCAAATCCATTTTCTTCTTAATCTAACACTTTGCAAAAAATTAGGGCTAGGATGAGTAAAGCCAGGGTGCAGGAGAAGGACCTCTTTGCTTCCACTGGAACGGGGGCCTGTTCCACCCACTGCCACCCAGTGGAGAAGGCTAGAAGACCACCTGGATGTCCCCACTTACAAGAAGGTAAGGAAGAAAGGACAGGCATCCACGTTTATAAAAGGCCTGTGTGCAAGATCTTGAGCTAGACACTTCATAGACCATCTTTCTCTGTTCTCCTAGCTACTGATGAGTTCAGAAGCTGTATCTCGATTTTATAGACAAGAGAGAGGTTCAGATTTTTCAAGGCTTGCTCTGAGTCCCACAGATGTGATTAATGGAGCAGAGGTTTAAATCAGATCTGTCTCCAAAGTCCATTCTCTCCACTCCATCACTCAGCCTCCACCTGACAGCCTGGTTACAGTTTATATGTGATGGGTGGAGGCTCCTTCCCGGGGGGTACTTATTCCCAAGCACCTGGGGGTGAGAAGCGTAGAGGGATAGAAGGCCAGAGCCTAAGGGACAATCTAGGGTCAGCAACAACTCAAAGCATGACTGTGGGACATTCCTTCAGCCCAGGGTTTCCTGGTCTATCAGACAGGGATGAACCAACACATCCTGCTTCAAAGTTCTGCTTCAGGGATGGAACACAATTCTGCCACAATTGCCACGCAAATGTTATGACTGCCAACCTGCCAAAGGCTGTCAAACAGGAGGCAGTGATCGCCTTGGCTGACTTTGCAACCCGACTGCTGGGCCTGGGGATGTGGCCACGTGGGATGGAGATAGAGGCAACTTCTTGAGACATGATCAGGACATGGACAAGTCTGACTCCTCACCCAGCACACTAGGCTCTCACCCACTGCCTCTGTTCCTCCAGCAAGACTTGCTAGCCCCTCCCTCTGGTTCCCTCTTTTATCCCCTCCAACCTGGCCAGGGACCCTCCCTAGTACCCCCAAGTCAGAGAGTACCAGTGCATGCCCTCTACCTTGGCACTGCTCCCACTCTGCACTGTGCATTTTGTTCTGTTTGCTTTTTTTTTTTTTTTTGAGTCGGAATCTCACTCTGTCGCCCAGGCTGGAGTGCAATGGCACAATCTCTGGCTCAATACAACCTCCGCTTCCCGGGTTCAAGCAATTCTTCTGCGTCCGCCTCCCGAGTAGCTGGGATTACAGGTGTCTGCCACCACGCCCGGCTAATTTTTTGTGTGTGTTTTTAGTAGAGACACGGTTTCATCATATTGGCCAGGCTGGTCTCAAACTCCCGACCTCGTGATCCGCCCACCTCGGCCTCCCAAAGTGCTGGGACTACAGGCCTGAGCCACCACGCCCGGCTCCTTTCTGTTTGTTTTTTAGTCCTCCCACCTCAGCCTCCCAAATAGCTGGGACTGCAGGTGCGGGCCACCATGCCCGGATAATTTTATTTTTATTTGTAGAGATGGGGTCTTGTTATGTTGCCCATGCTGGTCTTGAACTCCTGAGCTCAAGTGATCTGCCCACCTTGGCCTCCCAAAGTGCTGGGATTACAGGCGTGAGTCACCACACCCGGCCCGCACTCCCATTTCTTGAGTGTGTAAATCACAACTATACCACTCTGAATCACCAGCACTTAACTCCACAGGGTACATACACAGATGGCCCCAAATCAGCATCTGATGGAGATACCAGCCATGAAGATGGCCAACTTCCAAGCCCTCTGCCCAGCTTTGGGCTCCCAAGGCTGATCTGATGGTCATCTGGGTTTCCACCTGCCCCTTCGCTCTCAACAACTGGAGCTCAGGTACAGACACAGCTTCTTGTAAGTCAGGCTGAAGGGAGCAAGTCCTCCAGAGATGCACCATCCAATAAGGCAATCACGAGTCAAGTGTGGCTGTTTAAATGTGAACTAAGATTAAATGTCACAGTAGCCACATTTCTTTTTTTTTTTTTTTTGAGACAGGATCTCACAGTGTTGCCCAGGCTGGAGTGCAGTGACACGATCTCAGCTCATTGCAACCTCTGCCCCTGCCAGGCTGAAGTGATTCTCCTCCCTCAATCTCCCAAGCAGCTGGAACTACAGGTGCACGACACCATTCCAGGTTAATTTTTTGTATTTTCTGTGGAGATGGGGATTTGTCATATTGCCCAGGCTGGTCTCAAACTCCTGGGTCATATTGCCCAGGCTGGTGTCGAACTCCTGGACTCAAGTGATCCCCCTGCCTCCACCTCCCAAAATGCTGGGATTATAGCAAGCTTGTACAACCCACAGCCCAAGTCCCAGGACTGCTTCGAATGCAGCCCAACACAAATTTGTAAACTTTCTTAAAACATCAGGAGATATTTTTTGTTTTTTTTTTAAGTTCATCAGTTGTTGTTAGTGTTAGTGTATTTTATGTGTGGCCCAAGACCATTCTTCTTCTTCCAGGGTGGCCCAGGGAAGATAAAAGATTGGACACCCCTGGATAATAGGCATGAGCTACTATGCCTGGCCAGTAGCCACATTTCAAGGGCTTGAAAGTCACAGGTGGCCCATGGCTACAGTACTAGACAGTGCACATTAGAACACTATCACTGCACAAAGTTCTATTGAGCAACACTGCTGCTCTAATCTCTAGAGCCAGGTGACAACCAGGAATTGCTGGTTGCCTGGAACCTGCAACCTGACAGCCAGATCTCAGTCCCAAGGGCTGGTCAGCCAGACAGCCAGTCTCCCTGTCTCAGGGCAGCAAGAGACAGCCCAATTCAGGGCAAATGCTCAGGAAAGCTGACAGCCAAGGGGCAAATGTTTATGCCAAGTTAATCACCCTTAGAGAGCCTCCATTTGGCTGCTGAGGAAGAGGTCAAAGGAGGACAGAGTGGCCTCACACTGCCCTACCCGACAGCACTGTAAAGAGATGCCAGAGTTTCATCCACACAGCCTTGAACTGTTCACCTACTCACCTAGCCTGGAACTTCTGGATGAGCATCAGGAAATGAGGTTCAAATACAATACAGAAAAGTGTGCCCAGGCTGGCTACCATCCCTGCTGGAAACCCTGGCTCTTGTAAAACTTGGCTACTAGAGTACCCCAGTCCAGCACTTTCAGACTGTAACCCTGCCCCAATCACTGCCAAGTGCTTGCTGTCAAACTCCCTGGAGCATCTCCATTCTTACCTCTATGCACCTGCATGTTCCCACCTCTAAAATGCTCCCTGGGAACACTCTTCTTTCCAGCTACCTCAATGACCTTCTCCCCACCTTCCACCCTCCATGGCTCAGCTCAAGTTCCACGCTGCCTTCCCATGAAGCTTCCCTAGGCTCTGCCTGGCCTTCCCCGAAAATGAACCCAGCAGTACTGTCTTTCCACCTGTCAACGGGAACGGGCTGACCTACAAGATGCTGCTTCAGGCAGTGCTGTGTCCTCTACAGAATCCCCTTCCCACAGCGGGTCTTGCATGGGCTGGAATCCAAGAGACATCACTTCCCCTCATCGGCTTTGGACATCCCAGCTTTTCTCAGCCTCTTGCCTTGCTCCCCTCACTAATAAGTGGCATCAAGTGGGCTGACCAGGAAGACTTTGTAAAACTACAGCTGCTTGACTACAACAAGCTTTGCATAGAATAACATACGGAAACATTGCAACCCCTAATCTTGTCTCTCTCCATCTGCCACAATCTCAGGACCCTGATTTGTCATAATATCAGTAAATTATGAGTTTATAGTCTGGTGAGAGTTAGGAAGAAAGATAAAACTGTGAGGAAAACCAACTCCATGCCTGAAATTCCTAAGGCCTCCAGCAAAACCATGCACACAGTAAAAACTCAACGAAGGACCTGCCACTGAGTGCTAGGAAACCAGCAAGATGCCATCCTCATGGGGCAGACAGGTGCTTGCCAAGTGCAGGCAGAGGAGATGCTCAATCCTGGAGTCTGTTGTCACATCAGAAACCTGAACTAAAAATGTGAAGCCACTTCCTCTCTGAGGGAGGGGACTCGAGGGGTTCTATGTGGCCACAGCAGGCAGTCATACTTCCTCCCCTGACTCCCCACTTAAAAGGTCCCGCAGAAAGGGCCATAGGCTGGAAAATCAACTAAAAGTTTAGACCCTTACCTGTTCTGTCCCCAGGCATTCACCTTAATAAAAAAAAATCACTCAAAAAACTGTAGGGATTAAATATGACACTAAAAATACATGCAACAAAATAAAAAACAGATAAATTCAACTTCATCAAATTTTAGAGTCTTTGTGCAGCAAATGAGACTATCCACCAGGTGTGGTGGTTCACACCTGTAGTCTCAACACTTTGGGAGGCCAAAGCAGGAGGACCGCTTGAGGCCAGGAGTTTGAGACCAGCTTGGGAAACACAGTGAGACCCCCATCTCTACACAAAATTAATTTTAAAAAAAATGACACTACCAAGAGAATGAACAGAAAATCCAAAGAATGGGAAAAAAATATCACTAATCTCATCTCTAATAACGATTTAATATCCAGAATATATGAACAATTCAATGACAACTCAATAACAAGAAAAAGAGCCCAATTAAAAATATGGGCGGCTGGGCACGGTGGCTCACGCCTGTAATCTCAGCACTTTGGGAGGCCGAGGCAGGCAGATCACAAGGTCAAGAGATCGAGACCATCCTGGCTAACACAGTGAAACCCCGTCTCTATTAAAAATACAAAAAATTAGCTGGGCACGGTGGTGGGCGCCTGTAGTCCCAGCTACTCGGGAGGCTGAGGCAGGAGAATGGTTTGAATCCGGGAGGCAGGGCTGGCAGTGAGCCGAGACCGCGCCACTGCACTCCAGCCTGGGCGACAGAGTGAGATTCCATCTCAAAAAAAAAAAAAAAAAAATGGGCAAAGGGAACCTGGATACTTCTTCAAAGAAAATATATATACAAATGGCAAACAAGCATATGAAAGAATGTTCAACATCACTCACCATTGGGGAAATGCAAATCAAAACCACAATGGGATATCATCATCTCACACCCATTAGGATGGCTATAATTAAAAAAGCAAAAAAAGAAGATGGCTGGGCTTGGTGGCTCACACTTGTAATCCTAGCATTTTTGGAGGCCAAGGCAGGAGGATCATTTGAACCCAGGAGTTCAAGACCGGCCTGGGGCAACACAGTGAGACTCCTGACTCCTTAAAAAAAAAAGAAAAGAAAATTAAAGAGAAGGAAATAATAACTGTTGGGGAGGATGTGGAGAAACTGGAAGCCTTGCACACTGCTGCTGGAATGTAAATGGTGCAGCCACCACTGAAAACACTATGGTGTTTCCTCAAAAAGCTAAACAGAGAATTATCATATGATCCGGCTGTTTTCCCTACACATAGTTACATTCCTCTCCCTGCTATATAAACCCCCAATTTTAGTTCGTCGAAAAGACAGATTTGAGACTGATCTCCCTTCTCCTCACCTGACATCACCCGAATTAAAAAAAAAAAAAGGCCGGGTGTGGTGGCTCACACCTGTAATCCCAGCACTTTGGAAGGCTGAGGTGGGTGGATCACCTGAGGTCAGGAGTTCGAGACCAGCCTGACCAACATGGTGAAACCCCGTCTCTACTAAAATACAAAAATTAGCAGGACATGGCAGCATAATGCCAGCTACTGGGGAGGCTGAGGCAGGAGAATCACTTGAACCTGGGAGGTGGAAGTTGCAGTGAGCCAAGATCCTGCCATTGCACTCCAGCCTGGGCAACAAGAGCGAAACTCTGTCTCAAAAAAAAAAAAATATATTAATCCCAGCTACTTGAGAGGCTGAGAGAGCAGAATTGCTTGAACCCAGGAGGTGGAGATTGCAGTGAGCTGAGATTGCACCACTGCATTCCAGCCCGGGGAACAAGAGTGAAACTCCATTTCAAAAAAAATATATATATTTACCATGTGATCCAGTAATTCCACTTCTGGCTACATACCCAAAAGAATTCAAAGCAGTAGATACTCAAACAGGTATCTGTAATCCTATGTTTTTTCTTTTTTTTTTAGATGGAGTCTCGCTCTGTCGCCCAGGCTGGCATGAGTGGTGGGATCTTGGCTCACTGCAAGCTCCGCCTCCCGGGTTCATGCCATTCTCCTGCCTCAGCCTCCCAAGCAGCTGGGACTACAGGCACCCACCACCACGCCCGGCTAATTTTTTGTATTTTTAATAGAGACGGTGTCACTGTGTTAGCCAGGATGGTCTCAATCTCCTGACTTCGTGATCCGCCCACCTCAGCTTCCCAAAGTGCTGGGATTACAGGAGTGAGCCACCGCACCTGGCCTCGTACTCCCATGTTTATAGCAGCGTTATTCACAACAGGCAAAACATAGAAGCAACCCAACTAAACAAAATATGGTATACACAACGGAATATTATTCAGCCTTTAAAAAGGACTGAGATTCTGACACATGGTACAACATGGATGAAGTATGAAGACATGCTAAGTAAAATAAGCCAGTCACAGTGGGATAAATACTGTATGATTTGATTATATGAGGTACCTAGAGTAGTCAAATTCAGAGATAGGAAGTAGAACAGTGATTGCCAGGGGCTGGGGAAAGGGGAAATGGAGAGTTATTGTTTAACAGGTACAGAGTTTGGGATGATGAAAATGTTCTGGACACTGAATTATACATTTAAAATGGTTAAAATGGTATATTGTATGTGTATTTTCCCACAATTTTAAAACACAGAAAAAATAACAATCAGGCCATATTTCCAGCCCTCTGAGAGAATCCCTCTTTAAAGGCCAGTTCTCCTGATGATCTAGCACGTCCTTCCCTGGCAATGGGCCTTGTGGATGCTATTTTGTCCTTTGCATTCCGACTTCAAACCTGGCCCCAATAACCTGAGCCCTAAATTCAAGCAAACAGCTCAGGTGGACTAGCCATTGTTTGAAAGGCTGAGGCTTGAGCTTCTCTGGGACAGGCAATTTAGGGGATGTCTGTTATGTTCGACAGGCAGCCAACAAAAGCAGAAGCCACTCTAGCCAGCTTTCACTCTCTATTACTTCCCTTTTCAGTTTCACACAGGACCCCAGACTGCCATGCAGTAAGGAAAATAGGGGTCACACTGTCCAGCCTGTTTTTTCAGTTGGAAAGTGGGAAGTGCCCTCCCATCTCTGACAGGTCTAGCTGTTTAACATTCTTTGTACTTCATACACTGAAAGACACCGCTTTCACCCATCTGACAACAGAACCAACAACTATGGCCCTCACTGGTCTGTCTCTACAGCCCTTTCACACAGATTATCCCATCAGATCTCACAATAACCCAATGAGAACGAACGTGTAGGGACTGTCATTCCCCACTGGAGACATGAAGAAACCCGGACTCAGAGAGATGAAGCAACGTGTCCCAAGTCCAAGTAAAAAGCAAACTAGGGTTTGCACACAGGTAGTGAACTTCAGAATAATTCTTCCTCTCCATTACGTTGGAAAGATGAACAAAATAGAAATGGAACTTTTCATTTGGTGTTAAACGACAGCAAGGAAAACTGCTTTCGAATATGGCAACTAATAGGCTAGTAAGCCCATCCCTAAAGGAAGAACTAACGCCCTCTTCTTTTTTCCCTTTTTTTTTTTTTTTTCTTTTTTTGAGACCAGTCTCATTCTGTAACCTGGGCTGGAGTGCAGCGGCGCGATCTCGGCTCACTGCAACCTCTGCCTCCCAGTTCAAGCGATCCTCCTGCCTCAGCCTCCCAAGTAACTGGGATTACAGGTGCCTGCCACCACACCTGGCTAATTTTTGTATTTTCAGTAGAACCGGGGTTTCACCATGTAGATCAGGCTGATCTCAAACTCCTGAACTCAGGTGATCCGCCCGCCTGGGCCTCCCAAAGTGCGGGACTACAGGCACGAGCCATTGTGCCCGGCCCTCGTTCCCAATTTCTAAGGCCCACCCTAAGTTACTAAGTTAGAAATAGATCTTTTCTTTCTTTTTTTTTTTTTTTGAGACAAAGTCTCGCTCTGTCGCCCAGGCTGGAGTGCAGTGGCAGGATCTCGGCTCACTGCAAGCTCCGCCTCCTGGGTTCACGCCATTCTCCTGCCTCAGCCTCCCGAGTAGCTGGGACTACAGGCGCCCGCCACCACGCCCTGCTAATTTTTGTATTTTTAGTAGGGGCGGGGTTTCGCCGTGTTACCCAGGCTGGTCTCCAACTACTAACCTCAAATGATCCGCCTGCCTCGGCCTCCTAAAGTACTGGGATTACAGGCGTGAGCCACCGCGCCCGGCCTCTTTTTGATTTTTGCACGCAACGACTCCGGCTGTGTACCCATTGCTGTCACTTGCTGCCCTGTCCAAGGAGTGCTGCCGGACTGGGGAGTCTGTCTGACTCAGAATCGAAGGCAGGGGTTAAAGACCAGCTAGGCCATCGATAAACGGAACAAATCACGCCTAACCCAACAAGTATCCAAACCTACAGGCAACCCTAGACACCTACACGAGCAACACTCGGGAAGCAGGAGTCAGATAGACTACGGATGGCTGACCACTGCCTTACCCACCCCCGCGCATGCGCGACGACCGCACCAGCGCCAGAGGATTCCCACGCCAAGCAGCCCCAGACATCGTGGGAGGGCGCCGTCTTCTTGCGCATGCGTTACCGCCCGCGCATGCGCGTCCTCGGCAGCCGTTTTTCCTTATTAGCCCTCCGCTCTCCTCAAGCCCGACCCGGACCCCGAATCGCCTCAACGACGACCCTCACTCCACATTTCTCACCTTGCGGCCGGTTTTCTCCCGTAGGGCCTTCAGCCGTTCCTTTCGCCGCAACGCCTCTTCCTCTAGCCGGCCCACACCGGCCGTAGTCGCCTCCATCTTGCCCGCCGACGCCCCTCCCTTTCTCTCGTCTTGCATCGCGCAGGCCTAAGGACAGCGGATAAATGTCTCGCGGCCAATCCAAGGACGAGAATGAGAGACTGGAAGGTCCTGAAAGCCAATCAATGCGGGGGTATTATGGAAGAGCCCGCCCCGCCTCGCCCTGCCCCGCCCCACCCCGCCCTTACTCTTCCGGGCAACTTGCCTAGTGGGTGGGGAGCCAGCAAAAAAAAAAAAAAAGCTAAGGCTCGATTTATCCAATGCTGATCAGTCAAAGAGCAGCAAGTGGAATTCAGACCCGAGAGAAGGTGAAAGGAGTGCGTCGATCGCTCCGGTTTTGCCTAAGCACTAATCACACTAATCACTCCATGCTGGCGTCTTGGAATGCCCTGACCCATCCTTGTCCACTTGACCTGACAAGGCTCGAATGCCTTCAGGAAACCTTCCCTGGGCCGGGCGCAGTGGCTTACGCCCGTAATCCCTGCACTTTGGGAGGCCGAGGCGGGCGGACCACGAGATCAGGAGATGGAGACCATCCTGGCCAACATGGTGAAACCCCGTCTCTACTAAAAATACAAAAATTAACTGGTCGTGGTGGCGCGTGCCTGTAATCCCAGCTACTCAGGAGGCTGAGGCAGGAGAATCGCTTGAACCAGGGAGGCGGAGGTTGCAGTGAGCCAAGATCGTGCCACTGCACTCCAGCCTGGCGGCAGAGCAAGACTCCGTCTCAAAAAAAAAAAAAAAAAAAGCCTTTCCTGACCCTCCACTTCAATCCCACCCTAATATAAGATATGCCTCACACCTCTACCGCTGTCAGTGGCTCCCCAGACTCACCTGACAAGTGCCCCTAAGC